>NC_132919.1:51180133-51496269 GCF_047675955.1 Chlorocebus sabaeus
GGCTTCTGGACTGAAGCTATTTTCTTCTCCAAACTGCCGTCTCTAATTTGGCCTCTGTGGCAAGACCACGCCCAGCAGAAGTGGTCGGCTGCAGTGCCAGGACCACCCTTGCCTGCAGCCATTGCGACCAGAGCCCTTTTCAAGCACAATTAATACGGGAGTTGCTAAATTTGGCCTTCTTAGGCTTCTTGAGTAGAGCTTCCATTTCTGGTGAGGAATGAAAGGGCCAAGTGTTCCTGTTCATTGTGAGTCCCTTTTGCTGAAAAAAACTCCGGGGCTGTCTGAGGCTCTGGAATGCTCTCTGGCGGGTTAACTCTGCCCGTCCCCAGGGTCTGCTTAGTCTGCCAGGCAAGGGAACAGGTCCTCCCAAGGGCTTCTGCCTTTGTTTCTCCTGTCACCTTCCGGGGAGCTGGGACTTCTTAGTGCATCAGTGGCCTGGTTGCCAGGGGCTGGGGTCGAGTCATCTCTGGACCCAAGGAGTCCAGGTGACAGCATCGTGCTGCCTCTTGTGCAGCCTTGTACGTGTCTCCTTTGCTACATGTGACGATTCTGAAATCCAGGCAGCAGGCTGGAATAAACACTGCTGGTATGTCTGTATTGGCTACTGTTCTTTGAAGAAGTGAATGTTTGTTTATTTCGTAACTGGTGTGTAGCACAAAGAAAAAACCCCTTCTCCACCAGATATTTGCTCCCTAAGAACAGTTCTTGTTGGAGGCTGAGGTCGAAGCAGCCTCCCACCAGCGTTCCCTTGGGGTAGGCACCTGGCAGCGAGGGACAGAGCCAGTGGGGTGGGCTCAGCAGAAGTGGGTACATTTCTGCAAAGGAAGCTGTAGGTTTCCGGTCGGTTTGTTGTGGGGTCTGAGGCGCATGGGAGTGGGACCAGCAAAAAAGATACTCAGGTCAGTTAACTAATGAGGTGGGGCTGTGGCAGCCAGCAGTTTTCCTCTCTTCTCTGTCTGTAGCTACTTTCTCTGGGCTATAACCTTGAAAAAGCAGTGTTTGGTTATTCATGACTATGAGTGTCTTTTAGTGTCATAGGGAACAGTTATTAGGTTTGAAGCAGCCTCCAGCTTGAGGCCTCGGCATTTTGAGATGAAAGAGCAGACTTGTGTTTAGACCTGGATTGAATTGGGCCCTGTTATCTCCTGGGATCTTGGGGCTGGGGGTGCCCAACAGCCCAGCATCTTCTTGTCTATCTGTGTGTTTACTCATTCATTCATTTATTCAGCCGACAAATATTGACTGATGCCAGCTCTGTGCCAGGCACATTGGACTTGGGGGATACACTGGTGGGCAGAAATAGCCCCGTCCCCTGCTTTATCGTGCTTGGTCCAGTGGGGAAGAGAGCACTGCAGATAGTCACAGCAGAGACATGTAAGTCCCAGAGCCGGCCATGGTGGCTCACACCTGTTATACCAGCACTTTGGGAGGCTGAAGCGGGAGGATCGCTTGAGCCTGGGAGTTCAAGACCAGCCTGGGCAACATGGCGAGACCCTGTCTCTACTAAAAATACAAAAAAACACACAATCAGCCAGGCATGGGTGGCACACGCCTGTAGTCCCAGCTGCTCAGGAGGCTGAGATGGGAGGATCATGTGAACTCAGAAGTCTAATGTGCAGTGAGCCGAGATTGTGCCACTGCACTCCAGCCTGGGCAACGGGAGTGAGACCCCATCTCCAAAAAAAAAAAAAAAAAAAAGGCCAGGCTCAGTGGCTACCGCCTGTAATCCCAACACTTTGGGAGGCTGAGGCGGGCGGATCACGAAGTCAGGAGATCGACACCATCCTGGCTAACACGGTGAAACCCCATCTGTACTAAAAATATGAAAAAAATTAGCCAGGCATGGGCATGGTGGTGGGCACCTGTAGTCCCAGCTACTTGGGAGGCTGAGGCAGGAGAATGGCATGAACCCGAGAGGCGGAGCTTGCAGTGAGCCAAGATCATGCCACTACACTCCACCCTGGGCGACAGAGCGAGACTCTGTCTCATAAACAAATAAACAAAAAAGACATATAAGTCCTGTAAATGGTGTTTCGAGAGTATAAAACAGGTGGCCTTACCCTAATCCTCGAGGGTTAGGGAAGATTTACCTGAGGGAGTCAGGTTCAAACTGAGATATGAAGGATGAGGAAGGACTAACTAGGCCATGGAGTCAAGTGTGGTGTGAGGGAGAGCATCCCAGTCAATGAGAATAGCATGCGCAAAAGCCTTGTGGTGGGAGAGAACACGGCATATTCAAGAACCAAAAGACACACTGAGAACCCAGGGGCAGGGCGGGGTGGGGTGGGCGAGATGGCTGGAGACAGACCAGACTGTGCAGGCCCTGGTGAGGCTTTATTCGGGAAGCTTGCTCTGGTGGCTCTATCTGGATTAAAAATGAGCTCTCACAAGTTAGCAGATTTGTAAAGGAATTTTTACTTCATTTGGTTGTGTCTTTCTCTGTCAAGGATTTGTGAAATTGCTGGCTGGGCCTGTGAGCCTGTTAGAAAACCTTGTTAGCCATCGCTCCTTCCATCTGAGGCAGTGGAGCCGTCCTCTCCATGTGCTTTTAGGGTTCTGGTCGGGGAACCCGAAAACCAATAGGATCAAGGAGCCAGAATTGGTCTCAGACCAGCCTCCCCATCTTACTAGTCTGACCAACCCTAAGCCAGATGGAATATTTTACTAGACTCTTTCCTGGTGGGAAAGGAAGACACCAGGGCCTGGCCCCTGAGCCAGAGGGGACCGCGGAGGGGCCCACCACCAGAATGGGGCAGGTCAGCTTGCCTCCCCTGCTGCCGTCTCAGTCTCCAGGAAGTCAGGTCACTCCTCTTCACCCTCTTCATGCTGAGTGTTTTCTGTGGAAGTGAGTAAACCAAACACGATGGCAAATAAGATGAGAAGCAGGATAGCGGTGATGAATAAGATAATCACTGCCAGGCCCCCCTGGTCCCAGGGGTTCTGCCAGAACGCATCATTCCAGATTGTCTCTTTGAATACCAGTTGGTCCATGAGAATCTGGAAAAGAGGGACAGAGGACCTGAGCGCAGGCAGCCCTCCCAGGCCCTGTCCCAGGCCCTATGCTCTGCCCGCTGACTCCAGCCTCTGTAGCAGCTTCTGTGAGCAGCCGGCCCGCCTGGCGGCCACGGGACATGAAAGGGCTGGAGTCTGTGCTCGATGCCTGCAGCCAGCAGCAAATGGCATTTCCCCTGCTCTAGATACAGGAGCCAGGACTGGCGCAAGGAGTGGGGCTCTGGATTTTTCCTGGGGGCTGCCCCTGGATTCTCCAGTCCTTCTTTCCTGAGTAGCAAGTGTGAGCAAGGACTCTCTCTCATCCCTGAAACCTACTTGGCTAAAATCTAAAAGGCATCACGATAGAGCCTCACTGTTTTTCCTGCACCAACTGCTAAACATTTGGGAGGCATTCAAGAGAGTGTATAGGAGCCAAGGAGTGGCCAACTCTAGCTGAGGCCTTGGTAGGCTCCTTGGAGCAGCTGAGAACAGAACTTACCAGTCTTCTAGAAGTGGAGCTCCTTATCACAGACTGCAAGCCCATAGCCAGGTGAGGGCAGCCCGGGTGAAGGAGGAGGGAGCCATTACCCGATTCTGCTGGTAGCTCTTCTGGGTCCTACAAGGGCAATTCAGGGTGGTCCTTCAGGCTCACACTTTGCGGGAGGCTGAGCTGAAGAGGCCGTCAGGTGACCAGAGCTGCACCCTGACTCAAAGAAGCAACTGTTGAGAGGAAAAGGCGTGAGTGTGGCCAAGCGGCCCTGACCAGACCTTCGTTGCTATCACCAAAGCAAACAAAGGTGGGCTAGGACTGGTTGCCTGGCAACCACAGCTCCCTTTCTGCCTTTCACGTTCCCCCTTTGGCTCCTTTCTGCCCTTGTGTGATGTCATTTTGGGGGAGCTCAGTGCACGTGTTCATGAGTCCCTCCTGAGAGAAGTCAGACTTGGGGTGGACGGGGAAGAGACTGGACCGAGGGCCTTTGCCCCAGGCCATCGGCCCACCTCACCTGTGGCTGGGCTGGGCTGTCCTCTGTCTGGATGATGTGTGGACTGCGGACTTGCCCTGAGCTCGGGAAGCCCTGGGGCTGGGACTGGTGTAGGGCTCACTTCCTGTGTTGTGGGGTGAATGATTAACTGCAGCCCTGGGTGGCGCCTGGTGCCTCCTGGAACTGTTTCTGGGGGAAGGGTTGCTCCCCGCTGAGGCTTCCCATTGGTGCCTTTGTCTGCCCCTCGGGCACAGCCTAAGCAACATTGTGTGGTTGGTTTCTGCCCACTGTCACAATAGGGAAGCTGGGAAGAGAGAATCAAGCCTGTGCCCTGGTGCTTGAAACCTAATGGCCACCATTTACTCCTTTAAAAGCTAGGATGTGAGGGCCCACTGTGGCCAGGAAACAGGCACTGTGTGTCCAGTTGTGAGATCAGAGAGGCGGGCCCTGCCCTCCAAGCGCTCACCTTCTAGCCCTCGGGTGCTTATCACAGCTGGTAAAGATCTGGGAGCTTTTAGAAATGCCCAGGCCCCACCTGGTACCACTTACATCAGTCTGTGGGGGTGCCAGGACGTCGTATTGTTTACACATCCCCAGGTGATTCTCCCCAGGTGTGGCCAGGGTTGGATGACAGATGGTGGCAGATTTAGAACAGTCGTTCTTAACTATCATTGGCGTCGCTGACCCGGGTTACCTGATGTTTTCCGTTTCCTTGTGTGAAACTTACTGACTAAGGCCCTTGGCATGCTGAATGCTCACAGCAGTGGGCCAGTCTCTAGCTCACCCGGTGTGTGCAGCTCTGTCAGTTAAGTCAGATGCTTATCAAGAGTCAGGTGTTGGTTCCCAAACCTGTTCATGGCAGTTGTACTTGTAATTACATAATTGAATTTAACATCCCAGTAACCAGTGAAGCAACAATAACAGCTGAAACCCCAATTTTACATGGGAACGGGCACAGACAGGTTAAATAACTTAGCCAAGGTCATCAGCTAGTAAGTAACTGAGTTGGAGTTTGAATCCAGCAGCACACAGTCTGAGCTCTAAAGCACCTCAGAGCGAGTGGAGAAAGAAATTGTTTCTAGAAATACCTGTTGACCACTTTGGGATGACTTTGGAATCACTCAGATAATGTTCCTGTTGAAAAAGATGCAGACACGATAACTAAACATTGGGGACATTTTGTAAAAACCCAGAAGGCTTTCACACCCAGATTCCTTTGCCTTTAAGTTCCGATGACTTTAAGTTTTTGTTCTGCTTTAAAGAAACCAAAACTAGAAAATAACAATACAGGAACTCTGGTTGGCAAGCCCACACTCAGAGAAAAGGCCAGGAAGACCGGCCAGGGAATAGGTGTGTGTATATTTCCATTTAATGTGAGATATGTAAAAAAGTAATAGATGTTTAGAGAACTTAGGTGCTCTTTAACGAAAGTTGCTTTGACCAGCTCTTTCAATTAACTGCCGGCCCCAATTGGATAATTTTTTTTTTTTTTTTGAGACGGGGTCTCACTCCGTAGCCCAGACTGGAGTGCAGTGGTGATCTCGGCTCACTGCAACCTCTGTCTCCCAGGTTCAAGCGATTCTCCTGCCTCACCCTTCCGAGTAGCTGGGATTACAGTTGTGTGCCACCATGCCCGGCTGGGAGAAAACTTACATATATCTCTGCCAAGTTTTTCTAATGAGATTCTTGTATCCGTGGCTTTATTGTCTTTTTTTTTTTTTTTTTTTTTTTGAGACAGGGTCTTGCTCTGTCACTCAGGCTAGAGTGCAGTGGCACTGTCATGGCCTAGGCAGTCCTCCTGCCTCAGCCTCCACAGGAGTAGCTGGGACCACAGGTGTGTGCTACCATGCCTGGCTAATTTTTTTTTATGTTTGTAGGGACAGGGTCTCCCCATGTTGCCCAGGCTGGTCTCAAATTCCGGAACTCAAGGATCCTACCTCATGTGGCCTTCCAAAGTGCTGGGATTACATGCATGTGATATACTGTGCTGGTCTGTTGTAGTTTTTTGTTTGTTTGTTTATTTGTGACAGAATCTCACTCTGTCACCCAGGCTGGAGTGCGGTGGCATGATCTCAGCTCACTGCAACCTCTGCCTCCTGGGTTCAAGCAATTCTCCTGCCTTAGCCTCCGGAGTAGCTGGAACTACAGGCACACACCACCACACTCAGCTAATTTTTTTGTATTTTTAGTAGAGACAGGTTTTACCATGTTGGTCAGGTTGGTCTCAAACTCCTGACCTCAAATGATCTGCCTGCCTCGGCCTCCCAAAGTGCTGGGATTACAGGCAGGAGCCACGATTGTAGCTTTTAATCAGGCATGATGTACAGACAGTACGGCACACAGGTCTTCAGAGTAGAGTGCAGCCCTTTTGAGGAGCCAAGAGCAGCCTGCCCTGTGGTGGAAGCGGAGGGCACAGCTGGGGGTGGGCATGAAGAGGCTGGCCAGATGTTTGTGGGGACCTCTTAGGATGCTGCTGCAGTGACCACAGGTAAGCATTGATGGCAGCGTGGTCCAGGATGGCACAGTGGCGGGAACAGAGAGGTGGTGGCCAAGTCAGACGTCCTCTGAACCTGAAACCAGCCTGATGGCCACCCCTTCCATGGCTCCCACCCATCTTCAGGCTGCCCAGGTCTGCAACATCTTTCTGTTTATTCTTTCCCACAGTCGGGCAACTGCTGCCACCTTTCCATGCCCATCTTCCCTAGGGAAGACTGGCACGAGAAGCTGCTTCTTGGAGTGGGCCGGGCTACTGTCGGAGAGCCGGTCTGGTTAATCTCAGTGGGTTTGAAGCCTACGAAGGAGTTGGCCTGAGAACTGGGCCCGGTGTGTGCCAGTTGGCGAAGGAGCAGAGAGGAGTGAGTCCTGTGAGGGCAGAGACCGAATCCTGTGTGGACTTAGCAGTTGTGTACCGCCTGCCCTGGAGCGGCCATTCGGCCTGTCCATGTCCGGGGCTGTCTGTGGTTCCCACCTCGAGCAGCTGGGCTGGGGAAGCAGAATATTTTCTAGCAAAGGGCCTCAGCCTCAGCTGCCCTGGAGCAGGGCTATTCTTATGCTGATGAAAACTGGCTTATGGAAAAGTTACCCAGGCTGCTTCCCTGTTGACCATCTCCCAAACAGAAGGCTTCCGGAGACCCCCCAGCCCTTGCTGCTGGGAATGAAAAATGCGGGGTTTCCTGTCCATCCACTCCCCTGTGTTTTTCTTCTGGGAGGGATACCTCATTGGGCACCACCCCAGCTCTTACCTGTTGGGTCCCACCCACTCCTGTGAAGGTTATTTTGAGACAGAGTTTGGGGTGTGGGTGTTTTGGGTATAGGGTTGGTCGATGGAGGATAATGGGATTAGAGCGTTATCTGTCCTGCATCCAGGAGGCCAAGGTCTGGGTCTTGGAGCCCTGGGTGTGGTAAGCAGAGGCTCTGGAGCCAGATAGGCTGGACTCAGGCAGGCTCTGCTGCTTTTCAGCTGGTTGAACTTAGACAAGTCACCCAGCATTGCTGAGGCCCAGTTTCCTCATCTCTAAAATGGGGGTAACAGTGGTATCTTCAACGTGGAGGTACTATGATGAGTAAATGAGTTTATCTGCACCAAAATGCTGAAGACATGCTGAGTATGTGTAACCCCTCAGTAAATTTAGCCATCTTCATCATCATCATCATCATCATCATCATCATCATCATCATCATTCTGAGTCCTGTTCTTTGGAGGGGGCTGAGAATGGGCAAATTTTTGAATTTCTTTTCTTTTGTATGAAAACATTTACTCTCCAGGTCTTTAACCTAAACCTGTCAGACAAGTCCGTGGACACTAGAAAGTGAAACCAGAGGGTGAGAGCTTCCCCTCCCTGCCTGCTATTGCCAGTGTGGCCTGGACTGCCAGCTGGAAATGGCGGGGGTGTGACAGTGGCTGGCATTCCCCTCTCCATGACATGTTTCCCAGGTAGACAGGGCTCTGCTCCCAGGTGCCAGAGCACAGCTACGCAGGCCAAGATGATGGAAGCATGTGAAAAACACAGACTTCTCGTGGCTCTGGGGAAGCCCCCGGGAGGCACCTCAGGATGCTCTGTCTGGACCCATTGGCATTTCTGGAGCCTCCCCTCACTCCTGGGTTCGTAGCTCTACCTGGAAAGTTCTCTGGAAAGTGTGGGGTGTGCAAGCCAAAGGTGCAGGCAGTGAACAGATTGAAGTGCCATTCCCGAGCCTAGCTCCTGCCTTTGGGCAAACACACTCTCTGCCACTCTGCAGAGTAGTGCCTCGGCCTGGCAGAGCTCACTAGCAGCTGATGCACGACAGGAATGTCATGGCACCATCCACGGGTCCCGTGGCGTTACCGCCTGTGTGGCATGCTTCTCTGCGTGGTTTTCCAGCTTTTGTGGGCACAGGGAAAGCAGAGGCCTGGGAAGGACAGGCACCAGCTATACCCCCTCCCGATGCACAGAGCCCAGCCCAACCTCAGGGAGTCCGGCACCGCAGAAACATAACACAAAAGCTTTTACTTGGAAACCGGCAAATACTGGACTAGAACACTGACATGCTTACGCTCTGGCAGGAGCTCGGATGCAGAAGCTATTGCACAAAGCCCCTCTGATTGCCTTGCTCCTCTTTGGCATGGATCAGCAGAGCCCCAAGGGCCAATTGCCCACAGGTGGGGGCTGTTTTCCATCAAGGTATGGGGACCCCTACTTCCTTGTTTTGTTAAAAAGTGCAGGTAGGTGAAGAAGCCCAGGCAGTTGGCCCAGTCTTTGAAACAGCTGACTCCCCAGCACCCAGTGTCCACTGGCAGATGAGAGGTTTGCACCTATACCAGCCCTGGTTTCCTTGGTAGGGCTCAAGTTGTCAGTGTCCAGGTACCTGGGCCGGGCCAGAGCTGGGGCCAGGGGAGCCTGGTCTTGAGGGGTGAGGGCTGCAGGGCCAGGCTGATGGCCTGTGTCATAGCGTTGGTCATCTCTCCAGCTTCTCCTCAGCCATCCCCTGTCCGTCATGGTGGTGTCGGCTGCACCTGGACCTTCCTGCCTCTCTGCTCAGGGCAGCAGCAGTGAGCGCAGCAGCAGCTGCAGGCTATCAGCAGCAACAGCAAAACAGTGGCTGGAGGGCCGGGTGAGAGCACGGGACTCAGGCTGGGGAGAGAAAGGATGCCCGTCCTCCTCCCAGAGAAACCCACTGCATGCCAGGGTCTTTCCCCCACAGGTCTGGTGGAGTGGTCAGAAAGACCCGAGAGGCTAGTGAGAGGTGTTGACGGTCCCCATGCCAGCCGCCAGGGCCAACCTCCTCCATGTTGTATCTTCTGTTTTGCTGCCCAAGCCTGGCTCCCATCATCCCCGTGTTTGGGATCCCAGGGTACTGCGGGGCCCAGTCCCCAGCACCACCCATCACCCAAGCAGCATATGAGAGGATGAGGGAACTCCCTTGGCTTCCCCCAAAGGACAACTGGTTTTCTTCCTTGATCCGGGAGACACCTGCCACCTCTGCCAGCCCTGTGGCTGGCACCATGGTGTGGTTGCTCCCAGATGCCAGGGAGAGCCATAGAGCTCTAAGTGCCCCAACTAACCTGTGAAAAGGACGATGACTGAGAAGGCCACGATCTCCACGGGCTCAGCCTGGGGCAGTCTCTGCAGCTTGAGCAGCAGCCTCTCACCCACAGCACGCATCTCCTGCACGAAGTCGGTGGCGGCCATGCTGCGCTGGCTTCCTGTCGGGCCTCCTGCCGGGCTGTGCTGGGGCAGAGAGGACACCTGGAGCCTCCACAGCTGGCCCCACACTCGCCGCAGCACTGAGATTCCACCCTCGTACCCATCCACAGCCCGCAGAACAAGTTTGTCAGGTCTCACACATTGCACCCCTGGTGACTTCCACCTAGTGGTGGCCCTCAGTCCCCACCCAGCTGACACAGCTCAGGGTGGAGAAAACCGGTGAGGACAGTGAGACCAAGGGCTTGCTTTGGGGGCTGCCAGCCAAGGCTGAGGCTGGTGGTGGTTTCTGTTTTCGCTGTTCCATTCCCTTGTCTTGAGGTACCACTCCTAGGTTTTGCCTGGGTGCTTGGGACTGTCATAGCTCCCTGCTGGCACCCGGGTCCCCTCGGGGTGGGGAGACTGGCATAGGATGCCAAACTGGTTATCTTGCCTTCCATCAATGTGGGGACAGAAGGAGCAGGTTCTCCCAAGAGCAGGTTCATGGGGCTTCTGGCCAGGGTCAGTCAGAGGTGAAAACTGCCCCCGCTTGTCTCCCAGGCTGCCCAGCCTCTCCCACCAGCCCAGTTTCTGCACTCATGCGTGTTCTGCCGGAGGCAGGAGGCTGCACCGTGTCCCTCCAGGTTTTGCCAGGGTTTCTGTCCTGTCTGTTGGGAGGAGGTCAGGAGGCCCAGGATGTCAAGCCAGCCCTTCCCCTGCTGGCTTCATGTGTTTCTCTGGCCTGACTAGGAAAGTCTTCTCCACTCCCACCCCTGCCCCAGAAGAGCCTCTGTCTCAGGGTGCCCAAGAAGCCCAAGGTGCAGCTCCAGGCTGAGGCTGTCGGGCTGTTGTGTCTTTGAGCCGCTTTCCCCTTCTGCCTCTCCTGTGGGCATGAGGGAGCTGGTGCCTCTTTAGAGAGGGGCCAGAGACAGCCTTGTCCCAACCCAGCCTGATCCAGTTCACCAAGGCAGTTGCTCTAATCCAGGGTGGTGGTGGGGACTGGTGGCCAGGGGCTCGTGCCCCTGTAATGATCGTTGCCTCGTCCCGGGTCTCAGCCGGTTCTCGCTGGGATGGCTGCAGTCAGTGAGGCTGGTCACTCCCAGTGCTGCTGCCTTGGCAGAGCTGGTTTAGAACCACCGTGAAGGTCATCGAACGGAGCCCTCCACCCTGCACTTGGCCTGCGGCCATCCTTGAGGCCATGTGGCGTTTGCATGAGCACCCAGGATGGTGGGGAACCCCCGCCTGCTGAGGCAGCCCACCCTACTGCAGAAGGTCGGACTCCCTGCTGGCCCCCACTTAGTCCCACTTGTGGTCACTTAGACCTTGCCACCTCTTCTGCCTCATAATCCTTCAGAAGCAAGATGGCAGCCGGCATGTACCTTCTGTATTTCCTTCTCTGCCAGGGGCCTGCTCTAGTGTTTTCTTTTTTTTTTTTTTTGAGACGGAGTCTTGCTCTGTGGCCCAGGCTGGAGTGCAGTGGCCGGATCTCAGCTCACTGCAAGCTCTGCCTCCCGGGTTCACGCCATTCTCCTACCTCAGCCTCCCGAGTAGCTGGGACTACAGGCGCCCGCCACCTCGCCCAGCTAGTTTTTTGTATTTTTTAGTAGAGACGGGGTTTCACCATGTTAACCAGGATGGTCTCAATCTCCTGACCTCGTGATCCGCCCGTCTCGGCCTCCCAAAGTGCTGGGATTACAGGCTTGAGCCACCGCGCCCGGCCTGCTCTAGTGTTTTCAACTGCCCCTCCTTGAATGCCACTTCCACTTCTTCCTTTTGTGACATGAACAGGTTGCTTCATGTCTCTGATATGGAATGAGATGCCCATGTTTTGAGGCCCCCACTGGTGCCCCACGATATCTCCCCATGGAGGCCTGTCTCCAGCTTAGACCAGCAAGATAGCCAGGAGCAGCCCCCCTGAGGGCACTGCCCTTGCAGTGGGCTCAGTATAGCAGCCAGGGCCCAGAGGCCCCTGGAAGCCAACTGGCTATGCTCGGCCAGCCCCAGCCCACGTTGTGGATCTGAAGCTGCTTTTATCAGCATATCACCACCAGGCCGGGGCCACACCAGGCCCTTTGAGACTACCTGGAGTCCTTGTCACCACAGGTACAGGTCTTGTGTGCCTAGCCAGCCTGAGCGTAGGACTGTCCCCTCTGGTCAGACCGAATGGGACATTCCCTCTGGCCAGGTGGAGCAGGCTTGCACAAGGAGAGTGGTCCCCTCTTGGTCCGGTACCTCCTAGCTTTCCAGGTTCCGTCATTCTTAGAGGGACGACAATGCTGACAGTGTCCCTTACGGGACAGTTGGTGCATGGTTCAGGAGCTCGGCTGCCTTTCTCCCCTCCCTGTCTGCACTTGGTCTGGCGTTTTCAGCTTGATTGGCACTGTGCCTACACAGCCTCGTGTAGCCCAGCAGAGACACTCCTTAAAAGAGGACGAGGGCAGGGAGAGGTAGCAGGGGGGAGCTTTTCCTTATGAGCGAGAAGTGGCATGGAGGCCTGGGGTCATGCTCACCAGAACAGGGAGGAAGAGCTTTTCCTTATGAGCGAGAAGTGGCATGGAGGCCTGGGGTCGTGCTCGCCAGAACAGGGAGGAAGATGGTTGGACTGAGGCTAAATTTACTGGTGCAGGAAAAGTGGGGTTTGTTGCTGAGGAGCTCTGGCCAGCCTCCAGGGTCTGCAAAGTGGGAGAGCTGCAGACTCATGCCGGGTGGACCCCGGCCCCCAGCTGGGAAAAGTGTCAGTTCCCAGCAGCAGCAGGCTGCGGCTGTGGATAGTGGCATAGCTTTGTGCCCAGGGCTTCCCTAGGAGGCTGACTGGAGGCTGAATTTGCCAGCCAGGCATGGCCAGCCTCACCCAGCCCTGGGGTCTGACCCAGGGGTACTCAGACGATATCCTGTCACACAGTGAGCGGAAGTGGGACCATTGGACGTGGCTCTTCTGCCCCCAGAGAGCTGGAGAGGAACCCCAGGACCCCCTTTGTTTTGCCGTTGATCTCTTGTCATTTGGATCATAAGCCCGCGACTGAACCTTCATGGAGCAGGTGGGGGAACAGGGGGTTCCTGTTCTCTAAAGAGGAGGATGCGCATTCTAGCCAGTCCCCAGCCAGTCTTCCCAGCGGGCTATTTAAAGCCAGGCCAAGGAGTGCCTGACGCTTGGTGCCCAATATAACCAGCAGCCGTCAGGTGACTGTGTGGCGTGTGCCCCAGCCGCGGCTCCTAAGGGAACCTTAGTGTTCCCAGCTGTGGCGAGGGGAACATGGGAGCGCTGGCCACCCCCAGAGGCTGGCCACCTCTCCTCCCCTTTCCCTTCCTAGGTTTGGCAGGAGGAAGGCAGGGAAGCCCAGGAGGGCTACTGATGATCCTGTATTTTTCCAGTCTTTCTATCTCAGGTTCACCCAACACCTTCAGAAACCACCCTTCCCACCTATGAACCAGGGCAACCAGTCCCTCCCAACCCCACGCTCGGTAGTGCCCACCTGTGAACCAGGGCAATTAGAATCCCTCCCAACCCCACGCTCAGTAGTGCCTTGGTTGGACGTTTCTCAGGATCCTCAGGGGTTCCTGAGTGGCTGCCAGAGCAAGTGGTGGCTTCCTCTGGCCCTAAGAGGGAGTGTAGCCCAGCTGCCACCAGGCCATCCTGCTGCCCAGGCTGCCCAGGCAGCCCTGCTTGGAGCCTTCAGAGGGTGCGCCCTGGCTGCAGTAGTGGTCAGTACAGGGGAAACACGCAGGGCAGGGAAGGCTGACAGAGCCGGAGGGATGGGAAGCATTCCTTTGTGTGGCATCTCCTGGCACACGGAGCCTTGCAACAGGCAGGTGTCCCGCAGGCCAGACAGCTGCCACTTGGTCCCGAAGCTTCCCTGTTTCCTCCTCGCAGAGCTGATACTACAACCCCAGGCGCCCCACAAGGAAGGGCTGGCAACAGGCGGCGTGTTTGAGACTGATAAGCGAGGTGTGCTGGCGGTGCGGGGCCCCAGAGGGCTGCTTGCTCTGCCCTGTTGTTTCGTCATGGTGGGTTTCAGCCACTCTTGCCCTACCGGGCATTATCTTGTTTGAGGTCCAACTAGGAGGAGGCATAACTGACACTTGTGGGAGATTTGCAGGGCCCTGTGCCTGAGCAGCCGGGGGGATGCCCCTGTTTCTGGCACTGAGCCTTTGGGTGACTCCCCTTTTTGCCCTGGCTCCAACTAGAAGTAGAAAGTGGTGCTTGAACCCCTGGCAGGCCCTGCTCCTGTAGCCATCCAGGACAGGAGGCAGCGCTTTCTGCTGCTGGTGTTAGAAACAGTAGGCGCTCCTTCTGCAGCTACAGAAACTGGCCATTCATTCCCTCTCCGTCCTGGTTCAGGGACTGTGTTGGAGAGACCCTGTCCACTCGTGTCCTGTGGATGCAGGACAGGGATCCCCACCTGCCTGCCTGGGGCGTCTTGTGAGTGACAGCCAGTGGGGTTTCCAGGCTCACCACTGTGCCCTCGCCCCCACCTGGCCTGACTCTTTCCCTGCTGTGCGCCTCCCAACACCACAGGAGCTCGTCTCCACAGGCACCAGCCCCAGCCGAAGCCCCCAACCTCTGCCGAGCTGGGAACATGTGGGCTGGTCCTTGGTTTCCACATTTCCCTGGGTCATTGTTTTCCTTTCTTACTAGATGCCAGCTTGTTTGCTTTGAGGAAAACGTATGGGAGGTGGTGGCTTTAACGCTGGCTTGAGGACAGGGAGGCAGGAGGAGTAGGCAGCCTCGGCTCACGGGCCCTGCCCAGGAGGGCTGCTCTCACTGCTCCCCAAAGAACCAAACAGTCGGGCCCTGCTTCCTTAGGGGCGGTGTCACATCAACCTGTGCGTCACAGTGGCACAGCAGAGGTCCCGGTTGCCAGCGTGGTCCCTCCCAGCCTCATTTCTGTGACCTCCCCACCTGAGCCTGGGTTGAAAGTCAGTCATCCAGGTTCCTGGTTTGGTGTTCAAGGCTCGTCACCAGAGGGAGATCTGGAAGCTCATGCAGTTCTAGGTGGGCCCAGGGAGGAGGACCCAGGCTGAGCCCTGAACTGAGAACACCAGCAGTGAGTGGGCCAAGCCCCCGAACGGACACAGATGGGTGGAGTCGTGCTGCATGCTGGGGGTGCCACACACTGGCTGGGCAGACCCCGCACTGACCTCGACAGGGCTCTGCCCTAATCCTGGGAAAAAGAGAGGCTCAGCAGGCCAGCAGCCGTTCTCTTCCAAGCTGGACAGCCAAATCCCTCTTTTAAGCCCCCTGAATAAAAGAGCTGAAATGAACTTGCAGAATAAGCAGGCCCTCGGGGCCCCTCTGCTGCACAGCAGGCGGAGCGGGAGGCGCTCTGAGCAGAGCCCCCGACCCTCCCCTAGTGCAGGGTCCCAGCAGGAGGGAGAGTGCAGGTGCGTGCAGGAGGCTGCCTGATTTCCCTGCAGGAAAGTGACCCAGCGTGTCCCCCAAGACCTCTCCATGTTTATGGTAAACTGTGGCCCTTCACCCTGGGGGCAGGAGACCCTTGCTGCTCCCTCACTATCCCCCCTTCTTCTGTGGCCGTTTCCACTCACCTGGGAGCTGAGGTGTCGGGGGCTAAGCAGCAGTGCCCCAGCGCGGAGCCTCCACGTGCTGTCCTCGTACTTCCTCCGTGGGTGCCGGGTGCCGCTGCTCCCCTGGGCGCCTCAGCCCAGCCCCTCTGCTGACAGCCAGCTGCTGTCTCTGCCTGGCTTTTTTGTTGTTGGTCGTCCTGGAGATCCAAGTGTCAAATTACCGTCGCGAGGGGGAGCCCGAGAAAGCCCTGCTTGGGAACTTGTCCTCCAACTTCATGTCCTGGTGCCTCACCTCTGCCCTGAGAGGGCTGCTCGGGGACAGGATGAGCTCCCTCTGTCCTCCTTCTTCCTCCTTCCCCCTCCTCTCCCTCTCCCCTACTCCCATGCCGTGGGCTGGGCCTGAGTTGGGAGCTGAAGAAAGAAGTCGGCTCATGCAGTTCTAAGTGGGCCCAGGGAGGGCCTCCCTGGCCAGGAGGACCCTGGGGAGGCGCCACCTGAGCCTGTGGAGGGGAGTCCTGCAGTGCTTTCAGGTCTGGGGCACCCACCCTGCCCTCGGGAAGGCCACCCCTTCTGTCCCTCTGGCCACTCCCTGGCTGGCCCCTCCCTCTGGCCTCTCAGGAACAACAGTAAACAGTGGGGAGCTGGTGCCCTCCCAAGCCGAGCAGGAGGCTTTGCAGCCAGTCCCTGGGGAGGCCCTTGTACCACTCAGCGTCTGAAGGCGTCTTGGGGGAAAACTTGGAATCCTGAGTGACCTGGGAGTGGCCTGCACGCCTGGCAAGGCACCTCATGTTCCTCGTGAGGTGAGGGCCTTCTGCTGGGGCTGTGACTGCACTCCTGGCCCAGCTGTCAGGGCAGGGCTCCAGAGTCCAGGGGCCGGGCCCTGTGACATTTGCCTGGTTGTGCCACCCAGCAGGCCAGGCTGTGTGGAGAGAAACTGACCCCAGCCCCGCTGTCAATGGAGCTCTTTGAGTCCGAGCACAAAACCCCAGTGAGTCAGGGCTTGGGGAGGGCACGGGGAGGAAGCCAGCCATGTGGTCACACCACTTGGATGACAGAGCCTCCCAGAAGGCTGGACAGGCGGCCGCTGTGCAGATGCACGGACTCTTGGGGATGGACCGTTTGTCACATTTACTCTTTGGAGCAGAGCGGGGGCAGGAGCACCCTCTGGTGGCCGCCTCGGCTGTCCCAGCCCAGGTCAGGCTTCCGAGCTGCGTTCACTCAGCTAAAGGAAAGTCAGCCAGGCCCTGCTTCCTCAAGGGGGTGTTACAATCAGCCTTGGATCTTTGAGCCTGCGCCTTGGGGTCGCAGTCCCTCAAAGGGCTTCTTGCAGCCCCAGCAGTGCTCACACTGGGAGGAGTTCTAGTTACAGCAGTTAACACCAGCTATTCTCGTCCCTGGGATGTGGCACCCCAGACAGCCCTGCCTCTGTTCCAGCATCTCCTCTTGGGCTTCCCTACCCTGTGCCGCGTTCCTGGGGGCAGGAATGGCTGTTTGTAAGGAGCCTGAGAGAGCTATGGCCCCTCTTGCAGCCTCTGCACCTGCCCCAAGGGTCGACAGCCACCCCCATGCATAGGGAACAGAGATGTGACAGGGCCTCGTGGGCCAGCCAGAGGCTGCTCCCTGCTCCCAGCGTGGGCAGAGGCCACTCACCCCAGGAGGGCTGCAGCAGGGTTGAGACAGAGGAAGACGAGAGGAGGACTCCAGGCAAGGCTGCATCTCCCTGGCTAAAGGCCCCACCTGTGACACCCTCAGAAGTTGATGATGGGACATATTACTACACAGTCATGCCTGCCTTAGCAATGCAAATAAGTTTTGAGAAATTTAACTTGTCATTGCACAGTCACAGAGTATACTTAAGGAAATCAAACGGCAATTCCAGGGAAGAGAAGGAAAAAAAAAAATATTAAGCGGCATAGCCTCCTACACACCCAGGCCATGTGGTACAGCTTGTTGCTCCTAGACCAAAAACCTGTACATCATGTTACTGTCCCAAGTACCATATGCAGTTGTAACACGGTGGTATTCACATATCTAAGCACACATAAGCATAGAAAAGGTACAGTAGAAATACAGTGTTAGAATCTTAGGAGACCACTGTTGGCTATGCAGTCATTCCATGAGGTGTGACTCTACTGTAACGCACTTCAGACATCTCAGCCATCTTCACTCAGTCCATGAGGTCGGTGCCTTGCTGCACCATCTTTTTTTTTTTTTTTTTTTTTGAGACAGAGTCTCGCTTTGTTGCCCAGGCTGGAGTGCAGTGGCCGGATCTCAGCTCACTGCAAGCTCCGCCTCCCAGGTTCACGCCATTCTCTTTTTTTTTTTTTTTTTGAGATGGAGTCTCGCTCTGTTGCCCAGGCTGGAGTGCAGTGGCTGGATCTCAGCTCACTGCAAGCTCCCCCTCCCGGGTTCACGCCATTCTCTTTTTTTTTTTTTTTTGAGACAGAGTCTCGCTTTGTTGCCCAGGCTGGAGTGCAGTGGCCGGATCTCAGCTCACTGCAAGCTCCGCCTCCCAGGTTCACGCCATTCTCTTTTTTTTTTTTTTTTTGAGGCGGAGTCTCGCTCTGTTGCCCAGGCTGGAGTGCAGTGGCTGGATCTCAGCTCACTGCAAGCTCCCCCTCCCGGGTTCACGCCATTCTCCTGCCTCAGCCTCCTGAGTAGCTGGGACTACAGGCGCCCGCCACATCGCCCGGCTAGTTTTTTGTATTTTTTAGTAGAGACGGGGTTTCCCCGTGTTAGCCAGGATGGTCTCGATCTCCTGACCTCGTGATCCACCCGTCTCGGCCTCCCAAAGTGCTGGGATTACAGGCTTGAGCCACCGCGCCCGGCCGGTTCACGCCATTCTCTTGCCTCAGCCTCCCGAGTAGCTGGGACTACAGGCGCCCGCCACCTCGCCCGGCTAGTTTTTTGTATTTTTTAGTAGAGACGGGGTTTCACCGGGTTAGCCAGGATGGTCTCGATCTCCTAACCTCGTGATCCGCCCATCTCAGCCTCCCAAAGTGCTGGGATTACAGGCTTGAGCCACCGCGCCCGGCCTGCACCATCTTACTGATGGGAATGCATAGGCTTTAGGAGGTGAAGTGTGTCACCCAAAAGACAGCCTTCATGGCAGAGCCGGCATCTGCACCCGGAGTCTAAACTCTGTGCAGTACATCCCATTGCCAGAGGACAGAGGGGAGGAGCAGAGGAGTAACTGGACAGAGTGGGGTTCATATCCTGCTTCCCGGGAGACCCCCATGTGTTGCGTGATCTCGGGAAAGTTTGTTCACCTCATTTTCCTCATCTGTGTAGTGGGCAGAGCCAAACGATGCCCAGTGCAGCTTGGATGAGATGAGGGGTGTGGGGCTCCTGGCATGATGCCAGACACGGCAGTGCTCGCTCGGCCAGCGATTAGGGCTCGGGTGAACAGATGCCAGCCGGCTGGGCTGTCCACCCCTCACCTCTGCGGTGCTGCCTGCTCCAGGTGCCGCCATGCTGCCATTGCCAAGTACTTCGGGGATGCGCCGCCTGCCTGTGCCAAAGGCTGCGACCACTGCCAGAACCCCATGGCCGTGCGGAGGCAGCTGGAGGCCTTGGAGCGCAGCAGCAGTTGGAGCAAGACCTGCATCGGGCCCTCCCAGGGGAATGGATTTGACCCCGAACTGTATGAGGGAGGCCGCAAGGGCTACGGGGGCTTCAGCAGGTAAGGCGCCAAGAAGCCAGGGACTCTAACCCACTGGAATCGTCCGGCATTCCCTTGGCGCTAAGGCCAGACCAGAGGTGCTACGATGCTGCAGTCCCCCCTTGAGCTGGTAGGGCATCAGGGACATTGCCATCCTAGCAGCAGCACACATGGGGAGGGCAGAGTCCAGGCCAGGGCCACTCATGCCTGGCCTATCCCTAGGTACGACGAAGGTTCTGGAGGCAGCGGGGATGAAGGCAGAGATGAGGCCCACAAGCGGGAGTGGAACCTCTTCTATCAGAAGCAGATGCAGCTGCGCAAGGTGAGGGGAGGCGCTCGGTGGTCTGTGCGGGGCCCCTGGTGGCCCCCTGCTCGCACCTCTCAGCCCCTTCTCTGGTGCTGGATGGGGCTGTCCTGTGGCAGGGCAGGATGCCTCATGGACCCTTCATGTTGTCCTCCAGGGCAAAGACCCCAAGATAGAAGAATTTGTACCCCCAGGTCAGTACAAAAATGTTCCTAGAGGCTTGCGGGCTCTTCCCGGGGCATGGAGGGAGGATTCTCATCTGGGGCGTGGGGGACCTCAGAGTGCAGAAGGTGGAATGAAAAGACCAAGGACCTCCCCCCACAACAGATGAGAACTGTCCCCTGAAAGAGGCTTGTAGCAGGAGGATCCCCAGGCTGACTGTGAAGGTAAGAGACGGGCAGCTCCTCAGACACCCCCCAGGGCCGTCCCCCAGCCTCGAGGCCGTGTGACCAATCTTACTCTCCTGTGCCAGGCACGGGAACACTGCCTGGGGCTTCTGGAGGAGGCGCTGAGCAGTAACCGCCAGTCCACATGTACCACTGATGAGTGAGTTCCACAGTCACTGGGCAGAGGAGCCCTCCAAGCTCTCGTTCCCTTGGAGACTGCAGGACCCTATCAACCCTGGCCTGTTTGGGCCACCTCTCCCCAGATTGTACCTCTCCTACTCCAGGGGACTGCCCCTAAACCCCACCAGGGCCAGACATAGCTGCAACTTAGGTGCTGCCAGCTGAGGGACAGTAAACCACAGGGTGCCCAGAGAGTCCTAGTCAGAATCCCTGTGCCCAAGGCCTACCCCACCAGGCCTCGAGTCCCACAGGAGCTTGGCAGGGAGAAGCCCAGGCCCACCTGATACCTTGTGCCGGTTACCTTGCACCCACAGAGCTGACCTCCGGGCCAAGGCTGTGGAGCTGGAACATGAGACATTCCGGAATGCTAAGGTGGCCAACCTGTACAAGGCCAGCGTGCTGAAGAAGGTGGGCCTGGTGCACGTGGACCAAGGGTCGTTGCAGGGGCCTCTCCATGCTCTGAGGCAGAAGCTGTCTGCCAGCTCTCCGGGCACGGGCACCCCAGAACCCACCCTCCCCAGCCCACCCCAGAGACAGTTTATGGGGGTAGAGCTCCATTCTCCATTAGCTGGAGGTGTTTTTAGCCAACCCTGTGAGGATGGGAGGCCTAAAACTTGCCCAGTAGTTAGTTGTCTGCAGCCACTGGCCACAGAAACCCACTTCTAGTGCCTAGTGGAAAAGGAGGGCTGGGTGGGGCATGTCAGGAGGAGCTGGCGGGTGCCACAGCCTCCCTGCCCATCCCTGCCCAGGTGGCTGATATCCACAGAGCCTCCAAGGATGGGCAGCCCTATGACGTGGGAGGCAGTGCCAACAGCTGCAGTGCCCAAGCTGCGCCCCCCGAGCCCAATGAGTATGACATCCCACCGGCCTCCCATGTGTACTCGGTGAGCTGTGGCCCAGTGGCCTCCAGACCTGTGACCAGGAAAGGCTCCACTTCCCCTCTGCCCTCAGGGGTGCACCTCTTGCCATGGCCCGGCTCCCCACCAGGGTCCTGCCTGCCTCTTCCCTCCCACACACCTGAGAGCCCCGGCCCAATGTGAGCGACTGGTCCAGCCAGCGGAGCCCTCGACGGGGCCTGGTGGGCTGAACCTCTTCTCCTCCTGCTCACATTTACAGCTCAAACCCAAGCGGGTGGGAGCTGGTTTCCCCAAAGGCTCCCGCCCATTCCAGACGGCCACGGAACTGATGGAGACGACTCGGATCAGGGAGCAAGCACCCCAGCCCAAGCGGGGAGGCGAGCATGAGCCCCCGAGCCGGCCCTGTGGCCTCTTGGATGAGGACAGGAGTGAGCCCCTTCCTGGGCCCAGAGGGGAGGTCCCTGGAGGCAGCGCTCACTGTGGGGGGCCCTCCCCTGAGAAGAAGGCAAAAAGTTCCTCTGGGGGCAGTTCCCTTGCCAAGGGCCGGGCTAGCAAGAAACAGCAGCTCCTAGCCGCAGCGGCCCACAAGGATTCTCAGAGCATCGCCCGCTTCTTCTGCCGAAGGGTGGAAAGCCCAGCTCTGCTGGCCTCAGCCCCAGAGGCAGAAGGTGCCTGCCCCTCCTGTGAGGGGGTTCAGGGACCGCTGATGGCCCCAGAGAAATACACAGGGGAGGAAGATGGAGCTGGGGGACGTTCGCCTGCCCCTCCCCAGACTGAAGAGTGCCTCAGGGAGAGGCCAAGGTAAGGGTAGAGGTAGTCATAGAATCTTCTGGAATCCACATGGCAGCATCCCCTTTGCTCCCTGGGCGTCTGAAGCTCAGAGCTCATCCCTAAGATGGGCTTTCCTAGGCCTCCTAGGATAAGGGAGCCACTAGGACCCAGAGCTGTGATGCCTGCTCTTCCCTCCACCAGCACCTGCCTGCCCAGAGATCAGGGCACCCCTGAAGTCCAGCCCACCCCTGCAAAGGACACATGGAAGGGCAAGCGGCCTCCATCCCAGCAGGTGCCGGCAGGGATGAGGCCGTTGGGAAGGAGAGAAGGGCTGTGGGCGAGGCCAGGAGCTGTTGTGCCCTGGTCAAGGGGTCAGGGAAAATCAGTGCTTCTTTCCACACCCGGCGGCAGATGGGCTGGGCTGGTGTGGGGGCGGCTGGTGTGGGGGCCTAGTCTTTGGAGGAGGGGAGCAGGTCAGTGGAAGGGAACTCAGGAGTGACCCTCTGCTGTGGCCCTTCTCAGGAGAACCCAGAGAGCCAGCCTCAGAAGAGACTGCGCCCCTCAGCCAAGCCCTCCGTCTTAGCCGAGGTCAAGGGCAGCATCTCGGCCAGCCATCAGGGCACCTTGAATCCCACAGCTCAAAACCCCTGTCAGCTCTCAGCTCCTGGCATCTCCTTGAAGGAGGCTGCAAATGTTGTGGTCAAGTGCCTGACCCCTTTCTACAAGGAGGGCAAGTTTGCTTCCAAGGTAGGGGGAGTGGGTGGGCTCTGCCTTCTCCCAGGCCTGGGGTATGTGGGTGTCGTGGGGGCGCGAGGCAGGGAGTGTGAGCCCCAGAACACGGTGGGCCAGAGCAGACTGGGCCGGGGCCAGTCCCGCATCCGTCCTCCCTGGGGCCTGCCTTGCCATCGGGTCGTGGCTGTGGGTTGCTCTGGGGGTCAGGGCAGGGTCCTGCTCTCTGCTTCTCTTCTCCCTCTCCTTTCCAGGAGTTGTTTAAAGGCTTTGCCCGCCACCTCTCACACTTGCTGACTCAGAAGACCTCTCCTGGAAGGAGCGGTGAGTGCTGGCATTGCCAGGGCCAGGAGGCAGTTGGGAGGGTGGTCTACAGGGAGGAGGCTGACACTCACGTCATGCCCCCACCCTGAATCTGTAGTGAAAGAAGAGGCCCAAAACCTCATCAGGCACTTCTTCCATGGCCGGGCTCGGTGTGAGAGTGAAGCTGACTGGCATGGCCTGTGTGACCCCCAGAGATGACCAACTGGTGGCTGGGCAAGGCCCGCATCCTCCACCAGATTCTAGCATGGGCCAGCCTGGGCCTCGCCTGCTTTTCTGAGTCCTTCTCCCTTCCAACCATACTTGGCTTTGGGGATGACCCCAGACACCCCCTGAATCCAGGTCAGAGGTCAGCCCACCTTTCTTTCTGCTTGCAAAGCCTATAGACCCTTCTCAGAGCCTCCCTGCCTCTCCTGGCCCTCATGGCCGGGTTTTCTAGGACACATGTCCGGGACAGAAGGTGGAGGGTGGTGGAGCTGCTGCCAGAAGCAGGTGAAGGAAGAGTGGCCCCTCCCCGAGTTGTAAGTCAGGACAAGGCCCACCTGTCCAAGGTATTGGGACCTATTCAGGGGAACCTCAGGTCCTCCACCCACTCCCCATCCATTACGATGCCAGCTTCCAGCCTTGCCCAGGTCAGAGCTGTGGCAGAGGAAAGGCAGCCAGGCCCCGTTTCTGCTCGCCTCCTGCTCAGGAACGCCAGGCCTGACGAGGTGTTTGGGAGAGGAATAAAGTCGTGTGGTGGCGCATGCACTCGTGCACACAGCCCTTTTCTCCGGGGAGTTTTATTTCCTCAGCAGCTGTTTCTCCCATGCCTGGGATTGTGCTAATGTGGGGCCTGGGCGAAGCCTGGGGCCGGTGGGCGTCTCCCTCAGACTGGGCAACCTCAGATTCCCCAGGCGAGTTCCTGCAGCCCTCTTTGGGCCCAGGCCGTCCTGGAGGGGCTCTGGCTGTTTTCTTTGCCTGTTGGTGACATGATAGCAGCCCCTGCCTCATGGCCTGCATGGGGGCCAGCTGGGCTGTGCTGTGGCAGGTTCTGGAACAGTGATCTGATAGCATCCAAGGCAGACCATCTGGGTGAGACTTGGGCCAGGGGAGGCCTCACTCTCGTCTCTCCCTGGCCTACACTCCTCTCAGTTGACGCTGGGCCACTCAGTGCAAGAGGCACTGCTGTCTATCAGGAAGACAGTGGTGTATAGCAGCTCCTGGGCCTGCCCAGAGAAAGGCCTGTTACAAGAGGGCTCCCCAACCAGCCCCTCGCCTCTGCCCTGGCACACGGCACTCCGGAGCAGTGGGCATCGGCCTGGGCCTGGGCTCCCACTGCATGCCATGCTGGGGCGAGGCCCTCACATCCACCTTCCCAAGGTGGCCAGAGGCCTGGCCACTCACCTGTGGCAGCTCAAACCAGATGGTCTGGGGGTTGTCAGCTGAGCCATAGTTGAGTTCCAGGCCAGGGGGCCCCTTCTCCTCCAGTGGACTTAGCAGGTGGAGCCGCTGCAGGCTCTTCAGGGCAATGCGACAGTACAGATTCTGGGGGCAGCAGAGAGCAGGGCTGGTCTCCTCTCCAGGGAGGGGTCACTGTGGGTGATGGAATGGCCCAAGGGTCCCTCGGCCAGAGCTGGGGCAAGAGCCCTGCCCACCTGGGAGCTGGGGTCCATGAGGATGAGATGCTGGCGGTTGAGCCCCAGGAGAGCGGGTCCCGACAGGGCCTGCAGGCTCACTCTCAGCGCTACGTAGACGGTATAGCCGAAGAGGGGCAGCTGGCTCACGGCCTCTGCGGGTGGAGAGGGCGCAGGCAGGAATTCTGACTGCTAGGGCCCTGGAACCTGCGCTGCTTGGCCCCTCAGGTCAGCTGAGAGGGACAGGGCAGGTGCAGACCCTTCCTCGCCCCTCTACCTGCATTCCTTCCCTCTTGGCCTCCAGCCCCCACCCCAGCGGTCCCAGCCCCAGACCCACCAATGAAGCTGATCTGTGCTTCCTGGGGGCTGTGTCCTCCCAGCTGTCTCAGCTCCTGACCCATCAGGTTCTTGATGGAGGCCATGTTCACCTGCCGTTGCAGCTGCTGTGGCACATAAGCTAGCAGGTCCTGCCTAGGATGCGGGGCCGGGGTCAGTGTGGCCCCTGACCACCTGGTACAGGGCTGGGCATACAGCATGTGCCAAATAACTGAACCAGTGCCTATTGTGGGCAAGACTAGGGATCCATACACATAAATGAGGTGAGGGCCCTGAACCAGAGGAGCTCACGGTGGGGTGGAGAGGACAGATGTCCACCAGGCCCTGCTGCTCTGGGCCAGTCCAGTTAGGGCCAGGAAGGGTACCAGTCAAATGGCCTTGACCTTGGAGAAGGGGAGGGGCTTAGGGGCGGGAGGTGCCCCCACTCACTCTGAGGGAGTGTTCCTGTTGGCCTTGCTGAGGTGCTGCAGGGCGGCCAGCCTGGCGAGCTGCGCGTCCGCCTTGGCGCTGACCGGCAGCTTCCCCTGGAGGTAGTCCCACAGCACCTGTGCGGGGAGCATGGTGAGGAGAGCAGAGGTGGCCCAAAGCCCCCATCAGTTGGTGGCTCTAGGGGCTCAAGCCTAGTTTTGCCACCGTCACCCCCCAGCCACCACAGACCCACACCCTTGTGGGGAGGGGGGCTTGGAAGTCGCCCAGGCAGGAAGCCGCGCCCTCAAACTGCAGCAGCGGCTCGGAGGCAGGCAGGCTGACCTGGCTGTAGTGGGTGCTGATGTAGATGGAGTTATCGAAGTGCAGTGGGGTCTCCCAGCCGAGCCGCCGGCTGTGCAGGCTCACGTCCTGGTCCACTGCCACGCTGTTGAGGTATTCAGCAGGCCGCAGGGGCCGCACCAGCTTGCCTGCATGGGGACCCTAGGTCCACCGCTGCTCAGACCATGCACACCCCACCCTGCCACCCCAGCAGAAACCAAACCACCTCACCCCCGGGCGGGGGAGGGGCCCCACAGTGAGGCTCCGTCCCCAAGCTCACCCTTCTCTTTGATGAGGAAGAGGACGAATTCCTGCACTTCCTGAGGCTCTGTGATGCCCATTTGCTGGCACAGCTCCTCCTGCACTTCTGCTGCCACCTGGGCATGTGGACAGGCTGTGATGAGGGGGAGGGACTCTGGAGGGCCCAGAACTGATGCCCAAGGCCACCTCCCTTGGTGGCCCCCAAGCTTACCGTGAAAGTATGGATATTCGTCCTATAATCCACACCTCCTGGCAGGTGAATAAGAAGCAGGCGAGTGGCTTGTCCTTTCTGCCAAGGCAGGTTGCAGGATCAGTCAGCCAGTGGTCAGTCGGCCAGTGGTCTCCTGTGGGGGACACCCCCCCCCACCCCAGGGTGTCCCACAATGCCCATCCGCCACCCCCAGTACCAGGAAAGCCTTCATTTCAGCCGGTGGGAGCATCCGCCGGCGCCCCCCATATTTGACTGTGTGCTGGAGGTGCTCCTGGCTGCTCCGGGCCAGCTCTGCAGAGGAGCCAGGCTGGGGTTATGAGGTGGCCAGGCCTCCCCAAGCCCTCCAAGTTCCCAGTCCTAGAAACCCCTGCCCCCTCCATCTCCCCCTCCCACGGGCACCTTGGCTGGGGCCTGAATCCTGCAGGAACTTGGTCAGGTAGGGCATCAGCCTGGTCGACGGAGAGAAGCAGCCTGTGAGAAGGCTGAGGAAGCTCCAGCCTCGAATGCAGTGTTCCCTGCAGGGCAGAGAGTTCGGGCTTCAGGCTGGCCAGGCCACAGTGCCCAGCTGCCCCCAGAAGCCTTTCCACCCCACCGGTCCCCACTCACGGCCGGGGGTGTCCCGTGACCTGCTTGATAACCTGGCAGTAAATCTCATCCCTCAGCTTCTCCTCCTGGCACAGCTGCGGGGATAGGAAGGGCAGGTGGGGTGAGGGATGGGAGTGGTAAGCCTGGGGTCTGAAGCTCTGGAGAAATCCTGCTAGGCCATGGGCGGGGGCTGGGTCAAGATGTCTCCCTCAGCTTAAGAGCATCACTGCACTGGCTACTCAGTCACTTTCTTCGCTGCTTCCCTGTCTCCCTCTGTCACGCAGGCTGGAATGTGATGGCGTGATCTCGGCTCACTGCAATCTGTTTCCCAGGTTCAAGCAATTCCCCTGCCTCAGCCTCCCGAGTACTATAGGCACGCCACCACACCTGGCTAATTTTTGTATTTTTAGCAGAGATGGGGTTTCACTATGTTGGCCAGGTTTAATCTCTGACTTCAGATGATCTGCCCATCTTGGCCTCCAAAGTGCTGAAGTCAGAGATTAAACCTGGCCAACATAGTGAAACCCCATCTCTGCTAAAAATACAAAAATTAGCCAGGTGTGGTGGCGTGCCTATAGTACTCGGGAGGCTGAGGCAGGGGGTTACAGGTGTGGGCCTCCGTGCCCGGTCTTTTCATATATTTATTTTATTTTTTGAGACAATCTTGTTCTGTCGCCCAGGCTGGAGTGCAGTGGTGCCATCTCGGCTCACTGCAATCTCCACCCTCCTGGGTTCAAGCGATTCTCCTGCCTCAACCTTCTGAGTACTACAGGAGTGCTCCACCACGCCCAGCTAATTTTTGTGTTTTTAGTAGAGATGGGGTTTCACCATGTTGGCCAGGTTGGTCTAGAACTACCTCAGGTGATCCACCCACCTCGGCCTCCCAGAGTGCTGGGATTACAGGCGTGAGCCACATGTCTGGCCCCTGCTTCTCTGATCTCTTAGTCATCTCTGCTGGCTTCACCTTAACTCCTTGACCTCTGAGCGGTGCCATGCCCTTGAACCTCTCTCTGTCTGCCCCTCTCCCTGTGGCCTCAACTGCTCCCATCTGATGAGGTGCCTGCCTCCAGCCTTCTCCCTTGAACCCCAGACTCCTCCACTGGGAAGTCTGGGATTTCAGACCTCACGTGTTCAAAACAGATTCCTCCACCAGCCAAGACCTGCTCCTTGAAGACAGTAGTTGTCCTCCTTCCCGTAGCCCACATGCGATTGGTCAGCACACTCTGCTGGCTCTGAATCTTCTGCTTCTCCCTTGCTGCCAGCACCATCCCTCACCTGGGACCACTGCGATAACTTCCTTTTGCTTTTAAACTTAGACCCCCAGAATCTCAAACAACAGCCGAGTGACCCTGTGAAATGTAAGCTGAGTCTCTCTCCAGAATCCTCTTAGTGGTTTCCCATCTTTCTAAAAATCAGAAGCCAATGATGGCTACAAGGCCTGTGGTGGCCTGGACCCACCGTCTGCTCCCCGTCCTCATCCTCCGTTCTCCGTGCTGCTCGCTAGGCTCAGCCACTGGTGTGTGCTGGTGTGTGATGATGCCGAGGCTTCCCACCACATCTGAACTGTTGCCTGCCCTTCTGTGTCACCCTGTGCTCACTCCTTCCCTCCCTGTAGGAAGGCTGCCACAAAGCCTTCTCCACTGCAGCAGCCCCTTCCCTGCATTCTTTTTTTTTTTTTTTTTTTTTTTTTTGAGTCTCGCTCTGTCGCCCAGGCTGGAGTGCAGTGGCCGGATCTCAGCTCACTGCAAGCTCCGCCTCCCGGGTTTACGCCATTCTCCTGCCTCAGCCTCCTGAGTAGCTGGGACTACAGGCGCCTGCCACCTCGCCCGGCTAGTTTTTTGTATTTTTAGTAGAGACAGGGTTTCACCAAGTTAGCCAGGATGGTCTCGATCTCCTGACCTCGTGATCCACCCGTCTCGGCCTCCCAAAGTGCTGGGATTACAGGCTTGAGCCACCGCGCCCGGCCTTCCCTGCATTCTTACTCTCCAGTGACCTCTCACTCCCAGACACATAAGTTACCGTAAGCACTGCAGAGACTTAGCCTGCTGGCTTCACAGCCACGCCCCCTGCATGCAATGGGTGTTCAGTAAATAGTTTGGAATGATTTGAAGGACAGTGACCAAGAGAAGGGGATCTCCTTCAAGCCCAGACAGGAGGACAGGCACAGGTGCTGGGCGTCACACAGCCCAGGCTTACCTTTAGCAGTTCATAGAGCAGATCCATCTCATCCTTGCCCCGGGGCTTGGACTGGTCACCCATAAACCGCATCAGGGCTGCAGGCAGGATAAGAAACAGGGCACACAGCTGGGGCTGTGCTGGGGCTGGCCCCGGCTCATGCTGTTGCTGTGCAGGGCCTTCACCTGCCATCTGATGCCTCACTCTCAAAATGCATGGATGCCAGCCAGGGCAGCTGGTTGCAGCTCGACTCATGGGGAGACTGAGGCTCCTGGGTACCCAAGGCTGCACACAGCACATAGCATCCTCTGGACCCATGGACTGCCTTCCAACCCCAGACTCCACACAACCCACAACCCTTGGGTGGGAGTAGTAGGCGGTGAGGGCCCTGGAGTCCAGGAGCCACCAGTGAGCTTCCCGGAGTTGGCAGACTGGGATGGAGCCAGGCAGAGCTCAAGGAGATAAAGGGACCAGACACCCAGGTCCATGGCACTGCAGACATGGGGACCCAGGATGCCCATGGCCACTCACCCAGGAAGCTGGCCACAGCCAGCTTGTTCACGTCATCACTGAGGCTGAGGAGCGACTCCTGAATGGGAGCCTGTGGCCAAAGAGAGGAGGCTGTGGGTCTGGGGGCTGCGGGGGTCAGAGGGCAGATCCATGGGCCAGATCCCTCCCTGCCTCTCCCTCACCTTGGTGTACTGCACCAGGCTGTCTGTGTCCTTCCCTGTAGCACCTCCATCTGTCTGGCCCGGCCTGTGGGGGGCAGGGGGAGACAGCCCAGCTTGTTTGGCCCTCCTGCCCTCATCCCAGCCAGCCAGGCTGGGCTAAGAGCACAGCCTAGTGGTTCAGAGCAAGGTGCGCTCTCTTGGGAAGACTGAGGATAGACAGGCACAGGGGTCGGCCCAGTGCACTCACAAGGCCTGGGACTTCCGGAAGTAACGCAGGGCGAATTCCTGCATGGTGTAGTTGTGGGAGTCGGTGGACAGAGAGGCATAGGACACAGAGGAGGGCAGGCTGGTGGCCTCCAAGTCGTCACTGTGTGCCTGGCTCCAAGGGTGGGCAGGGCGCTGGGAGCACAAGAAACCTGGTGCCACCTGAGTGTCCAGTGCCCTGTCCCAGGGGTCCTGCCCCAGCCCCATCCCTCCCCAGCCAGACACCAAAGGAGCAAGACCAGAAGCCAGGAAAGCGAAGAGCTGTTTATTAAGCATCTGCTAGGGCAGCATTGAACTAAGTGCCACACGGGACCCAAGAGCAGCGCCCAGCCTAGCCCTGCCCTGCCCTGCCTGCAAGGAGCGCACAGTCTTGCTGGAGAGACAAGGCGAGCCATCAGGAGGGGGCAGAGGGGCAGCCACAGGAGACGGACAGCAGGGTGGTCCCACTGCATGGCAGCCTCGGGGGCGGTCAAACCCCTTTCCTTCCTCAGTCTCAGGCAGGCCTTGCCTGTGGTTCTCCTTCTGCCACCTTCCTCACCTCTGAGGCCCTGTCCCACCGAGCCAGCCCTGGTTCCCCGTTGGGCAGCTGACCCTTGTGCCAGCCACTCCTCTGCTCCTTGGAGAAGGAAAAGTCGGGAGCGGCAGCCGGCTGCACTATGTCGGCAGGAAAGAGTCCGGAACGGCCTCCGGCAGAGCCAAACTGCCAGCCTGGAAGGCACCCAGGGATGTGGCTCACCCGCCGGACCCTCCGCCCCTAGGCAGCCTCTGCCAAGTGGATGCCCTCCCTGTGTGAGCCCCTGCCGGCCTCTGGCGATACCTGGCTCCAGGGTGGCCACCGGCAGCAGCTTGATGAGGTCCCCACGGTGGAAGCTGAGGAGGCTGCAGTTGTCAGTGATGTAGCTGCGCAGGGCGATGACATAGCCAGAGTCCTGTGGGCAAGCGGGTGAGGGCCTGGAGCAGGGAGCCTGCCTGCGCCTCCCTGTCCTGCCTTCCCACCTGCTCCCCTTGCTGGCCTCCCCCTCCACCTAGCACCCCAGACTTCCAGGGATTTAGCCCAAACTCCCAGCCCCTGCCCCCACAGGGAAGACGGACAGGGGGAGATGCAGCATCGGTGAGGGCTGCCCGCCCGGCCTCCCAACCCGCACCCCATACTTGCCTTCTTAAGCTCACTGAGGAACAGTTTAACCAGCGCCTCGATGGCCCTTGCCCGGGCTGTGTGCAACACCAGCTGCTCGCTCTTCAACGACAGCTGCAGGGTGGAGCTGCCCCGGCACTCCACACCCAGCACCTCCGAGAAGCTGCGCAGGGGCCGCGCATGAGCTGGGGTCACCTTGCCACCTGCCCCCACCTCTAGCCCAGGGTCGTGGGCCAGCGCACCTGTATGAGCAGAGAATCTTCAGCTGGTGGGGGCGGAGGCTGGAGGCTTGGGTCACCTTGAGCAGTCGCAGCCCGCGGTGGGACACGGCTAGCAGCTGCACGTCGCTGCCACTCTCACCCTACAGGAAGGTGGTGGGTCTCAGGCAGGCTCCTGGGTCCTGCTACTGCCCAAGATGCCCTGGAGCTGCCCAGGGCCGGTGGCTGGGCTTTGTCCTTCCCCTGGCGCCTGCCCCCCAGCTCTCCTGCTTGTGGAGGGTCCGTGCCCACGCACCCCAGGTTCCAGGCTGGGGGCCTGGCATCCCAACTCCCTACCCCAGCACCACTGACCGAGACAGGAAAGAAGCGGGAGAAGTAATTGGCCCAGTTGTCCCGAGCAGCCACCACGATGCGCTTCTTGACGCCGTCTTCAGTGGTGGTGAGAGAATCCAGGTCCACCTCCAAGTCTCCTGTGGGCAGGAAGGACCCAGGCTGTCCTCTGCTCACACAGAGAGGGCTCTAGAGTTTGCTCCCATGCTGCTTCCTCCTCCAGGGCAGGCGCAGCCCCCAGCACTCAAGCTCCCAACTCCACGGTCCCTGGACCCATACCCAGCAGGTCTTTCATTTTCCGCCGCTCATCCTGGGAAATCCGGATACAGGACTCAGAGAAGGTGTCCCGCAGGATCTGGGGGCAGAGCTAGGTAGTCACCACTGGGTCCTGAGACAGAGCCCACCCCCAGAGCAGCCATCAACATGCATGAAGGAAAAGCTGGGGAGGCCGATGGAGGGCGCCCTGGCCCCCGTGGCCTGAATGCTAAGCAGAAGGCCTAGGTGGGGCAGGGAGGGACGGAGGGCTTGGGCCACCTCCATTCACACGTCTCACATGTCCCCTCCCCTGCAACTGCCAGCCCTCCCTTTTCACCCACTGCCCAGAGACCCCATGGTAACTGCCCCTGGGTCAGCCCAGATATATGATTTTTCGGGGCAGGGGGCGGCTGCTACTGCAGAATTTGGGGGAACAGAGGCTCACTCCTGGGAGTGTTCAGAGGTGGCAAAGTCACAACCATTTATTAAGTACCTACTGCATGCTAGAGCCTGTGTTGTGCACTGTACACACTTTACTTTTAATCTTTATCTATAAAACTAGGTGAATAATGGTCCCTACTTCTTGTTGTTGTTGAGACACAGTCTCGCTCTGTCACCCAGGCTGGAGTGCAGTGGCACAATCTCGGTTCACTACAACCTCTGTCTCCCGGGTTCAAGCAATTCTCCTGCCTCAGCCTCCCAAGTAGCTGGGATTACAGGTGTGCACCACCATGCCTAATTTTTGTATTTTTTAGTAGAGATGGAGTTTCACCATGTTGGCCAGGCTGGTACCGAACTCCTGACCTCGTGATCCACCCGCCTTGGCCTCCCAAAGTGCTGGGATTATAGGCGTGAGCATCGCGCCTGGCCATGGTCCCTACTTTTTAGGGATGTTGTGAAGATTCAATGAAGGCAGGGCTGGGCACACAGAAGTGCCCCCTAGTGCTGGCTGCCAACATGCCCTACATGGTGTTAACCTGGCCCAGCCATTAGACAAAGAGCACCAGGGATGCTGTCTCTACAGATGTCTCAGGCTGGCAGGTGGGCCAGCTCTCACCTGCTCACAAAGCAGCCGCAGGTAGTAGGGATGGCTCAAGTTCTCCCGTGGGTAGAACACCTGGAGGAGGGCACAGAAGGGCAAAGATCGGTGGGTCTGGTGCCTCTGCCTAGCCAGCCTCTGCCCTCCCAGGCCTGGAAAATCAGCCTTGAGATAGTGGGCTGTGGGGAGGGGATGCTGGGGTTCCAGACTGGGACACACAAAGCCTGCTGCCTCTCTGCCAGCCCAAAGAGGCCAGGCCAAGGCCCCACCCTCATGCCCACCTCCTTGCGTAGGAACAACTTCCAGGGCTTGCCAGTGTAGGAGAAGCACACGCTGGCAGAGGGCGCGAGTAGCTGGGTGGAAACGCCCTGGTCCTCCATGGGCTGTGTCAAGCCTGGCAGGGAGGAAGGGGTGAGGAGCCTCAGCGAGGGGCTTCAGAACCAGAGTGATGGGGGCACGGGAGGGAAGACCTTTGTCCCCAAGAACCCACCAAGGGCCCAGCTCTCTCAACCTCCAGCTGCCTTACTCCTTCCACAGCACCATCTCCTGCCTCCATTTCTGGCCCTAAACTTTCTCTGGAGTCCCTGAGACTCGTGGGCCCTCTATGACCATGTCAGCCAGGACCACTAACTTCCTCACAGAGCCGTCAGGTATGTGTCAAGGACAACACCCTGTGTGTGACAGCCTCTTAATGACAGCCTCAAAGATGCCCAGGCCCTGCCCTGGGTGGGAACACGGAAGCTGGGACTCCTCAGCTACATATGGCTCCAAAGTCCAGAAGCCCGAACAGCTGGCCTCAGCCACACCAAAATGCCTTCAACCCTGGGCACCAAGAGTCTGCGCGAGCCCTGCCTCTGCCGCAGTGAAGCCCACAGCTCAGGGGAAGTGTGGTTCCTTACAACGGCGCTCGGCTGAAAGGGTCCCTGGGTCCTCGGGCAGAGGCAGTGGTGGCACTGGTGGAGGTGGGGGTGTCTGGGCAGTGGGCAGCTTCTGGCCAAACAGGTCCAGAAGGGGCCCCTGCTTTTCCTTGATGGAGCTAGAGGGCCCAAGCTGTAGTGGGGCCTTGGGTCGAGGAGCCACAGCTGGTGGGGGGCCCTTTCCTGGGCTGGAGGACAGCATCTGGGGGGATATAGAGAAAGCACATGGGCTGATTCACAGCACAAAGCCAAGTTCACCCCAGAGAGCCTTGGGCTCCCCAGTGCAGCAGCGCACACTCTCGGGGGGACAGGTTGGGGTGCTCACCGGCGGGGACGAGTGGGCATCGTTGATACCCAGCTTGGCCAGAGCCTCGTCCTTGGGGTCGATTTTCTTCAGGAAAGTTTTGGGAGGCCTCGTGGGAGAAGCGAGAGGTCACTAAGTTCATAGGGTGATTCCCCGAGGAGCAGGACAGCCCTGGCCACCTCCCCCTGGGGGCCCACCTGGATGGCTGCACAGGCACAGGCACGGGGCCCGGGCGGCTCTGGTACATGCGGATGATGTTGCCAATTTCCCTGCTGGGTTGTGGCCGCTTGGGCCTGGGGTCTGAGCTGCGCACCATGATCCCCCTGCCTTGGGCTGGCCCTTGGCCACCGCCCTTGGCCACTGTCTCCTTGACTGGCTCAGCCTCAGCCTCTTTTGCAGCTTTGGCCCCACCTTGCTTCAACGGCTTCTTCATGATGGGGGGAGGAGGAGGGGACGGCACTGACCAGGAAAACACGAAAGACCGTCAAATGCTGTGCAGAGCCACAGGAGCCCCAGGCCCTGCCCAGCTCCCCACAACCTGCTCTTGTTTCCACTTCTTGCTCCTCCTGCTCCTCCTGCTCCTCCTCCTCCTCCTCCTGTGCCTCCCCCTGGGGGATCTGGACCTTGGCGGGAGGCTTCACCGTCCTCACTGTCATCTGCGGCTGTCCTGCAAGTGTCCAGATGGCCTTCAAAGTTACCACACTAGCCCAGCTGGGCTCCTGGATGGGCCGCACCAACTCCGGGGAGCAGAGTACACCTCACCCTCCCTGGCCCAGGCTAGGGGCACTGGCCGTGTTTCTACAGGGGCCTGCTGCCCCAAGTGCCCTCACCCATCTTCTGGAAATAGTTCCGTTTCTGCTGGAAGCTCTTGGGCCGACAGGGCCTGTCTTCAGCCTCCTCGGAGGTCTCCTGGCAGGAGCAGAAGTGAGTGGCAGCTCAGCCAGCCTGGGTGCCACACTCGCCACACCCCTCGGGTCCCCAGTCCTGGGCCAGCAGCCTCTTCCCTGCACTTGCCTACTCACCCTGCCCATGTCCCCTGCCCCTGCAGCCCCCACCCCACACCCCTTCCTGAGGACACGGTCACCTCCTCACCCTCAGGCAGCCACCCTCTGATTCCAGGTCATGCTGTGGCTTCTCCAGGGCTGTGGGGGGCTTCCTGGGCTTGGAGGTGATGGCTGAGGGTGAGGCCTGGGACGCAGCCTCGGAGGCCCGAGCCTGACGCTGCCGCTGCTGCGTCTGCTGCTCCAGGGACAGGGTCATGGCCTGAGCTGTCATCTGCTGGGCCTGAAGCAGGAGGAGCAGCCGGTTCAGACCCTCATCCTCAAGCCATAGACCTCCCTCCACCAGGTAGCCCCAGGGCCCTGCCAGCACTCACCAGGATTAGTGCCTGCTGGTTGATGAAGTTCTGCTGCTGGATGGCCAGCTGCCCTGCGTCCAGGCTGGGAAGCGGTGGCTGCGGCGGCACCACCATGGCTGTGAGGGCGGCAGGCGGCCAGAGCGGTGGGCACCGTGGCCAAAAGCTCTCCGCCCACTGTGCACTCGGGACTCCTAGCAGGACCCTCCCTCCTCCAGTGACTGCTCTCCTGAGAAGGGACTCTGGTGCCCCCAGCCCAGCCTTACCTGGCATGGCAGGGACTGTGCCCATTGCTGGCATCATGGGCATGGGTGCAGGGACCATGCCTGGCTGGTATCCAGGCATCTGAATCATTCCTGGGTACACTGAGGGAACACGCCCACCCCGTCAGTCCTTGCCTGGACCCACATGCCACCTCCCTCCAGCCCCAGGCACAGAGAAGAGCATCAGGCACCAGGGAGCTGGCCAGGGCACCGATCGCCATTGCCAGAGAGGTCCCAGGCCATGCCTGCCATGCTGCCGGGCCCGGAGGCCCTGGGTGAGGAATCAGCCCTCACTCACCCATGGGGTACCCCTGCTGCGTGGGCCCAACGGCGCCCCCTCCCTTCATGCGGCTGCTCAGAGCCCAGCTTTGTTCCAGATCCTGAAGGGACAATGGTCACAGGTCAGAGCGAGAGCCCTGAGAAAAATGGAAGGGGCAGCAGAGACCCTGGGGGTTGGGGCAGGGGTATGCAGGGGCTGTGCTGGACTCACACTGAGGCCAGAGGACATCACTGGCTGGAAGATCTGGTCCAGGAAGCCGTCTAGGCTCCCTGATCTCTGGACCTCCCCTGTGGGGCAGGGAGAGGGTTGGTGCCACGGCCCGGGGCATGGGGCTTCCCATGCTCTGCCAACCTCCATGTGCCCACTCTAGCCTTACCTGTGTGGTCCCTGCTGGGCAGCGTTGGGGCTGGACCTGGAGGGGGTCCTGGGGGCAGTGAGGGGGCCTGGATGCCAGGGGCAAGGGGAATGGCCTCGGTTCTGCAGGAAACAGGATCTAGTTAAGGGGGTGGCCAAAGCTGAGCATCACCCAGGCTGGGGCATGAGGCAGAAGCTGCTGTGGGGGTCGCCCCATGGTTGGGAGGAGGCTGGGTGGGAGGGCTGGGCCTGTGGCAGCTCCTATAAACCCCTGGCTGTGGCACGGTGGCTGTGGGGTTCCCCAGCAGGAGCAGGCCAGGGAGAGGGGTGCTGGGTGGCACTTACGAGCCAAGAGGAGTGATGGGGTAGCTGTGGGGAGCAGCTGGGTCCCCCAGGTCCTCAGTCTGGCTGATTAGGTCCAGCACAAAGTCGCAGCCAGCCAAGTCCTGCCATGTGTCCCTGGAATGCAGTGACACGGACCAGCCCCGGGGAGGCACCTCCAGGCCTCTGGGTGGGAGGGGAGCAGTCAGTGAGGCAGGCGGCCATCCAGAAGGGGCAAGGACCACAAGGCGGAGGACTGGGGAAGGGAGGGTGGCCCTGGAACCACCTGGTCCGGGACCCAGGTTGTCTCGGCAGCGGGGACTACTCCTCACCTCACGGCCCTCCATTTCCACAAGGGCTCCAGCGTGGGCATTTATTTTCTGATCTACTGAGTTAGAATCTGGGCCATGGGAGCTCCCATGCCCCTCATTTCTAATCTGCTCCTGGCTCCCCATCGCCAGCCATCTGCAGTCTGGCCCCTGCCCACCCCAGGGCACCTCCCCTCCCTGCCCCTGAGACTGGGGGCACAATGATCACTTTGGCCACACTGTCCCCCATCTCCGGTCGCCATACCTGCTCTGCAGGATCCACCCAGCCAGCTGCTCCCCGGTGGTCCAGGACTCCACCTCGGCTGAGTAGCACTCCTCTATAGGGGCGCGGGGGTCGGGGGCAAGAGTGAGGGACAGCAGGGTCCACCCTGACAGGAAGGGGCTGCTGTCCCCATGAGGGTTTCAAAAGCAGGACAGAGGGGAGAGAGAACAGGGTCACTGAGGACAGGGCAGCAGGAAGGCTGGGGCAGGAAGGGGTTCCGGGGAGGGCAAAGGGGTAGGGCTGGCCCCACTTCAGGTCTGGGAGGCGTCAGCCGAGGCAGCCCTCACCGCTGAAGGTGAACATGTCCAGCACCATGCGGCCCCGCCGCCATCCGGCCATCCACTCCAGCTGGGTTGGAGGGTGGGCCCGAGTGGCCCCTGGGGCCAACTGCGACTGCTCCAAGGCCCCCAGCAGCTTGTGCTGGCACAGCGCTTCCATGCCCCTGGGGGCCTGGTCAGATACAAACCTGCAGGGCAGGCACAGGCTGCAGTGGAGGCAGGGTGATCCAGCGACCCCACCTGCCAGGTCCCCACCTTCCAGGCCCCTTACTTGAGCAGCGGCTTCTGCAGGACAGGCAGTGGGGGAAAGGCGCTGAGCAGAACAGCCATGAGGGCCCAGCCCCGCTGGCTCTGCTGTTCGTCTGGGTTCTGCCATAGCTGGGCCACCAGCTGGCTGAAGAGCTCATTCCGCAGCCCTGGCCGGCACTGCCCCTGCCGCACCAGGTATGTGCCCATGGTCTGCCTCTGCCAGGACTCTAGGGATCCATCCCCTAGGAGCCGCAGCATCTGCCGACATAGCTGGGTAAGGACAAGACGTGCAGGGCTCCCAGGCGCCCATCCTGTCCCTTCTCCAATGTGTCACTCACCACTTTGTTGATGTCCAGGGCATGCTGAGGGTTCTCTCCGTCCAGCTGGGTTAGGGGCTTCACCAGTGGCTGCCCTGGCCTGGGCAGGGATGGCTCCTGCAAGGAAGGAGGGCTAGTCCACGCTCACCAGCTGTCAGACAGACCCAGGGGAGCCCCACCGGAGCAGGCACTTCGGGAGAGGCAGAGGGCTGGACAGAAATGCATCTTAATGCTGTTTTTTTTTTTTTTTTTTTTCTTTTGAGGCAAGAGTCTTGCTCTGTCACCCAGGCTGGAGTGCAGTGGCACAATCTCAGCTCACTGCAGCCTCCACCTCCCAGGTTCAAGTGATTCTCCTGTCTCAGCCTCCTGAGTAACTGGGATTACAGGCACCTGCCATCATGCCCAGCTAATTTTTGTACTTTTAGTAGAGACTGGGTTTCACCATGTTGGCCAGGCTGGTCTCAAACTCCTGACCTCAGGTGATCCACCCACCTCGGCCTCCCAAAGTGCTGGGATTACAAGCATGAGCCACCATGCCCGGACTGTATGTGCAGTTTTGAATCCTGCATTTGTATTTACTGCTGAAGTCTGGACAGTTTCCCTTGTCAATAAACATTGTTAAGGTCATGACTTCAAAAGCAGGGCACTACTGCAGGTACAACAAAGGTGTGGCATCGTGGATCTAAATAACTTCTCCCATCCAATAACACTGATAACGCTCTATGGTGAGACATTTACATTCAACGGTTATTTTCAGAGCAATTCAGCGCTATTCACAGCCCTAAAGGCTGGGGAGGGAGGAGGGAAATAGCTGAAAGCAGGGGAAAAAATGCAGCTTCTGCCAGGCAGGTGCTAACTCAGAATGGTGAGGCTAGTGGGAAGAGCTTAGGCCTGGGCACCTACCTGAAAGCCGATGGAGACGAAGCTGGAGAAAGGGAACCGGTCAATGTCTGGTGGGAGAGTCAGGCTGGGCCGGGCAGGAACCTCAGGGGGCAGGCACTCTGTGATGCTCCCAGCCAGGGCATCCTGATGGCCTGGGAACAAGCACCGGGAGGCAGCCCAGGAACACCCAGGTGTGGTACCTGGCCCTGGGACCACCTCCACCCCTCCCCACGAGCCATCAGCCCCTGTCCACAGGGACCCAAGCAGTGAGCTTAGCAGAGCCTGGAGCATCAGAGGGAGGAACCACAAGGGACAGACACATCCCATGGTAAAGGGACTGGAGAGGGGGTCCTAACAAGAGGACACCAACAAGACTTACCTTCCGCCGTCTTCAGCATGACGGCCAACTCAGCCGGAATCTCCAAGCGCCCCAGCTCCTGGCAGAGGGGGCCCATTTACCCAGGATCCACAGGAGGGACCTAGGGACCAGTGTCCATCCCTACACCCTTACCCCCAAGATTATAAACATCCCCTCCAGAGACCAAGTTTTTTTTTTTTTTTAATTTGAGACAGGGTCTCTGTCACCCAGGCTAGAGTGCAGTGGTGCGATCACGGCTCACTGCAGCCTTGACTTCCGAGGCTCAAGCTCAAGCGACCCTCCTGCCTCAGCCTCTTGAGTAGCTGAGACTACAGGCGTGTACTACTGTGTCCAGCTGACTTTTACTGTTTTTGTAGAGATGTTACTCAGGCTGGTCTCAAATTCCTGGGCTCAAGCAATCCTCTCACCTCAGCCTCAAAGTGCTGGGATTACGGGTATGAGTCACCACGCCCAGGCAAAGACCAAGGATTCTAACCCTGGACACTCAAACAAACAGAGCTCCAAGGACCCTCTGAGGGAAACCAAGAGCCAAGGGCACCCAGGTCCTCTTCTCAGGAGGTGCAATGTCTGGCCCTGAGGGACAGGACCCGTAGTAGCACCCTGGCAGCCCTCTAAGCCATCCCAGTCTCAGCAGGTTCACAGTCCCACGTAGAACCCCCCACCTTCCAGGCCACCTACCATGCTTGGCACTCTCTCCAAGGCCCTTTCGCTGCTGTGCCAGCGCTGCCAGTGCCCAAGCTGTTGGAGGAGATGTGGAAAGAGCTGATGCCTCCCATGTGAGTCACCTGGGGGAACCTCCCCAGCTCTGAAGTTCAGCTGTCCCCTCTTGCCCCTGGGAGGTTCTCAGCAAAGGAGCGAGAACAGATCAGGAGGGGTCAGCTACCCCTGGCCCTCCAGGGCCCTCACCAGCCTTAGCGCTGTGGGCGTCCGTGCCCATCTACCAGGGCACCGGGAAGAGGGCAGGAAGAAGGGAAGAAATGGTCCCAGGGGACAAAGTCCAGGCAGGGAGGGGTCAGAGAGGGGTTAGCACGTGGGCATTGACCTTTGAGCTGCTTTATAGACCTTAGATGAGAGTTATCAGGCAAAAGAGGGGAGCGGAAGGGGCCCAGGGGAAGCCTGGAGGGGATGGGAACCCTAGGCAAGAGGGAAGAGCCAGGCCCTGGGGAGAGTGGGCAGGAATGGAAGAAGACAGCACCTTCCAAAGGCCCCAGCCTGCCCCGGCCGGAGGGAAAAGGGATGAGTTCAAGGAGCACTGTGTCCAAAGCCACAGTCCTTGAGATGCTGGGCTGAGAGGGTCGATGCTGCTGGGATTTGGCCAGTTCGGCCAGCTCAGGCAGCCTGGCTTCTACCCTGAGCTGCCCCCCGCCAAGCCCCTGTACCTGCAGTCTCTGCCGCCTCCGGAGCAGGGGCTGGGCCACCAGCAGGATGGTGTTCAGCTGTCCCAGAGCTGCCCGCCGCCGGAGGCACCGCTTCCTGGAGGCCGGGAGAGGGCGGGGGCAAAATGAAGAGTCCAAACTTATGCTTCCTGCCTGGCATTGGAATCCCCTAAGCCTGGACATTCATGTAAAAACTGACTTTGGACTAGAGAAGCCCTGGATGCTTCACAGAAACAACAGGAAAAGAATAGGATACTTCAAAAGAAGAGCAAGGGTTGGGTGCAGTGGCTCATGCCTGTAATCGCAGCACTTTGGGAGGCCAAGGCGAGTGGATCACTTGAGGTCAGGAGTTCAAGACCAGCCTGGCCAACATGGCAAAACCCTGTCTCTACTAAAAATACAAAAATTACAGCACACCTGTAATCCCAGCTCCTCAGGAGGCTGAGGCATGAGAATTGCTTGAACCTGGGAGGCAGAGATTCAAGTGAGCCTAGATTGCGCCATTGTGCTCCAGGCTGGGTGACAGAGCAAGACTCAGTCAGGAAGGAATGAAGGAAGGGAGGAAGGGAGGGAGAAAGAAAGAGAGAAAAGGAAGAAAGAAAGAGAAAGAAAGAAAGAAAGAGAAAGAAAGAAAGAAAGAAAGAAAGAAAGAAAGAAAGAGAAAGAAAAGAGAAAAAGAAAGAAAGAGAAGAAAGAGAGAAAGAAAGAAAAAAGGAAGGAAGGAAGGAAAGAGAGAGAGAGGAGGAGGGAGGAGAGAGGGAGGGAGGGAGGAGAACAAGTAAATTGAGAGGCTGTTTAGCCTGAGGGATTAAGATCTGACTCTGACTCTGGGCCTAGACTACCTGGGTTCAGATCAGTTCCCCGTACGCACACTGACCAAAAAAAAAAAAAAAAAAAAAAAATCATTTGCCTTAGCTTGGCACAGTAGCTGATGCCTGTAATCTCAGCACTGTAGGAGGCTAAGGAAGGAGAATTGCTTGAGACTAGGAGTTCAAGACCAGCCTGGGCAACATAGCAAGACCTCATCTCTACAAAAAAGATTTTTAAAATTAGCCAGGCATGATGGTGTGTCCTTGTAGTTCTAGCTACTTGGGAGGCTGAGGTAGGAGCTATGATTGGGTCACTGCTCTTTAGCCTGGGTGACAGAGCCAGACCCTGTCTTGTAAAAAAAAAAAAAAAGAAGCAGAACTTATTAAAAAGTAACATCGGCCGGGCGCGGTGGCTCACGCCTGTAATGCCAGCACTTTGGGAGGCCGAGGCGGGCGGATCACAAGGTCAGGAGATCGAGACCACGGTGAAACCCCATCTCTACTAAAAATACAAAAAATTAGCCGGGCGCAGTGGTGGGTGCCTGTAGTCCCAGCTACTTTGGAGGCTGAGGCAGGAGAATGGCAGGAACCCGGGAGGCAGAGCTTGCAGTGAGCCGAGATCGTGCCACTGTACTCCAGCCAGGGGGACAGAGCGAGACTCTGTCTCAAAAAAAAAAAAAAGTAACATCATTGGCCGGATGCAGTGACTCATACCTGTATCACAACTGTAATCCCTGTACCTTGGGAGGCTGAAGTGGGAGGATCACTTGAGACCAGGAGCTAGAGACCAGCCTGGCCAACATGGTGAAACCCCGTCTCTACAAAAACACAAAAAAGGCCAGGCATGGTGGCTCACGCCTATAATCCCAGCACTTTGGGAGACTGAGGTAGGCAGATCACCAGGTCAGGAGTTCGAGCAGCCTGGCCAACATAGTGAAACTCTGTCTCTACTGAAAAATCTCAGCTACTTGAGAGGCTTGAACCCGGGAGGCAGAGGTTGCAGTGAGCTGAGATTGTGCCATTGCACTCCAGCCTGGGCGACAAGAGCAAAACTCCGTCTCAAAAAAAGAAAAAGAAAAGAAAAGAAAAAAAGATTGTTCCCACAGTGTGGAAAACAGACTAGAAAAGAGAATGATAAAGGAGTCAGGACCATAGGTTCAGGTGGCCTCAGCAGGTAGTGAGTTTCTCGTGACTGGGGTATTCAAGCAGAGGCCGCGTGGGTAAGGGGGAATGCCGTCAAGGACAGTCACATGCCGATGGGATGGCACTGGGGCAGGATGACTTGCCCTGAGGCACTATGTTTCCCCAACCCTGCCCCACCACCTGGAGGATGAGCCCACAGCCTCACCCCACCCACTTCAGCCGTGGCTCCAATGCTTGCACACCTGGCCTGGAACCCACGCATGCGAGCCTGCATCCGGGGCAGGACGCGCTGGCGGGAGATGCAGGTGCGGAAGCCACGGTGCAAGTTGACCAGGGCCTGGGAGCGCTGCTGGTTCCGGAGCTCCTCCAGCCGCTGCCAGCCCTGCTCCTGCAGCAGGACCTGTGGGCAGAGGTGCAGGCTGTAGGCAGGAGCCAGGAGCCAGCCCCGCCTGCTCTCCTTCTCTGGTCTCAGCCTCTTTCCCTTCCAGCCAAACCATTTGTTCTTCTGGGGTGCTGAGGCCAGCCTGGCGCCCAGTCCTTCTGTCTCCCACCACTTGGATGGATCCCCAAATCCTGGGTTTTTCCCTTTGGGCCCAGACTGCATCTCTCCTTTCCCATTCATGCTGCCCTCTGCACACAAGGATACACACACCCACCTTGGTGGCTCCGAGGTGACAGAGAGGTGATTCGGCCCCCAGCGCCTGGCTCAGGATGGTACCACACTTCTCCCGGTCAGAGAGGTCTTCCTGCCCTTCCGACCCCAGGGCCTGGAACCTGCTCCAAGGATGAAGCTGAGGTCAGAATAGCCAGAGCCTCCTTTTACACCTTTTTTTTTTTTTTTTTTTTTGAGACAGTTTCGCTCTTGTTGCCCAGGCTGGAGTGCAATGGTGCAATTTTGGCTCACCACAACCTCCACCTCCCAGGTTCAAGTGATTCTCCTGCCTCAGCTTCCGGAGTAGCTGGGATTACTGGCATGCGCCACCATGCCCGGCTAATTTTGTATTTTTGGTAGAGATGGGATTTCTCCATATTGGTCAGGCTGGCCTTGATCTCCCGACCTCAGGTGATCCGCCTGCCTCGGCCTCCCAAAGTTCCGGGATTACAGGCGTGAGCCAGCGCACCCAGTCCTTTCACACTTGCTGTGCGACACCCTGAGCCCCTTGGTATTTATTCCATTTCTAGATCATTAAAAAATTTGGAAGGTGCCTGCTCTATGCCAGGTGCTCAGCTGGGCGCCGAGACACTGCAGTGAACTTGGGCAGGGAGGGCCTCTGTGCTGGAACTCAGGGGGAAAACAGGTGAACACGGTGTGCCCAGGGGGCATGGGGGCTGGTTCCGGGCCACGGGAGCAACAGGAATGTGGTTCCCAAGGCCTTAGTCTCCTTGCCACCTAACACAGTGGGTCTCAAGACAAGTTTGTGAGAGGGAGGGAGGGATGTGGAAGGGAGGGAGGGGTGTGGAAGGGAGGGAGGGGCATGACAGGAAGGGGTGGGTGGGGGAGTGTTGAAGGACACTTCACAGGTCCAGATCGTGGTACCAGTTTGGCTCAATGGACACTCAGTAGTTAGTCCGTACCAAGCAAGCACTCTGTAGATTCTGGGGACACGTGGGTGACAGTCTGTGGTCACGGGATGCCACAGTGCATCAGGGAATGGCACAGATCAGCAGACCTGGTCTGTGCTGGGTGGAGAGTTGTACCTTGAGGTTCCTCTCACCCAGCTTCCGGGCTCAGGGCTTCTTGTTGGAGGTGACAATTGCCGTAGCTGGTAGGTTTCCAGATGGCAGAGACTGAACATGCTCCGCCCTGGAGCTTCTCAGGATCTGACTCAAGGCTGGGCACACCCATCCCTACTGCCTGCCTTTGCCTCAGTCCCCCAACCAGGCCATCCCCATTGCCAAGGCCATCACAGGCTAAGGAGGTCTGCAGAGCCCTGGGGTGAAGCTGCTGCTCCTAGCAACCGCCCCCTCCCTACTGGGCAGCCGCTAGCCCAGCACTGCTGGACATCAACGAGAAGTGACTCCACCTGCCCACTCTGTCCCTGTCCTTGGGGGAAACTCCAGCCCTTCAGAGGATTCCCAAGAGGTCATCCAGTCAATAGCCAAAGGCCAGATAGGCAAACAACAAAACAGACAATGTCACCAGCTTTTCTCGAGGTTTCTGAACTCTGGGAACAAAGCCGCCTCCGGGGTTCCTGGCAGCTCTGTGTGCCACCCCGCCCCTCCTGCCCTTCTGAAAGGCTCTTTTCTCACTCCGTCCCCCCTCCCATCTCACTGCTTCAGCCTGCACTTCCTGGACAGCTGCTGTGGGTACTAGACTGTGAGCCCCGCCCAGAGCAGGTACTGCTCCCACCTCATCTCTCGTGCCCGGGGAATCAGCACAGGAAACGTTTGCAGACAGGAGGAGAAATGATGAAGGCATGGAGGGATGGTGAATGGTCAAAGAGAGTGAGATGGAGAGAGAGAGAGAGAAAAAGAGGAGGAGAGGACGAGGAGACAGAGGGAGGGTTGGGGGCTAGGCCCAGTCCTGGGCAGAGTGAGTCCATCTCCAATCGGAAGGACCCCCAGGGCTGCCGGTCACTCCCGGGGCCTCCTTGTCAGTCCTGCCCTGAGGTGCTGGGCCCCACCTGGCCAGGAAGGCTCCAAAGGGTACACGCACAGGGAAGTTGGCACTGCGGGTGCCCACGGCCTCCAGTATGGCTGCCTGGTGCAGTTGCTTTGTCACATGTCCCACGTCAAAGAGGCCTGGAAGCTGTGGCCACAAGACAGAGCCAAAGACAGCTGGAGTCAAGGGGCCTGGAGCTGTGCGGAGGGAGGTGCAGGGCGGGGGAGGGTCCCGAGGCCAGTTGCTGGGGAGCTCACCTTTCCAGGGTTAGGGTTGAGGCATTGGATGAAATAGACATGGCTCCTGATGAGGGAAAGGGGGGTCACTTGGGCACAGACCAGTGCCCCATATAACTCCCTGGGGTCTGGTGTGGCTGCCGCTGTTCTCACCTGCCCAGCCGGGCTATGAGGTCCCCCAGGGCCTGCTGGAAGCGAGAGGCCAGCGTGGGTCTGCCTCGCCCTCCCCTGGACTGGGGCTCTGCCTCCTGGAACAGGCTGCTCACCAGCTGTGGGGGTGAAGAGCTGAGCCAGCTGGCTGCTGGGGCCTGCCCATCCACCCTGCAGCCCAGGAGAGCCAGAATGGGCCAGCCCTCAGCATCCAGACCCTGGCAAGCTCAGCCCATGGCCCAAGGTGCCACAGACTTGAGGGCCAACCCTTGGGCAAGAGCACCCAGGGGGAAAAAGACAGAATTAGGGGAAAAAGTATGGAGCAGGTGGGGGCCTGGAAGGGCAGATGGGCACCTGGAGCTGGCTCTGGCCAAGCATCTCCACCACGGCAGGGTCCAGCTGATCCCGGTTTCTGTTTAAAAACTTGTGAACCTACAAGAGACCATGCAGGCGGGGAGGGAAGCGGAGAAAGAGGGGAGCAGGAACCAAGGAGGGGAGGCTGGGTATGGAGGAGAAGAATCTACCCTCTCCCCGAGTGACCTGAAAGACTGCCTTGGTGATTTTCCAGTCCTTTAGCTAGCCATGGAATGTCACTGGACTTTCCATTCCACTCCATGGAAAGGTCCAGTCCCCAGCAATACCCCACTCTCCCCACTGGGGCTTTAACTTGTGCTAGTCAATAGCTTGACTAGACAAGAATGTTGCCTGTCTCTCCACGTTAAAACTTTTTTGATTTACATTTTTCTAGCTTTCTTGAACTCCTTGTATTTCTTTTTTGGGGGGCAACTCCTGGGTAGTTTGTAGTTTTTCTTCTCCAAGCAAAGTGTGCCATCTCCTTCAGGGAGAACTGATTCTCCCTACTGTCCTTCCCTTTATTCCAGCCCCCACTTCCCCATCCCCAGTGCCTCTCCTCCTGGGGTAGGCATGCGTGCAGCTTCTTGGTAGGCATAGAACTCAGAAGGGGGAAGGGAAGTTCATTCAGTGAGCACCTACCCTGTGCCAGGCACCTGCCAGGCCATCTCCACATTAGTACATCTAACCCTCACAGCAATGCCAGAGCTTAGGTCTCCAAGCCCATTTCACAGGTGAAGAAATGGAGGCTCAGAAGGTGAAGTAAACTGCCAAGGTCATTAGGTCCCAGGCTTGTGCTCTGCCCACTTGTCTGGAGGGCCCCAAGGCTTCCACTCCCTCACCCCATAACTGTCACCTAGAACTCAGTAAACCATGCTCAGAACTGGGCAGGGCCCATGGCTCAGGTAGGGGCAGGTGTCCAAGCCTTGCAAGGGGCCTCCCCACACCCACTCCTCTCCGCTGTTGGGTGACTCAGCTTGGGAGGGGACACTGCCCTTGCTGATTCACCCTGGTCTGTCCCTGAGGCCAGGTACCTGGTAGGTGACAGTCCCTGCATAATGTTGCACGGTGAACACGGGCAGGGGCAGCCGGGGCTTGGCATAGCTGGGGTGGTCACCATGGTGATAGTGGCTCTTCTGGAGGAAGGTGTGGTCCGTGGCCTAGGAGAGGAGCCACGCGCTCCCTTCACGCCTCTGCACAAGCTGTCCTTGCCTGGATGGTGCCCTCTCCCGGTGAGCACGAGTACTGCCTACACTGACTATAAGGGTAGGTTTGGCTACCCTTATAGTAGCTTCGGAGGCTGAAGTGGTCGGATCGTTTGAAGTTAGGGGTGTGAGATCAGCCTGGGCAACATAGTGAGATCCCGTCTCTACAAAAAATTTTAAAATTGGGCCGGGCGCGGTAGCTCACGCATGTAATCCCAGCACTTTGGGAGGCCGAGGCAGGCAGATCACAAGGTCAGGAGTTTGAGACCAGCCTGGTCAACATAGTGAAACTCCATCTCTACTAAAAATAAAAAAAAATTAGCTGGGCATGATGGCAGGCGCCTGTAATCCCAGCCACTCAGGTGGCTAAGGTAGGAGAAGCACTTGAACCCGGGAGGTGGAGGTTGCAGTGAGCCAAGATGGTGCCATTGCACTCCAGCCCAGGGGACAGTGTAAGACTCCATCTCAAAAAAAAAAAAAAAAAAAAATTAAGAATTAGCTGGGTGGGGCCAGGCGCGGTGGCTCATGCCTGTAATCCCAACACTTTGGGAGGTTGAGGCAGGTGGATCACCTGAGGTCAGGAGTTCAAGACCAGCCTGGCCAACGTAGTGAAACCCTGTCTCTAATAAAAATACAAAAAAAATTAGCTGGGCATGGTAGCTTATACCTGTAATCCCAGCTACTCAGGAGTCTGAGGCAGGAGAATTGTTTGAACCTGGGAGGTGGAGGTTGCAGTGAACCGAGACCACACCATTGCACTCCAGCCTCGGCAACAAGAACCAAACTCCGTCTCAAAAAAAGAAAAGAAAAGAAAAAAGTAAAATTAGCTGGGAGGAAGGAATGATTGAGACCGGGAGCTTGAGGCTGCAGTGAGCTATGGTGGTGTCACTGCACTCCAGCCTGGGTGAGAGTAAGACCCCATTTCTAAAATAAATAAATAAATAAGTACAAAAAAAAGAAAAGAAAAGAGGCCGGGCGCGTTGGCTCATGCCTGTAATCCCAGCACTTTGGGAGGCCGAGGCGGGCGGATCACAAGGTCAGGAGATCGAGACCATCCTGGCTAACACGGTGAAACCCCGTCTCTACTAAAAAATACAAAAAGTTAGTCGAGCATGGTGGTGGGCGCCTGTGGTCCCAGCTACTCGGGAGGCTGAGGCAGGAGAATGGCACGAACCCGGGAGGCGAACTGGAGCCTGCAGTGAGCCGAGATCGCGCCGCTGCACTCCAGCCTGGGCGACAGAGCTAGGCTCCGCATCAAAAAAAAGAAAGAAAGAAAGAAATGGGGATGGGGGGCTTTAGTACAGTTTTAGCAATCATTCCTTGGAGAATAGTCCCAGAATCACACGTGTTTGTATTTATTTATTTCATTATTTTTTTAAGACGGAGTCTTGCTCTGTCGCCCAGGCTGGAGTGCAGTGGCTGATCTTGGCTCACTGCAAGCTCCGCCTCCCGGGTTCACGCCATTCTCCTGCCTCAGCCTCCGGAGTAGCTGGGACTACAGGCGCCCGCCACCGCGCCTGACGAATTTTTTGTATTTTTAGTAGAGACGGGGTTTCACCGTGGTCTCTTTATCTCCTGACCTTGTGATCCGTCCGCCTCGGCCTCCCACAGTGTTGGGATTACAGGCGTGAGCCACCGCGCCCGGCCTACATGTGCTTTTAAACAACTCTTTGAAAGATCGGGCCGGGCGCGGTGGCTCAAGCCTGTAATCCCAGCACTTTGGGAGGCCGAGACGGGCGGATCACGAGGTCAGGAGATCGAGACCATCCTGGCTAACACGGTGAAACCCCGTCTCTACTAAAAATACAAAAAACTAGCCGGGCGAGGTGGCGGGCGCCTGTAGTCCCAGCTACTCCGGAGGCTGAGGCAGGAGAATGGCGTGAACCCGGGAGGCGGAGCTTGCAGTGAGCTGAGATCCGGCCACTGCAGTCCAGCCCGGGCTACAGAGCAAGACTCCGTCTCAAAAAAAAAAAAAAAAAAAAAAAAAAAGAAAGATCACTTTCAGGCAGGGCGCGGTGGCTCACGCCTGTAATCCCAGCACTTTGGGAGGCTGAGGCGGGCGGATCACGAGATCAGGAAATCGAGACCATCCTGGCTAACATGGTGAAACTCCGTCTCTACTAAAAATACAAAAAAAAAAAAAAAAAAAACCACACACACACACACACACACACACAAAATTAGCCGAGCATGGTGGCGGGTGCCTGTAGTCCCAGCTACTCGGGAGGCTGAGGCAAGAGAATGGCGTGAACCCGGTAGGCGGAGCTTGCAGTGAGCTGAAATCGCACCACTGCACTCCAACCTGGGCAACAGCGAGACTCCGTCTCAAAAAAAAAAAAAAAAAATTCACCTTCAAAAAGTAACTCAGTTGGGAATGATAGTAAGTCAGTTAAAACACACATACACAAACACACACAGTAACTCAAGGACAGGTGCAGTAGCTCAGGCCTGTAATCCCAGCACTTTGAGTGGCAAAGGTGGGAGGATTGCTTGAGCCCAGAAGGTTGGAAACAGCCTGGGCAACATAGCGAGACTCCACCTCTATGTTTTAAAATATAAAAATAAAACTAAAAAGTGACTTGGTTGGACGTTATTTTACTGAGCTAGTGAACATAAAATAGCAAGTGCATGGGGGAACTTGCCTAATGTTATGTAAATGAGAACTTGGGTTTAGGGTAACAATTCCAGGCTCAGCACCCACCTCGGACTCAGAAAATGGTACATGTCACATAAGATAGACCTAAGTGATATTGCTGAGCCTTGGAAAACCATGCTGGGGGATTCCAAAAGTGATCTTGGGACCTCAAAGACACTCATGACAAGTTTTAACAAAATGTTATGAAATGTGAACTGGGAGAAACAATCATTTATAAATTAACATGCTCTTAATTATTTAGTACAAGATTTTACATATGTATAAGTATTAAGAAATAAACATTATATATTATATATTAATGTGACCTGTTATTATATATTATACATGAAGACATGTATTACATTAATATGACACTGATCAATGAACTATTACAATAACATATTTCACAATTTTACCATTATTTTTCACCTTTCATTTTCTTTTTTTTTTTTTGAGACCCGGAGTCTCGCTCTGTCGCCCAGGCTCATGCCATTCTCCTGCCTCAGCCTCCCCAGTAGCTAGGACTACAGGCGCCCACCACCATGCCCGGCTAATTTTTGTTTTTTTTATTTTTTTGTTTTTTTGTTTTTTTTGAGACAGAGTCTCACTCTGTTGCCCAGGCTGGAGTGCAGTGGCGCGACCTCGGCTCATTGCAACCTCCACCTCCCCGGTTCACGCCATTCTCCTGTCTCAGCCTCCCAAGAAGCTGGGACCACAGGCGCCCGCCACCACGCCTGGCTAATTTTTTGTATTTTTTAGTAGAGATGGGCACCATGTTAGCCAGGACGGTCTCGATCTCCTGACCTCGTGATCTGCCCGCCTCAGCCTCCCAAAGTGCTGGGATTACAGGCGTGACTGCAACCTCAGCCTCCCGGGTTCACGTGATTCTCCTGCCTCAGCCTCCCGCGCCTGGCTCACCTTTCGTTTTCAACCACTAATTGGGAAAATGTGGGAGGGTCGCCCTGTGTTCAGGATCTGCAGAAGTTATATTGAGCTTCCACAGAAACTCCCGCACCACATTCCAGCCTCAGCTCCTAGAGGCTCATGACCCCCCAGCTCTCCCTGTCCCACAAACTCACCCACGGAACTGTGCAGGGGTGATTTTGTATTTGGCTCTGCGTGCCTTTTTTTTTTTTTTTTTTTTATAATTAATTTTTTTTTTGAAACAAGGTCTCACTCTGTCACCCAGGCTGGAGTGCAGTGGCATGATCATGGCTCACTGCATCCTTGACTTCCTGGGCTCAAGCCATCCATCCACCTCAGCCTCCCAAGTAGCTCTAACTATAGGCTCGCACCACCACACCAGGCTGATTTTTGTATTTTCTGTAGAGACGGGGTTTTGTCATGTTGGTCTTGAGCTCGTGGGCTCAGGGGATTCACTCACCTTGGCCTCCCAAAGTTCTGGGATTACACGCGTGAGCCACCGAGCTTGGCCAAGGCCTGTTTTTTTAAATTAACATTTATCTCCTCCTGCACTGCAGGTTGTAAGAGGGGAGAGACTGGGTCTAATTTTGTTCACCTTTTATCCTTAGCACAGTTCCTGGCACAGTTATTCATTCATTCATTATTTCCTTAACACGTGCTGCAAATAGAGCTCAAACCCTTCAGAGAGGCACCCGCCCTTGTGGAGCCCAGTCTAGTGTGGGAAGGAGTCAGTGAATGAATGGACGCTGTGACTGCATGTGGATGCGTGCTGAAACGTGAAACAGGGACGAGCCTGCTATTCAAGTCTCAGCAGGCAGGAGGCAGTCAGGAAGCTTTTGTGGAATGAGGGGCATGATGCCCTGGGGCTTGTCCCAGACTGGTCAGGAGCCTCAGTAGCCACCTGGCCACAATTGTGAGGGACCTGCAGAAGCCCTTCATGAGCCCTGTGCCGTCCCCACCACCTTGCCCATCGGGCACTATTGTCCCCCTTCTGTGGCAAGTACATGAGGAACCTCAGAGGACAGATGTCATGGTCAAGATCACCCGAGACAAGATGTGAATCCAGCTCTGCGGGAGCCCAGGGTTCTTCCCCTTCACTGCTGTTGTCCCAGGCTGTGCTGAGGAACTGTGGGCAGGGTTTCTGGATCCCATAACCATGTCCCCTCTGGGAGGCTCTGTCAGCTATAGCCTGGACACCCAGGGCCACCACCCCTTCTTCCTGACACTGGATGGGGGGGCACCACCCTGGGCCTCACCTGGGACAGCCATGTCTGGGCATCCAGGATACTCAGGAGGCTGTGGGGCTGGTCTACCAGGAGGTCCAGGCAGGATTCCCTCGGAGGCTGACGGACAGGCACCCAGGACAGCAACTCCCGCCGACACTCCTCCTGGGAATAGCCAGCATTTGGCCATTTCACAGGAGCAGGGATAACTCTCCTATCTTATGGAATAGTACATTGAGGCTCAGAAGACTGAGACGCCTCATGGAAAGGGGTCTTCCAGGCACAGCTCTCAGTTCCCAAATTTCCTTCACCAAGGATGGCTTCTGCCTGGGCAATGCCTAAGCGGCACCTGCCACGTTCACGCCCAATCCCCTTACCTCTTCCTGCGCCAGCAGCATCTGGCTGGAGAAGAGCTGCAGGCGCTCACTGGCAAGGTTGTTGCACAGTTGCTCCAGGCCATTCACCCGCAGGGCCTAGGGGCATGCGGCAGTGAGGTGGGCACATGGGGCTGGCAGGGGCCAGCACACAGGCCTGTGCCCTTCCCACCACCCCAGAGGCTTCCTTCGTTCTGGCCAGGGCGCAGGGATGAATAATGCCCAGGGCTGGTGCTGTGTAGCCAACAGGGTCAAGTCCAAAGGCTCCAGCACAGCACATGGGCTACCTCAGCCCCGCCCAGCCCAGCTACAGGCCCCTCTAGTTGCCCACACCCCTGCCCTCTGCTGCAACACTCCTGCGAGCCTTCAGACCTCCTGTCACAGCCATCCTGTGGCTTGGAAGGCGCCTTTCCCTACTAACTAGCAGGCTGGCTATCAGAGTCCCGCATCCTCATGAGCAGGACTCCAGGCTGCTGCCTCCAGGAAGCCTTCTAGGCTTCCTCCTATAGGGATTACAGGCACCTTCCTCTGTGCTCCCTCAGCACTCTCCTAGGAAGCTTCATGCAGCTTTATGCACCCTTGAAACACACACACAGGAGCTCGGTTGCATACACAGGCCACCGTCACTGCCAGCCTCAGGGAGGGCACGGTCACAAGGACACACTGGAGTGTGTGACAGAACAGGGGGCCATGAATAGTGCCCGTCCAGAGACTGAGGGCAGGGGCCACCTCCTCTCCCTCCAGCCCCATCCTGGCTGTCCTGAGGCAGCAGGATCCTCTGTAAAGGGATGTAGAGTCTCTGCCAACTCAGACTGATGGGGGACTCTCCCTCTTCCCTTTCCTCCTAGCGTGCGGGAAGTGCGGTTGCGGGTGGGTCCACCCTGGGGCCTCTGTCTTCCACTGCCTTTGAGGCTCCTGTGTCTCTGCAAGGCCAGGGAGGACAGGCCATGCTGAAGGCAGGACCGGCCAGAGTGGGACAGAACGGCTGCCCCAGAGCACACAGCTCTCTCATGGACCATCTTCATTAAGCCTCTGAAACTCACAAGGTAGGTCCTGCTGGGATTTCTAGTTTATAGATGGGAATGCTGGACCTCAGAAAGGTTCATTCACTTGTCCAAGGCCACACAGCTAGTGAGTGGCAGGACCACTTCGAATCTCTGCTCTGTCTGCTGCACTAAGCAACTCTTCCCAGCAGGAGGACAGCACGGGCCAGGCTGGGGCTTGTGGTGGGCTCCAGTCATCCCAGAGAAGCCAAGAGCGCTCCCAGCCCAGGCTGCCCAGCCCAACACCAGAGAAGGGAGCAGAGGCCATGCTTGGATGAACATGGGTGTGGGGCGGGGGCATTGTCCTCCGGAGGTGAGTGGAAGCAAGAACTCCAAGGTGCGCAGCCAGTCTGAGTCCTCAAGAGATTCTAAATCTCCAGAGGCAGCCCTGCTCCTTTTCCTCTCCATCCCTGCACCCCACCCCAGCAGGCTCAGCCCAGCAGATGTAGAAGGAGCCCTGAAGGCGCCCTGCCAGACAGGCAAGCACCTCACGAGCACCCCCAGGGAGAGCTGGAGCTGTGGGGGTCCCAGAAATCCATCAGAATTATATGGGTGCCCCCTTTTCTGGGCCCCACCCCAAGGGGTGACCTCAAAGCCATAGGCATCCACGACAGTGATGGTGCCAGTGCTGCCTTCCTCCCCTGCTGGTGCCAGCCGTGCATTGGTCCGCCTCAGAAGCTGGTGGAAGAGGCGTGAATACAGGGCCTTGGCCAGGGCGTCCCTGTAGGCATGGTGGGAGGGTGAGCCACGTAGAGCCGTGCCCCGGGCCCTGCTCTGACTCTCACCCATCTCTAGGGTCACCTGGCATCAATGGCGCCTTCCATGGGCAGGGATCGTGAGACCTGGCCATAGGGCGTCTCCTGGAGGGCAGAGGAGGCACAGCTGGTGTGTCAGGCCCACAGCCCTCAAGGTGCTTACTCAGCCTGCAGGTCAGCCAGGCCAGGCCCCTCTCCCCAGGACCCTCGGGCTCACCGTGACCCTCCTGGTGACAGCCCCCTCCAGGCACTCTGGTGGTACCCGCAGCAGCCGGGCTGCTGTGTGGATCTCGGCCCAGCTAGACACAGCAGCCACCTCCTGGGACTCCCGCTACATAGAGAGGGAGGGACAGGGAGAGCTCTGCTTCAGGAATGGACACACTCCCCAGGCAGGGCAGGCCAGGCTTTGCCTGGCAAGTGGCCCTGTCACCCAAAGGGGAGATAGTCACATGAGGAGATCTGGGCCGTTAGGAGCCAGGCTGTGGTTCTCAGGGCCCTGAGTTCGAGTCCTACTTTCCCTCTTCGCTGGCAGACAGCTCTGGCCAGGCTCCTTCCTTCCTGCACCCCCATGGCCTCACTGCTAAAGGGGAAGCAGTAACCCTTGCTAGGGGGTTGTCTCACAAACTAAATTAGAAAACAAATGCAAAGTGATCTACACAGTGCTGGGTACATAATAGCTGCTTGTTCACTTCTTTTATTTTTTTTGAGACAAGGTCTCACTCTGTCACCCAGGCTTGAGTGCAGTGGCACGATCACGGCTCACCACAGCCTCCACATCCCGGGTTCAGGTAATTCTTCCATCTCAGCCTCCCCAGTAGCTGGGATTACAGGCGCATGCCACCATGCCCAGCTAATCTTTTTTTTTTCCTTCCAAGACCGAGTCTCGCTCTTGTTGCTCAGGCTGGAGTACAATGGCGCGATCTCGGCTCACTGCAACCTCCGCCTCCCACGTTCAAGCAATTCTCCTGCCTCAGCCTCCCAAGTAGCTGGGATTATAGGCATGTGCCAACACGGCCGATTAATTTTGTATTTTTAGCAGAGACAGGGTTTCACCATATTGGTCAGGCTGGTCTCAAACTCCTGACCTCAAGTGATCTGCCCATCTCGGCCTCCCAATGTGCTGGGATTACAGGCATGAGCTACCACGCCCGGTCTGATTTTTTTTTTTTTTTTTTTTTGAGATGGAGTCTCGCTCTGTCACCCAGGCTGGAGTACAGTGGCACTATCTTGGGTCACTGCCATCTCTGCCTTCCTGGTTCAAGCAATTCTCCTGCCTCAGCTTCTCTAAGTAGCTGGGACTACAGCTACAGGCACGTGCCACCACACCCAGCTAATTTTTGTATTTTTAGTAGAGACAGGGTTTCAGCATATTGGCCAGGTTGGTCTCGAACTCCTGACTTCAAGTGATCTGCCCGCCTTGGCCTCCCAAAGTGCTGGGATTATAGGTATGAGCCACTGTGCCTGGCCTAATCTTTTGATATTTTTTGTAGAGACAAGGTTTTGCCACGTTGCCCACGCTGCTCTAGAATTCCTGAGCTCAAGTGATCCACCCACCTCGGCCTCCCGAAGTGCTAGGATTACAGGCGTGAGCCACCACGGCCAGCCTTTTTTTTTTTTTTAAATAGAGATGGGGTCTCTCTACGTTGCCTAGGCTGGTCTCAAACTCCTGGCTTCACACGATCCTCCTGCCTTGGCCTCCCAAAGTGCTGGGATCACAGGAGTGACCCACCATGCCTGACCATAGCTGTTCATCTAATGCCATCTTAGGGGTGGCAGCTTAGAGGCACAGACACTGGGAGAGTGGAGAAGCTCTAGGTCTCAGCTTTCTCATCTACACAGTGGGGATCTACCTGCTTTTCAGGGCAGCCCAGCGCTCTGTAGTCTCCTACACACAAGCATTTGGCGTCATTACCACTGCCCTGATACTGCAGACCCAGCACCCCGGATGGCCCCTGCCCACAGGGAGCCCACCTCTGAGGAGGAGAAGCAGATGTTGCCCAGCTGCAGGACGGCGGCCAGCACAGCCCAGACGGCATTCAACTCCTCCGTGCACAAGCCCAGCCCCTGCAGTGCCTTCACCAGCCCCTCAAAGTCCTGGGCATCCTCCTTGCCTTGGAGCCTGCAAGCCTGGCCCTGCAGGGCACAGCAGGGGTGAGGGGGTGGGGCCTGCCACCCCATAGCCTCCTGCTACTTCTCAGACCTCTGGGCCAAGATCCTCCTCTGGGGAGGCCTTCTCCCCGCTGTACCACAAGGGCTCCCCATACCTGGTTGAGGTAGTAGTAAGTCTCGGGTCCCTGCAGGGAGAGCCGCTCCCGCTCTATGGAGTCCAGCCCTGCCAGCAGCTCGTAAAAAACATGGAAGCTCCGCTCAGCCTGGGCCTTGGGGGCAGGACTGGCTTAGGGGCTTAGTGCCCTAGGGGCTCAAAGGCCACACCCTGACAGTGGCACCCTCTGCCCTTCCTACTCTGGGAACTGGGGAGGGGTGGATAGAAGGGCCGCCCTTACCTGAAACACCACCCTGGAGGTCTCAAGTAGATAATGAGACACAGAGGCTCCCACGATGACCCCTCTGGGGGCACAGAAGATGGGTGTGAGTGCCCAGGATGCAGACCACCCAGGGGCCCCGTGCATAAGAAGCCCTACCAGAGTCTGGACCCCAGGGAAGAAGCCCAAGGACCCAGCAAGGGTAAGTGATTGTAGGTGCCCCCTGTAACTCTGCCACTCACTGTTGTAGGTAGAGGCAGAAGACCTGGCCGAAGCGGCTGGCATTGGCATTGAGGATGGTCTTGGCATGGCCAAAGCTGCTGAGTATGGGCAGCACATCCTCCACCTGTACAAAGAGGAGTCTTCAAGCATCCCTGGGCAGCAGTAGCCCCCACCAGCAGGCATCCCAGCTAGGGGCAGGTCCAGGGAGGCGTCAATCCCATCAGAAAGGGCAGTGCCTTCAGCTGACCCCAGGAGACGCCAGAGGCCTGGAGACCACCCCTCTCCTGGCTGAAAGAAGAAAGATAATCCCTCGGACATGGTCAGCTGTCTCCTGCAGGGAGACAGATGGCCAGCTCGGCCCATGAGGTGCCTCCAGCCTGGCCCTCACCTGACACCCTCGGTTCCCCGTCTGATCCTGCTCCAGGCTGCTTAGGAACTGCACGATCTTTTTGGAGGCTTCTGTCTTCCCTGAGCCGCTGTGCCCACTGCAGCGGGAGGAGCTAAGGATGTGTTGGTTGGTAGGGTCTCCAGGGAGGGGCACATAGGACCACCCCACTGAATCCAGGAAGTGGGATGTGCCACCCAGAAGTGACAGCTAGCCTGGAGAGACCCCCAGAAATGTGGAAAGACAGTCCCAGAGCATGGAGAGACCCAACAGAAAGAAAAGTCCCCAAGATGCCACATTCCAGGGGCTCATGCGATGATTTCAGCTGGGAGCTCGGCCCTGTGGAGTCCAGAACTATAGCCTGGCAATGGAGCAGACCAGTGGCTTCCAGGGAAGACCTCAGGCCCTGCCCCATCAACCCTCAGTGTGGCCCGTGGGTTCAGCCACGCAGGACGGCCACCACTCACCGCAGGAGGATGCATGGGTCCTGCCCAGTATGCTGAGCCAGGTCATAGGCTGATGCCACGATGGCAAAGATGTGTCTGAGGGAGATGAGAAGGTTGCCAGACATGGGGACCTGGGACCCTCCGAGGTGTAGCAGAGGTACTCACAGGCCCTGGGACCTCAGTCAAGGGGACATGCAGGGACTGGGCTGCCTGGGAGGTGAACAGAGGGTCAGTGGGGCAGAGTCACATACGGGGTGGTGCTGAGGGCCTTCCTGGGGTGGTAGCTTTCCTGGACCTCAGGTGAGAAGAGAGGCAAGGGCCGGTGGGGGTTCAAAACAAGCAAGAGGGGACCCCCAAAAGTCTGGGGAGGAAAACAAGCTGTCATCAGAGTGTGGAGGGAGCAGGGGGAATGTAAACAGAGCTCAGCCCCCCAGTCCCGCTCTGCAGGGTTCCAGAGAGGCTTCAGCGCCCAGCCCGGGGAGGAAGAGGAAAGAGAACCTCCAGGGGTGCTGGGGAGCCCTCTGTCCCCAGAGGAAAGGGGATCCCAACCCACTGTCCCTCCCCGTGGCTCCCCATACATAGATTCGGCCCAGGTGAAATCTCTTCTTGAGGCACAGCAGCACAGAGCTGTCACATATCAGCCTGTGGGGACAACAGGGTGGAGGGACGACAAATTGTGGCTGCAGGAGGTTGTGCGTTAGTTCTGCTACCCACTGCAGGGACACTTCGGGCAAGTCATTCAACCTCCCAGAGCCTGATCCACAAAATGAGGGCTGGGCTGTCAAGTAATGGGGAGGCTACAAGTAGGGCTGGCACTGACCCAGAAGGAAGCTTTGTACTAATTAGAAAGGCAGTCCTGGGGAGGTAGCATCTGTCGCCCCTCACCTGCCCCTTCCTGCCAGGAGGGTTCAAGCCCATCCTTCTAAGGATTCAATAAGGGTCTACACGCAATTAATAAAGATGAGCGCAGGGTGGGTATGAGGAGCTGTGAGCCAGGGATGGCAGCTTTGGCACCGAGTCCGCTCACCGCAGGCGGGCCAGGTCCTCCGTGTCTTCTAGGCCGTCTCCAAGGCTCCTGCCTTCGGCACCGGGAAAGGGTGGCGCCTCCAGGCCCGGCCCGAGGCTTAGCTCCAGGTCCCTCTCCAGCACCGCCTCGTCCTCATCCTCGGGTTCCCACCGCTCCCTCAGGGACCCGCGGAAGCACGGGTCTCCCTCCTGCTGCAGGCGGGTCTCCAGGGCGAGTCGGGGCAGCAGCACGGCGGCGCCAAGCCTAGGACCCTTGCGGGGACCGGAGCCTTGCGCCCAGTGCACTGGGGGCTCCTCGTCCAGGGTCTCCGACTCCGCCTCACTGCTGGAGCCGCTCTCGTCGAGCGAGGGCCCGTCGGGGGCAGTCGGGGCGAGGAGGGAGCCGCGACGAAGCCCGGACACCCCTTCCCCACTCGCCCTGCGGCCCTCACTGTGCCCCCCTGCCCCTGCACGAGGCCAACCTCGGCCTTCCCCCGTGGGGGCATCTGTGGACGCTTCTTCAGAGCTGCGGCTGCTCGACGCCCGCCCTGCCCTGTGGATCCTGGGGAACACGACTGCGAACTTGGGATCTGGAGTCCCGTCCTCCTGATCGAAAGGGTCGTCGGGGACTGGGCTTGTCCGGACCTGCGGGGGGCGCGAGAGGACGCCAGGAGGAGCCCTCGGCCTACCCCCGCGCCCTGCTAAGCCGGCCAGGTGCAACGCTAGACGGTGCCGCAGCCCCGGCTCAGGGCCCCGCCCCTCGCCCCCTCTCTCGTGGTCCCGCCCCTCGTCCCCTCTCTCGCGGCCCCGCCCCTCGTCCTCTTTCCCGCGGCCCAGCCCCTCGTCCTCTTTCCCGCGGCCCCGCCCCTCGTCCCCTCGCTTGTGGCCCCGCCCCTCGCTTCCTCTCCCATGACCCAGCCCGTCGTCCGCTTTCCCGCGGCCCCGCCCCTCGCACGCTTTTCCGCGGCCCCACCCCTCGCTCGCCCGTGGCCCCGCCCTCTCCCCCTCGCCCTCTGGCGGCCGCGGCCGCAGCCGCAGCCGCCGCCACAGCCAGCGCAAGAGGCCCAGGGCTCGTGCTACACTCAGGAGCCGCTCCTTGAGGCCAGCGCGGCGGGGGCCCACGGCCTGGGAAGTGACGCCTGGCGGGGACCTCGCGAGGAGTCTGCGGACCACCAGGAGGGCCGCCAGCGGGGCTGGGTCCTCCGGCCCCGCTCCCGCTGGGGCTCCTGCTACGCCCTCCCCTGCCGCCGCTGGCACCCGCCCCGCCGCCTTTCTGACCGGGTGGCGCGGAGCTCGGGCCGTCGAGGCCTGCATTGTTTCAGGCTTGGCGCCCCGCTGCGCCCGGTTGTCGCTCGCGTCCTGGGCCGGCCCGGTGTCCCGAGGAGCCCGCGAGCTGCCCTCGAAGGTCCTGGAAGCCATAGCTGCTCGGGGGCCCCGTCCAGGTCCGGTCTCCAGCAGACTCGAGTCGGAGTCCCCCCCGGAATGCTCGCTGGCCCTAAGGGGCCCCGTCCCCGACGACCCTTCCCGGCCCCAGGGATCTGCGCGGGGCCAGCCGCTGTCCAGGCCGTCGCTGCTTGGCTCCAGCGCTGACTCTGGCCCGGTTTTTGTCCCTTCCGAGCCCGTGACCGTAGGCTCCAGGGTGGGCCGCAGCTCCCGGGCTCCGCCGCGCTGGCTGCCGCTCTCCTGGGCCTCGCGGGCTTCGCTGTCCGGACAGGAGCTGCCTCCGTCCCCACCCGACGTGTCCCCATCGAGGCTCCGGGGCGCCCGGCGGCCTCGCTGAGCCGAGGGCCCTGGATCTTTCCCCTTCCTCCTACGGCGGCCGCCCAGTCCTTCTCCTCGGGAGAGGCTGCCTTCCTCCAGGCGCCCCCTGCGGCCGCCCCTGGGCCCGCGTCCCGGACACCGCGCGCTGCGTTGCCTCTCCTGGGCCTCTGGGGGCGACCCAGCCCCTGGGCGTCTGCAGCCGCCGTTCTCCTCTGCGATGGGCTTCCTGCGGCCACCAGCGGCCCCCTGGCCCCCGGCGGTGGCGGGCTGGGCGGCCGGTCTCGCCCTGACCGCCTGGCCGTGATCGGATCGTCGTTCCTGGCTGGGCGCGCCGTCCGCGCTGGCCGACCCCGACTCCTGCTCCCCTGAGGCCGGCCTCCCGGGCCTCGCCAGGCGCTGGGGCGCTTTGCCCTGGTTCCTGCCCATGGCTGGCCCAGAAGATACGGGCTTCGTGACGCCCGGGTCCTCTCCCCTCCCTGGGGATCTGGCCGCCCGCGGTGACCCTCTGTGCAGTGCACTACTTCGGCTCTGCTCTCGCAGGGGCTACAGGCTCCTTCTACTCCCCAGGGTGCCCGCCTTACAGGACCATCAATAATGCAGAAGGCGGCGGGTCCTGACCCCCTCGGCCAACAATGGAGCAGAGGCTCCCAGGAAACAGGAGACGCTGCAGCTGCGGACAGGGCAACCGTGCCATTGGGAGGCGCTGCCAGCCAGGCCAGTCTGGCACCATGCCAGACTGAGGGGGCCCATGCTCCACTCCCACTTCAGTGCTTGCCCAGCAGGGAAGGGCCCAGAGAACCTGTCTGGACCTCTTCCTTCTGGGGGTTCCAGGGGTCTGGGACCAGGCCCACCCTGGCACATGGCAGCAATCCATGAGTCGTTAGGGTTTTTGTTCTTTTCAATTGTGGAATAAATGCAATTTACCGAAAAGTGGATAAAACATAAATGTACATCTTGAACTGGTGTAAAACATGCCTGTCTACATCCTTGGAGTTATGGAACAGAACCACACCCCATAAATTCCTGATTGCCCCAACGTGTGTGTTTTTAAAATACCTATTTTTAAAATAGGTAATACATTCACATCATTCAAACATCCAAACATCACAAGATAAAAGTCTCCCATTCCTGACCCTCAGTGTACTCAGTGTTCCCCTGAGGTTACCCATTTCTGTATTTCCTTGCAAAACTTTCCATGCTGGCCAGGAGTGGTGGCTCCCGCCTGTAATCCCAGCACTTTGGGAGGCTGAGGTGGGCGGATCACGAGGTCAGAAGATCGAGACCATCCTGGCTAATACGGTGAAACCCCGTCTCTACTAAAAATACAAAAAAATTAGCAGGGTGAGGTGGCGGGCGCCTGTAGTCCCAGCTACTCTGGAGAGGCTGAGGCAGGAGAATAGCGTAAACCCAGGAGGCGGAGCTTACAGTGAGCTGAGATCACACCACTGCACTCCAGCCTGGGCAACAGAGCAAGCTCTGTCTCAAAAAAAAAAAAAAAAAAAAAAAAACTTTCCATGCAGAGAAAAGCAAATATATTTTTCCCATTTAGCAAAAGTGGCAGCTTATGTAGCTCAGGGGTCTCCACTTTGCCTTTTTCACTTAAGAATGTAACCTGGTGATTTCATAATAATACCATAAAAAGCCAGCCTGCCTTCCTCCCTTCTCCCCTCCCTCTCTTCCTTGCAAATAAATGCACCATGGTTGAACCAATGCCTTATTGATAGGTTTTTATATCTAAAGTGGATCCTGGCCAAGCAAAGTGGCTCACACCTGTAATCCCAGCACTTTGGGAGGCCGAGGTGGGTGGATCACCTGATGTCAGGAGTTCGAGATCAGCCTGGCCAACATGGTGAAACCCCATCTCTACTAAAAATACAAAAATTAGCTAGGTGTGGTAGCGCATGCCTGTAACCCCAGCTACTCAGGAGGCTGAGGCAAGAGAATCACTTGAACCCAGGAGGCAGAGATTGCAGTGAGCTGAGATTGTCCCACCCTACTCCAGCTTAGGTGACAGAGCAGGATTCCCTCTCAAAAAAAAGAAAAAAAAAAAAAAAGTAGATCCTGCCTTCATCTCATCTTTTGCTTAAGTTACAACCAATATTGGAATAGAATTTCACCAGCATCTGCGTAGAATCGACCAGGAGTAGAATTGCTGCACCATAGGGCACATGCGTTTGCAATTTTGAGGTTTCCAAATTTTTCTCCACAAAGGTTGTGCCGATTTATATTACCACCACCACAACAGGGGAGACCACCATTCTTTTCCAACACTCTGAAGCATGACAAAATTTCAGTGCCGCTTTGAAGAAATAAGATCTAGTGTTCAATAGATCAGTAGGATGACTATAGATAACATTAATCCATTGCACATTTCCAAGTAGCTAGAAGAGAACTGTTGGGAGAAAAGCTGAGTGTTGGGAGAGAAGCTGAGGCAGGGCTTGCATGTCTGCTAGACTTTAGCTCCTTGCTTCTAGCACTCCCATTATCTCAAGCAGCCATATGTTTCTTGTTCCCTTGATACACTGTTTCCTTTCAACCCCCACATCCTCACCACCTGTTTCTTTATTTGAGCACCAATAAATAGTCTGGGCTCCCAGAGATAGAGGCCTTTGCAGCCTCCACACTCTTGATTGTTCCCTGGTCCCACTTTCTCTCTCAAACTGTCTTTTTCTCATTCCTTTGACTCCGATGGGCTTTGTGACTCCCATGACCTGGTGTTGGGTCTGATCACCCCAACAGAAAATGATCCAAATGTTCCTAGTATTAAAAAAAGAAAAAGAGCCAGGTGCGGTGGCTCACGCCTGTAATCCCAGCATTTTGGGAGGTCAGGAGATCGAGACCATCCTGGCTAACATGACGAAACCCCATCTCTACTAAAAATACAAAAAATTAGCTGGGCATGTTGGCAGGTGCCTGTCGTCCCAGCTACTCAGGAGGCTGAGGCAGAAGAATGGTGTGAACCTGGGAGGCAGAGCTTGCAGTGAACCGAGATTGCGCCACTGCACTCCAGCCTGGGCGACAGTGCGAGACTCGGCCTAAAAAAAAAGAAAAGAAAAATAACGTAACAGATACCCTAATTTTGATTATATAAATATATCAAATTATCACATGTACCCCCCAAATAAGTACATCTAATATGTATCAATAAAAAATAATCTTAAAAAATAAAATAAAGGCCGGGCACGGTGGCTCACGCTTGTAATCCCAGCACTTTGGGAGGCCGAGACTGGCGGATCACGAGGTCAGGAGATCGAGACAATCATGGCTAACCCGGTGAAACCCCATTTCTACTAAAGATACAAAAAAATTAGTCGGGCATAGTGGTGGGCGCCTGTGGTCCCACCTACTTGGGAGGCTGAGGCAGGAGAATGGTGTGAACCCAGGAGGCGGAGCTTGCAGTGAGCCGAGATCGTGCCACTGCACTCCAGCCTGGGCGACTGAGCGAGACTCCGAAAAATAAAAAAATAAAAATAAAATAAATAAATTAAATAAATAAAATAAAAATAGACCGGGTGCAGTTGCTCACGCCTGTAATCCCAGCACTTTGGGAGGCTGAGGCAGGAGAATGGTGTGAACCCAGGAGGCGGAGCTTGCAGTGAGCCGAGATCGTGCCACTGCACTCCAGCCTGGGCGACTGAGCGAGACTCCGAAAAATAAAAAAATAAAAATAAAATAAATAAATTAAATAAATAAAATAAAAATAGACCGGGTGCAGTTGCTCACGCCTGTAATCCCAGCACTTTGGGAGGCTGAGGCGGGCGGATCACAAGGTCAGGAGATCTAGACCATCCTGGTTAACAGGGTGAAACCTGTCTCTATTAAAAATACAAAAATTAGCCGCGTGTGGTGGCAGGTGCCTGTAGTCCCAGTTACTTGGGAGGCTAAGGCAGGAGAATGGCATGAACCTGGGAGGCGGAGCTTACAGTGAGCCAAGATTGCACCACTGCACTCCAGCCTGGGCAATAGAGCAAGACTCCATCCCCCCCAAAAATTAATTAATTAATTAATTAAAATAAAATAAAAATAAACTCAGTGCCTCTTTAAGTTAATTTCTCTCTGAAAATAAGCAGCTCTCCCACTCTTAAAGCCACTTTGCTTCCTTTTCTGAGACCACTCTTTTCTCATCCTTCCCCATCGGTGTGAGCAGGTCTGTTTCTTTTTTGAGACAGAGTCTCGCTCTGTTGCCCAGGCTGGAGTGCAGTGGCACGATCTCGGCTCACCACAACCTCTGCCTCCCAGGTTCAAGTGATCCTCCCACCTCAGCCTGTAACTGGGATTACAGGCGTGCACCACCATGCCCTGTTAGTTTTGTACGTTTAGTAGAGATGGGGTTTCACCATGTTGCCCAGGCTGGTCTTGGAGGCCTGGCCTCAAGTGATCTGCCCAACTTGGCCTCCCAAAGTGGTGGGATTACAGGTGTGAGCCACCTCGCCCGGTCAGGACTGTTTCTTGATGATTAGACTGTTAAACCTGGGCAGGATTTGTGAGGCCACTTGACGGCTCTGGGGCTAGGCAGCTGTGCAGGGGCAGGTTCAGGGCACCCACGATGGAATCAGATGAGTCATCCAGGTGAGGCCTGTGACCTGCCCCACAGGGACTTCCATGCCCCCACGCCCCCACTGACTGGCTTGCTGTGGCCTTTCCTCACCAGGAGCAGTACCCAGCATGGAGCAGGGGAGGTGACATTCCAGACTGCGGCACTTTCCCTCAGAATGCTCTCGTCAGTCCACGCCTGCCTTATGCCTATCTCTCTGCACACCTCCTAGAACCAGACTTAGACCTGGTTGCAGCTGTTGCCAGCGCCCACGTTGCCTGAGAGGGCTGTTGACAGCCCAGAGGCCTGGTTTGAGCAACAAGTTGACAGTGATCTGGCCTTTGCAGTCTGCATGCTCAAGGAGGCAGCCTTCTGGAGAGGGAGGCAGCTGTTCCAAGGACTACGAGCTCACGGGTAACCTCAGCCTGTAGACGTCTGCAAGCTGTACTCCCCCATTGCCAGCTGTGCTGGGGAAAAGGACAATGATATTCTAAGCACTCGTTTCTCCTGCAAGAAGCAGAACACGGGTGAGGTATTCACCCGGCGGATTAATACATAGCATTGAGAACTGTCTACAGCTGTCAGCAACAACATGGATAATCTTGCAAGCATAGTGGTGAGTGAAGGAAGCCAGGCATGAAAGAGTATCCACTGCATTCTATTTATGTAAAGTACGAAAACAGGCAAAGTGATCTACAGAGTGGTCCCCCCAGGGTCAGTAGTGACTCAAAGGGGACACAAAGGAAGCTCTGAGATATGGGTGATGCTGTTTGTTCAGGTTGTTAGGATTTGCTGAGTTGTTCTCCTATGACTTGTGCACTGTTGGTTTGTATCTTTTTTTTCTTTTGAGACAGAGTCTTGCTCTGTTGCCCAGGCTGGGGTGCAGTGGTGCAATCTCAGCTCGCTGCAACCTCCACCTCCTGGGTTCAAGCGATTCTCCTACCTCAGCCTCCTGAGCAGCTAGGAATACAGGTGCACACCACCATGCCCGGCTAATCTTCGCATTTTTAGTAGAGATAGGGTTTCACCATGTAGGCTAGGCTGGTCTCAAACTCCTGACCTTGTGATCTACCCACCTTGGCCTCCCAAAGTGCTGGACTACAGGCATGAGCTACCATGCCCAGCCTGATTTGTATCTTATAGCACAGATAGCACAGTGGGCTGGGCATGGTGGCTCACAAATGTAATCTCAGCACTTTGAGAGGCTGAGGATTACTTGATCCGGGAGTTCCAGACCATCCAGAGCAACATAGCAAGACCCCGTCTCTACAAAAAAATTTCAAAAATTAGCTGGAGGCCAGGCGCAGTGGCTCATGTCTGTAATCCCAGCACTTGGGAGACCGAGGTGGGTGGATCACTTGAGGTCAAGAGTTCGAGACCGGCCTGGCCAACATGGTGAAACCCCGTCTCTACTAAAAATACAAAAATTAGCCGGGTGTGGTGGCAGGTGCCTGTCATCCCAGCTGTAGCGTCCAGCCCCACAGGGTTGGTGGGTTTTTCTCCCCGTGTGCAGAGACGAGAGATTGTAGAAATAAAGACACAAGACAAAGAGATAAAAGAAAAGACAGGTGGGCCTAGGCGACCACTACCACCAAGACATGCAGACCGGTAGTGGCCCCGAATGCCAGGCTGCACTGTTATTTATTGGATACAAGGCAAAAGGGGCAGGGTAAGGAGTATGAGCTGTCTCCAACGATTGACAAGGTCACGTGAGTCACATGTCCACTGGACAGGGGCCCCTTCCCTGCCTGGCAGCCGAGGCGGACAGAGAGAGGGAGACAGAGAGACAGCTTACGCCATTGTTTCTGCATATCAGCGACTTTTAGTACTCTCACTAATTTTGCTACTGTTATCTAAAAGGCAGAGCCCGGTGTGCAGGATGGAACATGAAAGCGGACTAGGAGCGTGACCACTGAAGCACAGCATCACAGGGAGACGGTTAGGCCTTTAGATAACTGTGGGTGCGCCTGACTGATGTCAGACCCTCCACAAGAGGTGGAGGAGTAGAGTCCCCTCTAAACTCCCCCGGGGAAAGGGGGACTCCCTTTCCCAGTCTGCTAAGTAGCGGGTGTTTTTCCTTGGCAGTGACGCTACTGCTAGACCACAGTCCACTTGGTAACGGGCATTTTCCCAGATGCTGGCGTTACCACTAGACCAAGGAGCCCTCTGGTGGCCCTGTCTAGGCATAACAGACGGCTCACACTTGCCTTCTGGTGACTTCTCACTACGTCCCCTCAGCTCCTATCTCTGTATGGCCTGATTTTTCCTAGGTTGTGATTATAGAGTGAGGATTATCATAATTTTGGAATAAAGAGTAATTGCTACAAACTAATGATTAATGACATTCATATATAATCATATCTATGATCTATATCTAGTAGAACTATTCTTATTTTATATATACTATTACATTGGAACAGCTTGGCCCTCGGTCTCTTGCCTCGGCATCTGGGTGGCTTGCGGCCCACACCCAGCTACTCAGGAGGCTGAGGCAGGAGAAGCGCTTAAACCCGGGAGGCAGAGGTTGCAGTGAGCAGAGATTGCGCCACTGCACTCCAGCCTGAGTGACAGAGTGAGACTCCATCTCAAAAAAAAAAAAAAAATTATTAGCTAAGCATGGTGGCACATGCCTGTAGTCCCAACTACTTGGGAGGCCAAGGTGGGAGGCTGAGGTGGGAGTATCACTTGAGTCTGGGAGATGGAGGCCACAGAGAGCAGTGATTGTGCTACGGCACTCCAGCCTGGGCAAGAGAGCAAGACCCTATCTCAAAAACAAAAACCAGGCCGGGTGTGGTGGCTCATGCCTGTAATCCTAGCACTTTGGGAGTCTGAGGCAGGCGGATCATGAGGTCAGGAGATTGAGACCATCCTGATTAACATAGTGAAACCCTGTCTCTACTAAAAATATAAAAATTAGCTGGGAGTAGTAGCATTCACCTATAGTCTCAGCTACTTGGGAGGCTCAGGCAGGAGAATAGCTTGAACCCAGGAGGCAGAGGTAGCAGTGAGCCAAGATCGTGCCACTGAACTCCAGCCAGGGCGACAGAGCCAGACTCCGTCTCAAAAAAAAAAAAAACAAAACCCAAAACCACAAAAAACAAAAAAGTTAAGATAGCATACAGAAAGAGCTCACTGTTTTGTTTTCTGTTTTTTTTTTTTTTTTCTTTAGACGCAGTCTCACTCTGTCGCCCATTCTGGAGTGCAGTGGCGTGATCTTGGCTCACTGCAACCTTGGCGTCCCGGGTTCAAGCAATTCTCCTGACTCAGCCTCCCGAGTAGCTGGGACTACGAGCACATGCCACCATGCCCAACTAATTGTTTGTATTTTTAGTAGAGACGTGGTTTCACCATGTTAGCCGGATGGTCTTGCTGTCCTGACCTCATGTTCTGCCCCTCTCAGCCTCCTAAAGTGCTGGGATTACAGGTGTGAGCCCCCACACCTGGCCAGAGAGTTCACTGTTTTGCCGTGGACAAACAACGACAATAATAGTAGCAGATAGCTAGCACCTCAGGGCTTCTTATGCTCCAGACATCATGTTCTAAGCACTTTTTTTTTTTTTTTTTTTAAGACAGAGTCTCGCTCTGTTGCCAGGCTGGAGTGCAGTGGCACGATCTCGGCTCACTGCAAGCTCCGCCTCTTGGGTTCACACCATTCTCCTGCCTCAGCCTCCTGAGTAGCTGGGACTACAGGCACCTGCCACCATGCTCGACTAATTTTTTGTATTTTTAGTAGAGACGGCATTTCACCATGTTAGCCAGGATCTAAGCACTTTTCTGTGAGTTTATTTAATCCTGAGAGCACTGTAAGAGGAAGGTGCTATCAGGATGTTCATTCTACTGATGATACCACAAAGGCATACAGTTAGGGAGTGTCAGAGCTGGATGCCAGCTCAGGCCGTCTGGCTCCAAAGGCCCAGATGGAGAATGGATGTGAGAGAAGTGTCAAAAAAATTGTAACACATTTAGTTAAAAGATCTTCACTGGCAGGCTGGGCATGGTGGCTCATGCCTGTAATCCCAGCACTTTGGGAGGCCGAGGTGGGCAGATCACCTGAGGTCAGGAGTTCAAGACCAGCCTGACCAACATGGTGAAACCCTGTCTCTACTAAAAATACAAAAATGGGCTGGGTGCGGTGGCTCATGCCTGTAATTCCAGCACTTTGGGAGGCCGAGGCGGGCAGATCATGAGGTCAGGAGATCGAGACCATTCTGGCTAACACGGTGAAACCCCGTCTCTACTAAAAATACAAAAAATTGGGCCGGGCGCGGTGGCTCAAGCCTGTAATCCCAGCACTTTGGGAGGCCGAGACGGGCGGATCACGAGGTCAGGAGATCGAGACCATCCTGGCGAACACGGTGAAACCCCGTCTCTACTAAAAATACAAAAAATTAGCCGGGCGAGGTGGCGGGCGCCTGTAGTCCCAGCTACTCGGGAGGCTGAGGCAGGAGAATGGCGTAAACCCGGGAGGCGGAGCTTGCAGTGAGCTGAGATCCGGCCACTGCACTCCAGCCTGGGAGACAGAGCGAGACTCCGTCTCAAAAAAAAAAAAAAAAAACAAAACAAAAAATTAGCCAGGCGTGGTGGTGGGCGCCTGTAGTCCCAGCTACTCGGGAGGCTGAGGCAGGAGAATCCCATGAACCCGAGAGGTGGAGTTTGCAGTTAGCCAAGATTGCGCCACTGTACTCCAGCCTGGGCGACAGGTTGAGACTCTGTCTCAAAAAAAAAAAAACGAAAAAAACCAAAAATGAGCCGGTATGGTGGTGGGCGCCTGTAATCCCAGCTACTCAGGAGGCTGAGGCAGAAGAATCACTTGAACCCGGGAGGCGGAGGTTGCAGTGAGCCAAGATCACACCAGTGCACTTCAGCCTGGGAGACAGCAAGACTCCGTCTAAAAAAAAAAAAAAAAAAGATCTTCACTGACTTTTACTTGTGATTCTAGAATAAGGCAACATCTCATTCTATAAAATAGAATGAATGTTCTCATGAGCCGAGCAGAGGAGCCTGGTTTTATAGACAGAAAAGGGGCAAGGGAAACAGACACAGAGAACAGAAAGCACATGGGTGATTTTTGTTTTGTTTTTTTTTTTGAGACGGAGTCATGCTCTGTCGCCAGGCTGGAGTGCAGTGGCATGATCTTGGCTTGTTGCAATCTCTGCCTCCCAGGTTCAAGCCATTCTCTTGCCTCAGCCTCCCGAGTAGCTGGGATTACAGGCACACGCCACCACAGCCAGTTAATTTTTGTATTTTAGTAGAGACAGGGTTTCACCATGTTGGCCAGGCTGGTCTTGAACTCCTGACCTCGTAATCTGCCCTCCTCAGCCTCCCAAAGTGCTGGGATTACAAGTGTGAGCCACTGCGCCCTGCCCAGATGGGTGGTTTCAAAATGATTTTCCTTGTAAGGTTAACTAACACACAGGGGACTTCCTTATCACGCTGGCTAAAACTGGCCTGTTTGGGGATTTGGCCGTTATCTCTCTCTCTCTTGATTTCTTGGCAGGTCAGATAAACAACTTAGTTTCAGCTTGGTGGTGTGGAACTTGAGCAAGAGTGACTCCATTTTGGTTTGGTTTACTGGGTCTAGCGCAGGAACTCAGAACAAACCAATGGCTAAAAGTTTTATTTAAAAGGAGCTGGGCCTACAGATCATGAGGTCAAGAGATTGAGACCATCCTGACTAACACAGTGAAACCCCGTCTCTACTAAAAAAATACAAAAAATTAGCCAGGCATGGTGGCGGGCGCCTGTAGTCCCAGCTACTCAGGAGGCTGAGGCAGGAGAATGGTGTGAACCTGGGAGGTAGAGCTTGCAGTGAGCCGAGATCGTGCCACTGCACTCCAGCCTGGGTGACAGAGTGAGACTCTGTCTCCAACAAACAAACAAACAAACAAAGGAGCTGGGCTGGGCGCGGTGGCTCACACCTGTAATCCTAGCACTTAGGGAGGCCGAGGCAGGCAGATCACCTTAAGTCATGAGTTCAAGACCAGTCTGGCCAACATGGTGAAACCCTGTCTCTACTAAAAATACAAAAATTAGCCACGTGTGGTGGTGGGTGCCTGTAATTCTAGCTACTCTGGAGGCTGAGGCAGGAGAATCGCTTGAACCCGGGAGGTGGAGGTTGCAGTGAGCTGAGATTGCGCCACCGTGTTCCAGCCTAGAAGACAGAGCGAGACTCTGTCTCAAAAAAAAAAAAAAAGGAGCTAATATCACTCCAAACAGAGCTCGAGTTCCTTGGTGGCCCACTATCATGCATTCTGCAAGCTCTCGGGACCAGCTCTTCAGCTCTGTGTCCCTGCCCAATCTCCTGTCCCTTTGGGTGCCCTCCTCTTCCTTTGTTTTTTTTTTTTTTTTTTTTTTTTTTGTCTCGCTCTGTTGCCCAAGCTGGAGTGCAGTGGCACAATCTTGGCTCACTGCAACATCTGCCTCCCGGGTTCAAGCGATTCTCCTGCCTCAGCCTCCCAAGTAGCTGGGACTTCAGGCGTGCACCACCATGCCTGGCTAATTATTGCTTTGTTTTGTTTTTGAGATGGAGTCTCGCTCTGTCACCCAGGCTGGAGTGCAGTGGCGTGATCTCGGCTCACTGCAACCTCTCCCTCCCGGGTCAAGCAATTCTCCTGCCTCAGCCTCCCAAGTAGCTGGGATTATAGGTGGGTGCCATCACACCTAGCTAATTTTTGTATTTGTTGTAAAGTCAAAGTTTTGCCATGATGGCCAGACTGGTCTTGAACTCCTGACCTCAAGTAATTCACCTGCCTGGGCCTCCCAAAGTGCTGGGATTACAGGTGTGAGCCACTGTGCCTGGCCTGGGTGCCTCTTCTTCTTTCTGCTGACCCAGGCTGGTACTTGTATCTCACTCAGCTCAGTGGGTGTGGCAGGCTTCTTACCCTTTGAGCTTCAGTTTCCTTCCCAAGTACCATTTTATTTAAACCTCCTCTAACCGTAGGAATGAAATAGGATCACATTTTACAGATGATAAAATGACTCGGAGAGGTTAAGTAGTTTAAGGAGCCAGGTGTGTGCCTGTAATCCTAGCGCTTTAGGAGGCCAATACGGGAAGATCGTGAGAGGCCAGAAGTTTAAGGCTGCAGTGACCCATGATTGTGCCACTGTACTCCGAGACCCCGTCTCTAAAAATAAAAATAAAAACAAAATTAAAAAGTAGTTTAAGTGCCAGGCACGGTGGCTCAGGCCTGTAATCCCAGCACTTTGGGAGGCTGAGGCAGGCAGATCATGAGGTCGGGAGTTCGAGACCAGCCTGGCCAACACGGTAAAACCCCATCTCTACTAAAAACACAAAAATTAGCTGGGCATGGTGGCATGTGCCTGTTGTCCCAGCTACTCAGAGGGCTGAGGCAGGAGAATCACTTGAACCTGGGAGACGTAGGTTGCAGGGAGCCAAGATCGCTGCCACTACACTCCAGCCTGGGCGACAGAGTGAGACTGTCTCAAAAAAAAAAAACCCCAGTAGCTTAAGGACGCATAACCAGTAAATATGGACTTGAGGACCAAGCCCAGGCCCTGTGGCCTTTAATACCCACTTCTCTGCTGAACCCACACTGTGGAGCTCCACAGCGCCTCTGCTGGAATCAGCTTTGGAACCGGACAGCCTTGGTCCTCCATCCTAGCTGCACTGCTCCACCCTCCTGTCTCTGACCTTGAACAACCTTCAGGGAACAGCTTGGCTAATCTCAACATGTGGGGAGATGGGCCGCACCCCGGAGCCTGGCTCTCCCCTCCGCTTCGCACTTTCCCATTGACTTCCGTTGCCTGCTTTCTTGACCAGTGTACAGTGAGCTCCTCCCTGGGGCATGTGTCGACTCTGGACTTCCTGCCACACTCCTCTGGAGCCATCTCCTTCTCTCCTGGCCTCACCCACCATCCACAGTAACTTTCACCTCCTAGGGTTGGGTGTTTACTAGGAGTCAGGTGCTGTGTGATTTTACAGCCTCTCATTTAATCCTTTACAACCCTCTGAGGTAGGTCCTATTATTATCCCTCACTTTACAGATAAGTAAACTAAGGTTCCGGAGTGAGGTCATGCACCCAAGGTCACGCAGCCAGTCACGTGAAAGCCAGTTTAAAAGAGCTGGATCCGCCTGGCCTCAAAGGCTAAACGAACACCAGATCTCCACCACTTTGAATGCCCAAGACCTTCACATCTAAATCTGCAGACTGGCAGTGTGGCAGCTCATGCCTATGATCCCAGCACTTTGGGAGGCTGAGGCAGGAGTATCCATTGAGACCCAGGGTTTGAGACCAGCCTGGGCAATGTAGGGAGTCCTTGTCTCTACAAAAAATTTAAAAATAAAAAATTAGGCCTGGTGCGGTGGCTCACGCCTGTAATCCCAACACTTTGGGAGGCTGAGGCGGGCAGATCACAAGGTCAGGACATCGAGACCATTCTGGCTAACACGGTGAAATCCCGTCTCTACTAAAAATACAAAAAATTAGCTGGGTGAGGTGGCGGGCGCCTGCAGTCCCAGCTACTCAGGAGGCTGAGGCAGGAAAATGGCATGAACTGGGAGGCGGAGCTTGCAGTGAGCCGAGATCGCACCACTGCACTCCAGCCTGGGCGACAGAGCGAGACTCCATCTGAAAAGAATAAAATAAATAAAAAATAAAAATAAAAATAAAAAATTAGGACAGGTGTGGTGGCTCATGCCTGTAATCCCAGCACTTTGGGAGGCCGAGGCAGGCAGATCACAAGGTCACGAGTTTGAGACCAGCTTGGCCAACACGGTGAAACCCTGTCTCTACTAAAAATACAAAAATGAGCCAGGTGTGGTGGTGGGGGCGCCTGTAATCCCAACTACTCGGGAGGCTGAGGCAGGAGAATTACTTGAACCTAGGAGGCAGAGATTGCAGTGTGCCAAGATCGCGCCACTGCACTCTGGCCTGGGCAACAGAGTGAGGCTCTGTCTTGAAAAAATAATAATAATAATAATAATTAGCTGGGCGTGGTGGTGCGCACTTGTGTACCCAGCTACAAGTTTGCTGCAACCCAAGAGTTCCAGGCTACAGTGAGCTATGATCACACCACTGCACTCCAGCCTGGGCAACAGAGCAAGACTCTGTTTCTAAAATAAATCAGTCTCCATGGCCAGGCTCAGTAGCTTATGACTGTAATCCTAGCCCTTTGGACGACTGAGGCAGGAGGATTACTTGAGCCTTGGAGGTCAAGGTTGCAGTGAGCCATGATCTCATGCCACTGTACTCCAGCCTAGGTGACAGAGTGACACCCTGTCTCTAAAAAACAAATAAAAATAAAATAAAATAAATAAATCTCCAGACCACGAATCCAGTTGCTTGCTGTATACCTCCCTGGTCCTTAGAGGCAACAGGTAGCCCTCACACTCACTCACCTCCTCCCATCTGGCAGCTGTCCTTGTCAACCCAACCCCTCAATGCCTCTATTTCACCACCACTGTCACCTTGCCCCTGGATGGCTGTGGGGACCCCGGCTCCTTCTCTCCCTGTGCCAGCCCAGCTTCCTCCAGTTAACTTTTTTTTTTTTTTCTTTGAGACAGAGTCTCGTTCTGTCCCCAGGCTGGAGTGGAGTAGAGTGGCATGATCTCAGTTCACTGCAACCTCCGCCTCCGGGGTTCAAGAGATTCTCCTGCCTCAGCCTCCCGAGTGGCTGGAATTACAGGTGCGTGCCACCACATCTAGCTAATTTTTGTGTTTTTAGTAGAGATGGGGTTTCACCATGTTGGCCAGGCTGGTCTCGATCTCCTGACCTCGTGATCCACCTGTCTCGGCCTCCCAAAGTGCTGGGATTACAGGCGTGAGCCACCACCTCCGGCCCCTCCAGTTCACTTTCTAGAGAGGAGGATGCAACGTCCTTCCATCTTGCACACCCATCAATACAAATTGTTCATCTCACACTTCCAATGAGAATATTTTCTTAAACTGAAATATGCAAACCAACATTAGCTAATACTTCCAAGCGCAGCGTACTTACAGCGAAGCTCAAAGCTCAGCACTAGTGAGCATGGAAGGAAGTCCATGTTCAGAGTCTTCCTGATATTTTCAGGGCTGTGTGTTTTCGACTTCTTGTTCAATTTCATCAGCAAGACCTGTGCTGTGGCCACCAGGCTCCTCTGTGCCACAGAAGTGCAGGTTCTGCCGTTTTCTTCTGATTCACTGGTACTTGCATTATCACCATTATCTTTTTTTTTGAGATGGAGTCTTGTTCTGTTACCCAGTCTGGAGTGCAGTGGTGTGATCTTGGCTCACTGCAACCTCCGCCTCCCAGGTTTGTGATTCTCCCACCTCAGCCTCCTGAGTAGCTGGGGTTACAGGTGCCCGCCACCAAGCCCGGCTAATTTTTGTATTTTTAGAAGAAACGGGATTTTACCATGTTGGCCAGGCTGGTCTTGAACTCCTGACCTCCAGTGATCCGCCTGCCTTGGCCTCCCAAAGTGCTGGGATCACAGGCGTGAGCCACCATGCCTGGCTAATTTTTGCATTTTTAGTAGAGACAGGGTTTAACCATGTTGACCAGGCTGGTCTTGAACTCCTGACTTCAAGTGATCTGCCCACCTCAGCCTTCCAAAATGCTGGGATTACAGATGTGAGCCACTGTGCCCAGCCGCCTCTCGTTCTTTATAACAGTATGGAAAGGGACTAATACAGGTGTCTCATGAGGTGTCCCCCATCTCTTTGGCTGGTCTGTCTGCCAGGCACTGTCCCTTCCCTGCTTCTTCCAGCATGGTGTTCCTCTCCCTTTGGGGAACTGCTCCCCCATATTCCTCATAGTTCCCGAGTTGCTCATCTCAAAAGTCTAACAAGGGATGGTCAAGTGGCCATCTCGAGATGGACATGGCCAGATGGAACACCTGGTGCCCAACTCCTCCGGACAGGCCTTTCCTCACTCAGGCAGAGCAGGCGCCTGTCACACCTGGCCCTCACTGGGCCTCCCTAGTCTGGCCTCACTTTCGGCCCTGCCTGCCAGCCACCTTCAGCTCTCCACTGCCTCCCACGGTGAGTGAGTTCCTGGAGTGCTGCTGAGCCCTCTTGTCCTCTGTCTGGAAGAGTCTGCCTGCTCTCTGGCAATTCCTGGTTCTCTCAGGTCACCCCCCCGGTGCGTTTCTCACCAGTGTCCACTGAGGACCATGAGCCCCAACTGTGGCAGGAACCACAGTTGTCTCAGACACTAGAGAATCCCACGCACTGGCCATACAGTAGGTGCTCAACGAAGACGAGCCAATAAAGATCCAACCCATGTCCAATCTAAATAACCCAGCCTCTCCCCTGGGGGAGGCCTTTCTCCTTGGGGACCACCTCCCCTTCAGCAGCACCCCACAGTCCTCCCTGGTGTCTGGAGGAAGTCAACAGGTCTGAGATACTGGGGTACCCTTCTCCTCCTGACAGTAGGGTAAGGCCAGCCAGGGGTGGCCAGGACCCAGGGAAACAAGTAAGGCAGACTCAAGGTGGTTCGTGCTTGCTATGTGTTCCCAGAGAGGGAAGGCACAGCCGGGCTCAGACACAACTAAGCAGTTTGATTCACACGACTCCCAAAGTGGATTCTCCTGACGCCAGCCCAGGCCAGGGCTAGAGCCTCGGGGGACAGGCAGGGTACCGGCTCCCACTTTGTATTCACATGGAAAATTTCTACACAATTGCAATATTAAAGTAGGTGGACCAGTCCAGTGAAGAGGTAATAGGTGTTTATTAAAAACTTTTTCACCCAGAGGCAGTTACCATGTATAACTTAAACCCCAGCCCACTACAAAAAGGGATGGGGGCAATAAAAACTGTGCAACATTGACCAAAGGACCCAGACAGACGAGGCCCGGGAAGGGCAGCCCTAGGGGCCGGGACCTCTCCTCTCCCAAGGCCTGGAGCAGCTGCATTGTGGAAGCTGGGGCGCCCCTATCCCCTGGTGTGGCCCTGTGCACCGGCCTCTCTGGCTGGGGCAGGGACCTCCAAAAGGCCATCAGTAGTAGTGTGTGCTCATCGTGCAGCCTGGCCGCTCAGCCACTCACTCTGCTGAAGGACACACAGGGACAGCTCAGGATTGCCCTGGGCAGGACGGGGTGCCCCAGCCACCCACACTGAGCCCAGACATGGTGCTTTCCAGGTCATCAGGGCACGTGTACGGCCCTGTGGAATCCAGGGGAGTGGGGCCAGGGCTCTTCCTCCCATCCCTTCCCACACATCCGGCAACTGCACTCAAGCCCAGAGCCCCCACCTCCGCCATTGCTGAGGCTGCGCCCCATGGCCGCTCGATGTGAATGCCAGTTGAGGCTCCTGCATGGGCAAAGACAGGGGAGTCATAACCTCAGGGGGCCTCCACTCCCAGCGCTCCCGAGCCCCATGGCAGAGCCTTGGGCCCACCCCAGCCAGCCTGGGCGGTGCCTCACCCACGGTCTCCCTCCAGTGTGCTCTGGATTTCCTTCAGGACTCCTGCAGGCCGGGTGGGAACAGAGGCCCACTGAGGCCCTTGGGGCGGCCAGCCACAGCCTTTCCACCCCCTTTCACCATGGGTGCTGGATGGATCTGTCCCCTGCCTCAGGGTAACGGCCTGCCCAGCCTCCCTTGACCCTGATCCCCCCTTCCCCACCCCTCCTGCCAGCCCCACCCTCTCCCACCCAACTCACTCTCATCACTGAGCAGAGCGCGCTCCATCACCAAGCCGGGCTGCTTCTCTGGAAGGTAGAGGCCGGGTCAGGGAGCCCCGCCTGGGCCCTCCTGGTCCTGGCTCTCTCCTTACTGAGGTCGGGATGTGGAAGCCCAGGGCTGGAAGGAATGCCGTCTCTGCTCCCAGCCCAAACACTACCTGCTCACTCAGGACCCCGTCCCTCCCGTCCAGCCCCAGGTCTCGGCTGGGTGTGGCCCAGGTGTGCATGGGCCCAGGAGGCCTGTCTTACCCTCGCCATCACTCTGAGTCCCTGAGTTCCTGTGGGGAGAGAGACAGTAAGGACCAGGGCCTCTGGGCTCCCTGCCCAGCTCTGAGAGCCCTGGTCCCATGAAGAACAAAGTCAATGGTGCAGCCTGCCCTGAGCAGGAGAGCCTGGGAGGTAAACTGAGCCCTGCCCTGGACTGCCAGCTTGCACAGGGGCAAGGGGCACGCGAAGAGGTACAGAGACCAGAGCCTAGGAGGGTGGGCTGAGCTTGTTGGGAGGTGTCTCTGGCCAGGCAGCAGTGGGAGCCTCAGGGTATCTCAGAGAGGGCAGGGAGGGGCAGGAGGGGCCTCTGGCCCTTTCACTCACCTGGCTCGGCTCGGTGCCTTCTTGGGGCCTGCCCCATTACCAGGGCGGTGGTTCTTGGTTTCTGCTGAATCCACCAGACACCGGGGCTCCACCAGCCACTTGGTGGAGAGAGAGAAGCGCTCGAACTCCGAGGGTGAGATCAGGTAGAAGCCTGGGGAGTAGGGGCAATGCTGGTGGCCTGGCCTGGTGGCTGCCAACACTGCTTCCCCACCTGGGGGAGTAGGGGCTAGCGTTCCCTCGCAGTTCTCCGCTTAAGGCCCATCCAGTCTGGCCATGGCCACAACACCCCTGGCCACCCTTCCCGTCCCTGCAGTGCCTGGGGCCCCCACACCCGCCCAGCCCAGCTCGAACACCTTGGCCATATTTGGTGAAGACGCAGGAGGCGATGCCACTGACGTCCTCCCGGCGGATGCAGCTGTAGCGCACCTGGGGCTTGAGCAGTGGCAGCGACACCACCTGGATGTCACCCAGATTGGTGAGGACTGCCAGGTGGTGCTCCCCATAGTCCTCAGCTCGACGACTGCCGAAGTGGGCCACGCTGACCCGCCTCACCCTTGAGCCCTCCAGGGCCGTCAGCTTCAGCTTCAGCTTGGCACTCACCTTGGGCAGCGTGAACACCTGGGGGTGCGGGGTGGTCGTTCACGCCCATGGCCAAACCAGTTCTCCTGCGCAGTGCTGTAGGTGCTGGGCCCTCCCCTCCCCGCATGCCTCCCGGTGTCCTGGCAAACCCTTGGCTCTCAGATGCACAGACACAGCCTGGGGGGATGCCGAGGTCACTGACTTCCCTGTCTGGAATTTTTTTTTTTTTTTTGAGACAGAGTTGCTTTGTCACCCAGGCTGGATGGAGTGCAGTGGTGTGATCTCGGCTCACTGCAAGCTCCGCCTCCCAGGTTCACATCATTCTCCTGCCTCAGCTTCCCAAGTAGCTGGGATTACAGGCGCCCGCTACCACGCCCGGCTAAATTTTTGTATTTTTAGTAGGGATGGGGTTTCACCGCGTTAGCCAGGATGGTCTTGATCTCCTGACCTCGTGATCTGCCTGCCTCGGCCTCCCAAAGTGCTGGGATTACAGGTGGAAGCCACCGTGCCCAGCCTTTTTTTTTTTTTCTGAGATAGAGTCTTGCTCTGTTGCCCAGGCTGAAGTACAGCAGCATGATCTCGGCTTACTGCAGCCTCCGCCTCAAGTAATTCTCCTGCCTCAGTCTCCCGAGTAGAGCTGGGATTACAGGCGGCCGCCACCACACCGGGCTACTATTTTTTGTATTTTTAGTAGAGTTGGGGTTTCATCATGTTGGTCAGGCTGGTCTTGAACTCCTGACCTTGTGATCTGGCCTCCCAATGTGCCTTGGCCTCCCAAAGTGCTGGGATTATAGGCATGAGCCTGGCCCCCCATCTGGATTTTATCCCTTCCACAGACATAGGTCCTGCCTCAGTGTCCTCACATGAGACTCCCCCCTCCCTTATTTCCTGTGCTTCTGCAGCCCCTCAGATACCAATGCAAACAAGGTGAGTCCCAGCCATCGTTTGTGCCCAAGGTCCGAGCCTCCTGGATGTCCCGGGGAGTCCCAGGGAGACCCGCCGCTGCCCGTGTGGCACCTTGAACTGCTCCTCCGACACAACGAGCAGCTGGTGGCTTCCCTGCATGTCAGGGCTCTTCGACAGATCATGGGCCACTTCGAGGGGCTCGGGAAGGGGTACGCTGTGTCCGTCGAGCACCAGGATGCCCACCACCGGCGCCCGGTGCATCAGCTGGATCTCCTTGGCTACGGGGAGGAGGTGGGTAGTGGGACTGTGGGGGGTGGTGGGGCTGGAGCCACTCCCTGGACCTAGCCCAGGCAGCCCGAGCACCCTCTGCTTTCCCTGCCCAGCACTCACCCTGCTCTGCCCGCACAGGCTCATCCATTCTCCGCTCAGCGGGGGGCACACGCAGGGAGAAGGCATAGATGGTGCCCCCGTTGGTGCCAGCCCACAGCGAGGGGCAGTGGCGGGAGCCTGCCGAGAAGCCATGTTTGGGTGTCTGACCCTTGGCGTGGGAGTCGGGTGGAGCTGGGCAACCAGGGCTGACTCCCAGGTTTTCCCTCCTGGGAGAGGCTGGAAGGCTCTCTGACAACCACACAGGCCGCAACACAGAACACCCCAATCCCAGGTCAGCTCAGCCCTTGCTGCAATACAGCAGGGGAGAAGCAGCCAGGGAGAGGCACGTTCTCCAGAGGCCAGTAGGCTCTGCCATCCCCGATCGTCACAGCTGCTCTAGGAGGAAGCTATCGCTCCCTCATTTTACAGAGGGGCAAGCTGAGGCCCTGAAAGGCCAAGTGACGGGTCGGAGGCCATGCTTCTAAAGGGTGCTACAGCCTGGATATAAAGCCAAGGCAAGCTGACTTGGAGGCCCAGGCAGGGGAGAGGAGGAAGCAGGCAGGGGCTGCAGTCTGCCCCTGCTCACAAGGGGAAACCCTCTTAGGTCCTACCAGCCAGGCAGGCAGCAGCCCCCGGCATGCCCCCGGGTCAGGGGGTATCTACTGCCCCCGACCCCTCAATCCCGGGCTGGTCACTCACTGTCCCTCAGGTAGGTGTCAGCAAAGTACAGGGTCCGGACGAAGCCTGTGAAGGAGTCCTCTGCCGAGCGAGCCTCGATCTTGCGCTGCACAGGTGCCAGCTCCATGTTCTGGAGGCCCAGCCGCTCAGTCTTGGCGCTCCCCTCCTGCACCTGCAAGGGGTGGGCCAGCCTGAGGGTCAGCTCTGGCCTCCCCTCCCCAGGGACAGTGCTTTGCTCAATGCCAACCCTTGCATCAGAAGGCTGACATTTCCTGGGGATTAGTTCTAGGGTAAGCATTACAGTTACTGCCTTTCTGCTCAGGAAGCTGAGGCAGAGAGAAGCAGCGTGACCTGTCTGAGGTCGCACATGGCAGCAAACCCATGAGACCTGGACCCTGAGTCTTGTTTGTAGCCCGTCAAGCCTGGGGAGCAGGGGCCGTGTGACCCCTGCTGGCTGCTCTGAGCCGAACCTGGGTGGGTGGCCAGCCGCAACCTCCCCTTGGGCCTTACCTCTCCTGGGGGGCCAGCCGGGCGCCGCTTCCGGCTGGACACCCGGCTCCGACGCATCCGGCGGAATGACTGACGCAAGGACTTCTTGAGGGACTTGACGCGGGACAATGGGCCCTCCAAGGCCAGCTGGTCACTGGGGTGCAGCGTGCACCTTGGGGGGATGGCAGGCTGTCAATGCTGCTAGGTCCTGGGGGTCCTCGCGAGCCCCACTCCCAGCCCCCGGCCCCAGCTGCCCTGCTCACTTAACAAAGACCTGCCGCCGCTGCTGGTGGTCAAAGAGGCCAAAGCCATGGCTGGTGCCGAAGGCCACGAGCCGCCACTCAGAGTGCAGGGCCAAGGAGGTGACCACAGCCGGGGGCTGGCACTGCACCAACACGAAGGGCTGAAAGCCAGGCTCAAAGCGCACAGGCCCTGAGCGGGCTGCCAGGCGCTCGTGCCCCTTCCAGCGGTAGCCCTCTTGGTCTTGCAGCAGGTCGGCCTCCACCTGCTCCACGGCCTGCTCCGCTGCCTCATCATTCAGTTCCAGTACCAGCACCTGGGCGGGGTGGCAGGCGGCTCAGCAAGCCCTCAGCAAAGGGACGGCAGGGCCGCAGGACGCTACTAGTGGGGACAGCAAAGGAGCTGAACCCAGGCCAAGGCCCAAGGCTCAAGCAGGGAGAGGCCTCCGTCCAACCTCAGCTCTTAATTATTTTTTATTTATTTATTTTTTTGAGACGAGTCTTGCTCTGTTGCCTAGGCTGGAGTGCGGTGGCACGACCTTGGCTCACTGCAACCTCTGCCTCCTGGGTTCAAGTGATTCTCCTGCCTCAACCTTCCAGTAGCTGGGACTACAGGCACACACCACCACGCCTGGCTAAGTTTTGTATTTTTAGTAGAGACGAGGTTTCACCATGTTGTCCAGGCTGGTCTCGAACTCCTGACCTCAGGTGATCCGCCTGCCTTGGTCTCCCAAAGTGCTGGGATTATAGGCGTGAGCCACCATGCCCGGCCCACCCTTAATTCTGATTTCTGGAGAAGAAACAACCGTCCCAGGGACCTCCTGCCAAGGGGATCAAACCACCTCCGTCCACTGGAAGAGCACAGGACACAGAATGTGCGTCAGGCAGGTGGCTGGCTCCTGTCCCTGCTGGTCCCCGTCATCCACCACTCCTCCCCAGCTCCCCTCCCCGGCCCAGCCTGCTACCTGCCCTGCCGTGCCTGCCACAGCCAGGTAGCCACTGTACTTGCAGAGGAAGATCTTCTGGATGCCCAGCCGGGGGTCATCACTGTAGGGGTCAAAGGAGCCCACCTGGAGAAGGGGAGGGGCCCTCTGAGCGGCCATGGGGGCTGGACCCAGCTGGCCTCTGCCCTTCCCGGGTCCCAGGCTCCTGGCCTCACCTTGCGGAGTGGGGGCCACTCGTCCTCGCCCTGGGCACTGAGGTTCTCGTTGGGGTCCGTGTCAGTGAGGAACACGCGCACTGTGCTGAGTTTGTACAGCAGCCGCAAGCAGACACCTGAGGCATCCCAGAACCGCACTGTGCCATCCTCGTGCCTGTGGGCAGAGCCCATCTGCCGGGCATGAGAGGGACGCCGGCCCAGGCACCCAGGGGCTGGCTCGTCCACTTCAGGGCTCTGCACCCACCCCCACACATCCTCCTGGGGAGAGGAAGGGTGGTGTCGAAGTCCCCTACCCTGTAAGCAGCAGATCCCTCTGGGGTGGGGCTGGGGTCAGGCTGGTGCCACCGTCAATTGGCCACTCCTAGAGAAAGAGACCAAGAAGTCTGTGGGAGAGTTTGTCTTGGGGTGGGGCTTGGCGTGGGGCTGGGCCAGGGCCGGACCTACCATGGTGGAGAAGTGTGCGTTCTGCTGGCTGCCGGCGGCAATGATCCGCTCCCACAGCTTCAGGGGGATGTTGGAGACGTGGTGGGAGCAGGTGATGGCGGAACAGTGCAGGGAAGCCAGGTAGGGCAGCTGGACCGGTGGCCAGCCTGCTGTCTGCAGGTCAATCACCACCAGCTCCTCCTCAGCCAGCACCACCAGGGCATAGGGGTCGTCAAAGGCTGGGGTACAGGCCAAGGATCAGGGGCTGGGGCCAGGAGGAAGCAGCCCAGCCCTGCGGAATCAGAAGCTCCAGGGTTGGAGCCAGGACATCTGCAGATCCAGAAAGCCCTGTTCTTGGCTGCTTGAGCAAAGCCTTTCCACTTCCAGGAGGGCAGCAGGTGTGGGCAGCAGCTCTGGCTCTGTGTGCAAAGCTGCTGAGAGCTACCTGGCACAGGGCTCCTGGAGGGGATACACCTGGCTGGAAGGCAGGGTCCCAACCAGGATAGGCACCCCAGAGGCAAGGAGCTGTGCCTGCCAACCCTCTTCCCTGGTTCCTCCTCCATGGCACCTGCTCTCCCTGCTCAGATGCGCCTGCCAAGCCTCTCCCCACAGGCAGTGGCAAGCGTGGTCTTCGGCACACCAGTTGCTAGGGGTGGCATTTACTTTACTGCACACAATCACCTCACCTCACTCAGGCCTGGCCCCAGCTAGTGTTCAATAAATGTGCACTGGACGATGAAACCATTTGTGTTTTTATTTATTTTTTTTCTTTTCTTTTCTTGAGACAGGGTCTTACACTCTGTTGCCCAGGCTAGAGCATAGTGGTGTGATCTTGGCTCATTGCAACCTCCACCTCCCGGTTCAAGCGATCTTCTAGCCTCAGGCTCCCAAGTAGCTGGGATTACAGGTGTGAGCCATGATACCCAGCTAACTTTTGTGTTTTTGGTAGCGACTGGGTTTCGCCATGTCGCTCAGGCTGGTGTTGAACTCCTGGGCTCAAGTGATCTGCCCACCTCGGCCTCCCAAAATGCTGGGATTACAGGCATGAGCCACCATGCCCAGGCTTTTTTTTCTCTTTTTTTTTTGAGATGGAGTCTTGCTCTGTCACCCAGGCTGGAGTGCAGTGGTGCGATCTCGGCTCACTGCAACCTCTGCTTCCAGGGTTCAAGCGATTCTCCTGCCTCAGCCTCCTGAGTAGCTGGGATTACAGGCGCCCACCACCACGCCTGGCTAAGTTTTGTGTTTTTTTTATTTTTTCTGAGATGGAGTTTCGCTCTTGTTGCCCAGGCTGGAGTGCAATGGCATGATCTTGGCTCACCACAACCTCTGCCTCCCAGGTTCAAGTGATTCTCCTGCCTCAGCCTCTCGAGTAGCTGGGATTACAGACACGTGCCACCAACGCCTGACTAATTTTGTATTTTTAGTAGAGACAGGGTTTCACCATGTTGGCCAGGCTGGTCTCGACCCTCTAACCTCAGGTGATCTGCCCTCCTCGGCCTCCCAAAGTGCTAGGATTACAGCTGAGCCACTGCCCCTGGCTGACGCTGCCTCTTTGAAGCGCTTGTCCTCCCTGCTCCTCTGGGGTCTGCTGCCCGCTGGCTGCTCCCAGGTGTTCTTGGCCAGATCCCCACCAAACTCCATGCCTCCAAGGCTTGAGGGTGCCCGGGCTCAGCTTTCCCATGCCTTCTCTTCTGTCTTCCTCACCACCTGGGCAGCCTCATCAGGACCCCTGGTTTCACATCTCTCTCTTTTTCTTTTCTTTTTTTTTTTGTTGAGACGGAGTCTTGCTCTGTCACCCAGGCTGGAGTGCAGTGGCATGAGCTCAGCTCACTGCAAGCTCCGCCTCCCGGGTTCACGCCATTCTCCTGCCTCAGCCTCCCAAGTAGCTGGGACTACAGGTGCCTGCCACCTCACCTGGCTATTTTTTTTTTTTGTATTTTTAGTAGACACGGGATTTCACTGTGTTAGCCAGGATGGTCTTGATCTCCTGACCTCGTGATCCGCCTGTCTCGGCCTCCCAAAGTGCTGGGATTATAGGTGTGAGCCACCGCGCCTGGCCTCTTTTTTCTTCTTTAAACTTCAAAATCATTGAGCAGCCTTCACACGTCTCTGCATGGATGACTCCAAATGGACACCTTCCCGATCTCTCCTCTGAACTCCAGACCCATAAGCCCCAGCTGTGTACTCGGCATCTCCCTTATGGGTCTGGAGATCAGAGGAGAGACTAAGTCCTCAGATTTGATTCCCGCCCAGCTGAGCTTGCCACACCCTCTTGCCACTACCTTCTCCAGGATTCCTGGTGCTCCCAGTGAACCCTCATGTCATCCTTGACTGATCTCTCCTCCCCTCACTCACCGCTCCCTAGACAAAGAGCCAACAAATTACAGCCCGAGGGCCAAATCTGGCCTCCTGCCTCTTCCTGTCAATAGGGCTGTCCTGGAACACAGATACACCCCTTGTGTTGTCTGTGGCTGCACGTGCTCTGCAATGGCATTAGGCTGAGTAGCTGCGGTGGAGAAAGCCACCCAGCACTTTACAGCAACAGTCTGGGAGCCCTGGCCCGGCCCCTCGGCCAATGTTGAATGTTAGAAAAGACAATGTAACCCCAGCCACCTTCTGTCAGCCCCACGGCCGGCACCGCAGCCCAAGCCGAGGTCACCTCTCCCTCGACTCTCACGGGGCTCCCGTCTTTGCTCCACTCTGTTCCCCACATGGCAGCCAGACAGATCCTTTTGGAGCAGAGGCTAGATCGTGGCACCCCTGCTCAGGGCCCTCATCTCCCTAAAATCCTAAGTCCTTACCGTGCCTCCACGGCTCTATACGATCTGGCGCTGGCCACATCTGGACCCGTACAGGGGCCATTCTGCCCTCTCTTCGCCCCTACCTCACTGGAGCAAGCCAAGAGCCCTCCCAGCTCAGTCTGCACCCCAGGTCCCTACGGGGCAAGCCCTCTCTCAGACTGTTCCTGTGTCTGCGCAAATATGTCCTCTTATCAGGGACGCCTTGCTAACCCTTGTCTAAACCAGCACTGCTGTCCTCTGCCTGGCTTTTTTCTTACCTCTGACGTTATTTGGCAACCTGCTCACTCTGTCCACATACTCAGATCTATGTTCCATGGGAACAGGGGCCCCCTCTGTTTCTAGAACAGGGCCTGGCATGTAGCAGTTGCTCATTAAACAGGAAAGCCTACCAAGGCCAGCTGGGTCACAACCCGGCACGGCAGAACCATCATGGGAGAGCCTCAGGGTGCCCATGTATCATCTGAGGGAAGCACCACTCATCAGGCACCCATCTCCTGGCCTGCCGGACTGCGGGGAGTTGGGGACACAGAGGGACAACTGCAGGAAGGTGGCCTGTCCTAGAAAGCCCCAGCAGTCTCAAATTTGTAGCTCAGCAAGTTTCTCCCCTCCCTTCCTGACCTTTCCGCTGGGAATCAGGTAACTCAGCCCAGGGAGTGTGGCCACCATAGCCCAAGAGGCCCCTGCTCTGTGCCAACATGGCCCAAATGTTGTGGAAAGAGCAGAGCTGGGCCTTGCTCTCAGCATCCAGGGTGTGAGGAGGGAAGAGAGGCTGAGAAAGAAAGAAAAGCAGGTTTGGGGTTCCCCTGAACAGGGTAGAGGCCGTGAGTACACAGACCAGGTGTCCTGAACAGCCCCGCCCCCTCACCTTTCGGCCTCAGGCCCTTTCAGGCCAGCGTCATTAGGAGAGGGCCCTCCCTCCTGGAGAGCTCCTGCAGGCCTCCTCTCCAGGTTTCAACAGCAGCCCTTTCTGGTCTTGCCTGTCACACTATTTACGAGGCTGACTCAGGGCTCTGCCAGTCCTGCTGGAGCTTCAGGAGGCTGCACAGCCACCTTCTGCCCTGCCCAGAAGGCGGGCTTTGCCATCTCTAAGCTAGGACCCTTTTGCCTCAGCGGGGTGGGTGTTAAATCCAACAGTACGGATCAGCTCCCTGTGGGCTAAGTGCCATTACAGTCTGGAAAGGGCAGAGAGCCCGGGGCAGGCAGGAGGTGTGGCTGGGCTGGGTCTCTAGCTGGGGAGGGTGGCAGGGAGGCAGAGAAAGGAGCTGTAGGCCTTGATGACACTTCACCTTGGGGTGCAGTAAGGCTAACGGACTCAGGACAGTGGTAGGCTTAGGAACACCTGTGCAGAGCCCCTTTTTTTTTTCTTGGAGACACGGTCTGGCTATGTCACTCAGGCTGAGTGCAGTGGCATGCTCCTGATGCTCCTGGCTTGCTGCAACCTCCACCTCCCGGGCTCAAGTGATCCTCCCACCTCAGCCTCCTGAGTAGCTGGCACTACAGGTATGTGCCACGACACCCAGCTAATTTTTTTATTTTTTGTAGAGACAAGGGTCTCCCTGTGTTGTCCAGGCTGGACTTGAACTGCTGGGCTCAAGCGATCCTCCCACCTTGGCCTCCCAAAGTGCTGGGGTTACAGGCAGGAGCCACTGCACCTGGCCCTGTCTTTACTGATGGCCCTGCCCCACACCTCCCACACCTAACCCTGGGTACCCACTTCTGAAGCTCTCCTACCGGCTGCAGGGTCCGCCTCTGTGAGGACAGTAAAGTCGATGACACGGGAGGTGAAGTCGAAGGCCGTCTGCTGGCCATCGTGGATCACTGAGATGCAGTGGCGGTCCCCGTAGCTGGCCCGTGGCATGCCGCCCTGGAAGATGGTGAAGGGCAACCTGGCAGGCACAGAGAAGCAGCAGTGGGCTGGGGCTCCTGGCACGGCCTCAACAGCCATAGACCAGCGATCAAAGTGACCACTCAGTCAAGGTCCCCAGGAGCAGGGGGGACTGGACCCCATCTCCTTCCAACTGCTACAGCCCAGGAGTACTTGGGGGTAAGGTGAGGCATCCAGGATGGTGGCTCTGAGTCTCGGCAGCCACTCCTGCCTCAAGCTGGGTGCTCCCCCCAATTATTATTTTTTTTTTGAGACGGAGTCTCGCTCTGTCGCCCAGGCTGGAGTGCAGTGGCCGGATCTCAGCTTACTGCAAGCTCCACCTCCCAGGTTCACGCCATTCTCCTGCCTCAGCCTCCCGAGTAGCTGGAACTACAGGCGCCCGCCACCTTGCCCGGCTAGTTTTTTGTATTTTTAGTAGAGACGGGGTTTCACCGTGTTAGCCAGGATGGTCTCGATCTCCTGACCTCGTGATCCGCCCATCTCGGCCTCCCAAAGTGCTGGGATTACAGGCTTGAGCCACCGCGCCCGGCCCTCCCCCCATTTCTGTTTGAACATCATCCAGAGTGATTTTGTCAGAAGAAACAGGGCTGCCACTAAAGAAGTTTGAGACCTGCCGCTCAGCACCGTCTCTCTGGGAGGGTGGAAGGAAGGAGCAGGAATGAACTTGGCAGGAATTGGGCCGCTGAAAGACGTGAATAGCATCTACCCTCTCTCCTCTCCCTGTTGTCCAAGACCCCAACATGGGACCTGAGAGTGTTCACTGGCACCATCTTCCCAGGCAGAGGCCTAAGTGACCTTTCCAGCCCTCTAGGAAGGCTCTGGAAAGGAAAGAAGACCAGCACGGATACCTACCCCTGCCTAGTGGTCAGCCAGAGGATTTTGGTAATCGCTTTGCAAGGAAAGGGACCTGAAAGGAAAGGAATCGGCTTGAACGGATCCTCCAACTCTCAGACAAGTGTCAGTCCCCACAGGCACAGACGCCTCAAAGCTCATGCCCACATCCACATGGTAGACCTGTGCTTGGGACTCTTGCTCTGAGAAGTTCCCCCAAGAAACTGGGTGAGGGGAACCCTGCTGTGTGGCTTTGGACAAAGCCTTTACCCTCTCTTGCCCTGGAGTTTGCTTCAGAGTTGAGCATCCTGCACCTGAATCCAGGAGGCACCGGGGGTGGGCCCTGCCCGGCGGGTGAAACACTGACCGTAAGGCACGAGGCTGCGGAGGGGCTCTGGTTGCTGGGCGTCGCTGGACACGGGCCACTGGCAGTAGCTGCCATCGGAGTGACAGCTGACGAGTAGGCGGCCGTCCCGCTGCCACCAGATGTTCTCCAGTTGCTATGGAGGAGGAGGAGAGAGACAGAGGGCAGCACGCTGGACCGAGGCAGCATTCCCATCGAATGCACCCCATGCCTCTGCACAGAGTGCGTATGCGCCACATGGGGCCCTGGGAGAGCAACACGGCGCCCGCCATGTCCTGGGCACTGCCTACCTGGCTGCTGAGGAAGTGGTAGAGCACACGGCTGCCCTGCAGGTCCCAGATGACAACAAGACCTCGGCTGTAGCCGATCAGGATCTGGCTGGGGTCTCGAGGGTGCTCCTGCAGCGCCTCCACCATCTCAAACACCCGCCGGTGGCGGGCCTCCTCTGGCAACCTGGGCGAGGGGAGTGCCGTGAGCCTCCGATGCCATCCGCCAGGGTGAATGGCCCCCAGCATGGCACAGCCATAGGGCTCCCTATGCAGAGGTGGCTGCTCCATGTGCCAGCATGGAAATATGGCTAGGGGCTGGGTGCGGTGGATGGCTGAGTGTGGTGGCTTATGCCTGTAATCCCAGCACTTTGGGAGCCCAAGGTGGGCACGTCACTTGAGGTCAGGAGTTCGAGACTAGCCTGGCCAACATGGCAAAACCCTGTCTCTACTAAAAATACAAAAAATTAGCCAGGCGTGGTGGCACATGCCTGTAATCCCAGCTACGCCGGAGGTGGAGGCAGGAGAATTGCTTGAACCCAGGAGGCAGAGATCACAGTGAGCCGAGATCACGCCACTGCACTCCAGCCTGGGTGACAGAGTGAGACTCCATTTCAAAAAAAAAAAGGAAAGATGGCTAGGACATGTCACCAAGGGGATAGGGGGCAGCATGTAGAACAAGACAGGGACGTGGAGACAACCTCCAGTGATGTAAACACAGGCGGTACAACTATAAGGCAAGGCAAGGCAGTGACTTCTGGAAAAGTCAATGTGGGGGCAAGAGGGAGCCTTGACTAGGAAGGGTGCGTGAGGCCCCCGGAGGGCATCAAAGTTCTCTTTCTATGTCTGCGGGGATGGCTGTAAGGATGCTCTACAAGAATCTGTTAAACTGTACATTCATATTCAGTGCATTTTTGCAAAAGGGAGTATTTAATAATAAAGAAGTTTTTTAGCCCCATAAAACAAAACTCTGTGAGTTGGCCTGGCCCTGGAGCCTTGACCCCTCCCCCGTCTCCAGCCCTGGAATGCTGACCTGAGGGCTGGAGGTGTTGCAGCCAACAAAAAAACCACAAGGCAGCAGGCACAGGACCAACAGCCAACAGCGAGGATGTGGGAAGTGGACCCAGCCTGGACCCAAGCCACACTAAACCCAAGCTCTCCACATTATCTATACCTGGCTCATCTACTGCTAGCACTGACCTCACTGACATTAGAATCTGAATCGAGAGTGAGAGTTGAAGGGGACTTTAATATTTAATTTTTAATTTTTTTTTTTTGAGATGGAGTCTCGCTCTGTTGCCCAGGCTGGAGTGCAGTGGTGCAACCTCGGCTCACTACAACCTCCACCTCCTGGGTTCAAGTGATTCTCCTGGTTCAGCCTCCCGAGTATCTGAGATTACAGGCACCCACGACCATGCCAGGCTAATTTTTTGTATTTTTAGTAGAGACGGGATTTCGCGATGTTGGCCAGGCTGGTCTCGAACTCCTGACCTCAGGCGATCCACCCATCTCCGTCTCCCAAAGTGCTGGGATTATAGGTGTGAGCCACTGCACCTGGCCTAATTTTTAATTTTTTTAGAGACAGGATCTCATTCTGTCACTCAGGCTGGAGGGTAGTGACCTGATCATGGCTCACTGCAGCCTCCAACTCCTGGGTTCAAGTGATCCTCTCACCTCCCAAGTAGCTAAGACCACAGGCGTGTGCCACCTTGCCCAATTAATTTTTATTTTTTTGTGGGGAGAGACAGGGTCTTGCTATGTTGCCCAGGCTGGTCTCAAATTCCTGGCCTCAAGCAACCCTCCCATCTCAGTCTCCAAAAGGGCCGAGATTACAAGTGTGAGCAACTGTGCCCATCTAGATATTCTTAATAAATGCAAATAATGCCCTTATACAAATGAAAATTATTAGACAATTAGAGGGCTTCCAACTTTTTGCCATTAAAAACAGCCCTACAATGATCATTGTTATCCTGTATCTTTACACAGAGACTTCTCAGAGACAGAGCTGCAACACTAAAGGGCTAGACGTTTTCAAAACTTAGATAAGCGTCATCAAGTGGACGAGAATGTAAACTGCCAAAAGGGGCCGGGCGCAGTGGCTCACACCTGTAACCCCAACACTTTGGGAAGCGGAAGTGGGTGGATCATCTGAGGTCAGGAGTTCAAGAGCAGCCTGGCCAACATGGTGAAATCCCGTCTTTACTAAAAATACAAAAACAGGCCGGGTGCGGTAGCTCAAGCCTGTAATCCCAGCTACTCGGGAGGCTGAGGCAGGAGAATCATTTGAATCCGGGAAGCAGAGGTTGCGATGAGCTGAGATCGTGCCACTGTACTCCGGCCTGGGAGAGAGTAAGACTCTCTGTCAAAAAAAAATGTTTTTTTTTTTAAAATAAATAAACGAACTGGGCCAGGCGCTGTGGCTCATGCCTGTAATCCCAGCACTTTGGGAGGCTGAGGCAGGCAGATCACCTGAGGTCAGGAGTTTGAGACTAGTCTGACCAACATGGTGAAACCTCGTCTCTACAAAAAATACAAAATTAGCCAGCGTGGTGGCACATGCCTGTAATCCCAGCTACTTGGGAGGCTGAGGCAGGAGAATCGCTTGAACACAGGAAGCAGAGGCTGCAGTGTGCTAAGATCGTGCCACTGCACCCCAGCCTGGGCAACAAGAGAGAAACTCCATCTCAAAAATAAAATAAAACATAATACAAAATAAAATAAACTGGCAGGAGGGGCTCTCAGGGCACAAGGGCCCCCCTGCCAACTAGACTCTAACCAACTAACTACAGGGTGAGGCTAGGCACTGGTGTGGCCACCTGCTGGGGTGCACATCCCATGCCGTCCTGCCCACAGGCTGTGTCCCATTGTGGTACTTGTCATCCTGCAAAGTGTTCTGCTCTGACCTTGGGCACACAGCCCTACCCTGCTGAACCGGAAAGGCAGAGGTCTGCACTCAGAGGGATATAGCCCCAAGTGGGATCCTCCCAGCCCAGCAATGCCCTGCCCTGGGCAGATGGTCCCTGCTTCATTACCACCCAGCGGGGGAGAGATGGGCTGGCCAGCTGCAGGAGTGTGTCCTGGGCCCAGTCCAAAGCCTTGCAGGGCCAGGGGCCAGCACCCTGGCTTCCTCCTGCCCCTTGGAACCACAGATCATTCCACAAGTAACCTGGCCCCCACATGATCCTGTCAGACGCTATCCCCTCTTTTTTTGGGTCCCATCCCATTCTCCACAACCGGACCTGATCCGACTCCCTCTCTATCATAGTTCCATCGACAAGGAGCAAAGCTTCTGAAATGATCTCAACAGACCCACATGCCTGTGGCAGTCAAGGCTTTTTAGCCATGGAGCCTGCGAGCAAATGGAACCTCAGCAAAGTGCCCACAGCACAGGGTGGCACCAGGAGCTGCTCCAGTGATGCAGGGAGGTCTGGGCTCAACTTCCCCGCTATGGAGCCCCTGGGGTTTTGAAACCCATGGCAAGTGCAAAGGACACTGGACTGAGAGTCAGTGACATTACACAATCATTTGGGGCCTTTAGACGAGGGACCCCCCAAAGTCCCCTTTTTAGTGCTATGATGCTAACCTATGATAGGCCAATAGGTTCTCAATAGGGGACAGGTAGGAAGCCAAGAGCCTCCCCTGCTAGCCCCATGGAATTCCCAGCATAGAAATAACAGCTCCTGAGAGAGTCCTGGGACCAAGGGGAGAAGCCATGCCTAACTTGAGGGGATGGGGTTAACAGCAGCCGGGCTCTGGGCTCACCGCTGCAGCACCGCGTCCGAGCCGATAGTCCGGTCCTCCAGCGCACGAAAAGCTGGCAGCTGCACCACAAACACGTTGCCGCTCTCGGTGCCCAGGTAGAGCAGTTCGCATGAGGAATGGGGCAGGACCACGGTGATCTGTGTGGCACTGGGGGCAGCCCTGTGACAAGAACAGCTGCCCGTGAGCTGACCGCTGCCCAGCAGGGGAGACCCCATGGACAGGGTCCCCTGACTCCTGGGAAAACAAGCCCATAAAAATTCATGGGGTTCATAACTTTTCAGCCCAGGACAAACACTGGTCACTTTCTGCTAAGACAGGAGACAGATGGCAGAGAGGCTGGGCTAGGAGGTAGGAAAGATGCCAGGGGCCCTCCAGCATAACACGGGGTGTGGGCGGATAAAGGAGGCGGGCTGCGACCCCACCCACTCCACTCGGAGCACCTGAGTATGGGGATGCATCGGGTCAAACGCATGCCAGGCACTGCCAGGGGCGCAATAGGCCCCACGAAGGGTGAGTCCACTCCAGAGCTAAGGGCAAGGGTCAGGCTGGGCTGGGAGTGGAAGGGGTTGGGGACTGAACCCTTACCCTGGGGGACCACGCAGTGTGAAGCTCTCATCCTCCTGCAGCTCCGATGCTCCGCCCTTGACCTTCAGGCTCCAAAGGTGCAGGCTGTTGTCATCTAGCAGGGTGACCAGCTGGCACTGGCGAGGGCACAGGGATGGGAGCGTGTGGTCTTGCTACCCAGCAAGGCCTTTACACACTGGGGCCGCCCAGCCTGGGCTGGTTGTTTCAAAGACCCCCTGGCCACTCCCAGCGTGGCCCATGAGCCCCAGCTGTGGAAAGGGAGGGGGTCCCAGGCTTTTCCATCAGCAGCAAACCCAGGGCCAATGAATGCCGGCCTCTCCACACCAGCCCTGCTGGAAGCAGTGAGGGCAAGGAGGGTGTGGAGGTGGCTTCCTGTCCCACCCCAGGTCCCTCACCTGGCTGGGCAGGAGGTGGATCTGCGTCACTGCGTTGTTCTCCCGGTGCAGCCCCATGAACTCCACGCCTGGGGCTCCATAGCTACGAGCAGGCTCAGGAAAGCTCTGGAAGGCCGGACATCATCCCCTGACACCATCCCCTGCCCACCTTGAGTGCCAGGCCCTCGGGGCCCATGTGCAATGAGTGCAAACACAGAGAGGGGCTGCCCTCCCCGCAGGCAGCAGGTCTCATACTTGGAGCCTGGGATGGGGAGGAGACACAGCAGCCCTGGCCCTGGGGCACCAGGCCAGTGACCTGACCCCTGGGAGATTTTTCCCAGTCAGGCCGGTGGGAGCAACTCCATAGAAAGGTGAAGCCCTACCCTGGCAACTGTCAGGCTGCCACCCTGATCCTGAGCTGCAACAGACGTGTTGGCTGTCGCTTGGTAGCACCTGTGAAAAAACACACGGCCTACCCCCAACAGCCTCGGCACCAGGGATTGGAAACCAAAGTCTGGCTGTGGCCTGGCAATGATTAACCAGCGAGGGAAGGCTGAGCCGGCAGCAAGGCCCTGGCCCTCTGTGTACACCAGCCCAGCCTGGAACTCGAGCGCTCCACACCCCTCCCCCACACCGGGCAGAGGGGAAGAGGGAGGTCAGGCTCCGCTGGAGGTGGCAGTCAAGCTGTCGGAGGTGGTCCCTCATCTCTCAACTCCCTTGGGTCCTGCCCTGGGAGCACCGATCAGACTGGCGGGGTGCCCAACCTGATCCGGTTTTTCATCTCTGAAAACACCGGGAGCCCCCAGTCGGCCAGAACCAGTGCTTTGGATAAAAGATGACCCAACTGGACAACGTCCAGCCTCAGGCCGGGGAAGGACTCTCCCTGCCAGGCAGAGCCCTCTCCACTCTCTGCCGCCTGTGGGGGTGGGGGTGGAATTTGGAAGATGGCTGCCTAAGCCCAGCTCTCCTGGCCCAAGGCCACCCCACCTCTGCTTGTGGACAGGGACCTGGGGCCAGTCCACCTCTGATTCTTATTGTGATAGGTTAAAAATCAAAACTGCAGGCTGGGAGTGCAGTGACTCATGCCTGTAACCCTAGCGTTTTGAGAGGCCAAGGCGAGAGAGTTGCTTGAGTCCAGGAGTTCAAGACCAGGCTGGGCAAGATCACAAGACCCTGTCTCCACAAAAAAAAAAAAAAAAAAAAAAAAAAAAAAAAAAAAGTTTTTGAGAGAGAGTTTTGCTCTGTTGCCCAGACTGGAGCGCAGTGGCGCAGTCTCGGCTCACTGCAACCTCTGCCTCCCAGGTTCAAATGATTTTCCCAGCTCAGCCTACCAAGTAGCTGGGATTACAGGCATGTGCTACCACACCCTGCTAACTTTTTAAATATTTTTAGTGGAGACAGGGTTTTACCATGTTGACCAGGCTGGTCTTGAACTCAAGTGATCCGCCCGCCTCAGCCTCCCAAAGTGCTGAAAAAAATTTTTTTAAATTAAAAACATCCCTAGCGACAAGAGGGGTCCCTGTAACTTGCTTTTCTGGTGGTGAGGTGGGGAACTGAGGGAGGCAGGGGCACAGAAGGGCCCAGGCCTTGCTACTGACACACCAGCCAGCCACTGACTGACTGAGCATTGGCTGAGACACGGGAATCAGGTCCTTCCCCCTGGATCCACCAACACAACCCCTGCAAAACAGGTTTCTGAGCCCCCCAGCATCCTCAGCCCCTGCCCAGGACTGGGGGATTCCTGAAATCTCCAGGAATAAGTGAGAGGGGGAAACTGAGTAAAGGGAACAGACCACATGAATGGTCTTGAAAGGACACAGGGGACAAAATAGGCCTGTATCTCCTCAGTCTGTTTCAAACCTCACTGTCCTCCTGCAAAGGACAGGGTCACATCCCACCATGCCCAGGTGCCCGCTCCGCCATCAACCATACCCACCTCATTTTGGAATAAAATCATGTCCAAAGCTGGAAATCAGGAAAGTCTCTCATTTTATCCCAACAGCCCATGGGCAAGGAAGGAAAAAAAGATGTCCTTCCCCAAATCTCACCCACCCCAAGGCCCTGCCCGGGTGGGAGTGAGGGGACGGAGGATACAGCTTGATGGCTCCAGAACGGGTGCCGATGGCCAGGATGCGCAGGGACGGGCTGTAGCCGAGGGCGCTTGGCTGGTGCGGGAAGCCATGCTCCACCGTCTGCAACGAGAAGCACGCGGGGTGGGCCTGCAGACCTCTCCCCTTCATGCCACCACGGCTGCCGGAGCTGCAGCACTGGAGGACGCCAGCAGGAAGCAGGGATTCCGTACCTTTCAGGTTCCTCCCAGACACCTGAGTGTTGGAGCCTAACCCAAACTTACCAGGCCCCACCCCCAGTCCCTTTGTGGCTCTGCCCTTGGCCTCATTGCCACTCCTTCGAGCTCATCCTCCTGGATGTCACGCCAGCCTCTCGATGCTTTCCAGGAACTGACTTGGTGTCTCCACCACGTGCGCCCTGGGTGACGGACCCAGCCCTCCTCAGTGGCATGGGGGCCTTATGGATGTGGGGTGGGGAAAGTAGGGGGAGTTTGGAGCAATGGAGACACTGGTCTCTCGGGAGAAAAGCTTGGTTGCACCGCAGCTCCGGGCTCACCCAGGGGCCTAGAGTACCGCGGAGGCCCTGCCCTGCTCTGGGCTCTTCCAGGTCCCTCCAGGCCCCAGTCAGCTGGATCTCACAGGCTCTTACTGTCACTGAGTTTCAACCAGCTTTCCAGAAAGGGAATTCCTGGAATGTCGTTGCAGAGACGTGTTTTTTCATTTATTACAGAAGTAATACACACACACTGTGAAAAACTTGGGAGGTATAAAGACGTCTAAGAACAAAAATTACCCAGACTCCCACAACCAGAAGTAACCCTTGCTAACACCTCAGTGTAAGTCCTTTGAGTCTTCTGCACTTGTGAACGTTTGCACAATTTTTTTTTTTTTTTTTTTTTTTTTTGAGACGGAGTCTCGCTCTGTCACCCAGACTGGAGTGCAGTGGCCGGATCTCGGCTCACTGCAAGCTCCGCCTCCTGAGTTCACGCCATTCTCCTGCCTCAGCCTCCGGAGTAGCTGGGACTACAGGCGCCCGCCACAGCGCCGGGCTAATTTTTTTGTATTTTCAGTAGAGACGGGGTTTCACCGTGTTAGCCAGGATGGTCTTCATCTCCTGACCTCGTGATCCACCTGTCTCAGCCTCCCAAAGTGCCGGGATTACAGGCATGAGCCACCGCGCCCGGCCTCATGTCTATATTTAGAAAAATATAATTGGGATCATGCCATATGGATATACATATACAAGTTAATGTACAGGTATAGCTTTGTAGCCTGTTTTCCTACTTACAGCCAGCCAAGGTTGTTAAAAGCTTGAAAATGACTTTAAAAAACATTTTATTTATTTTTTTTTGAGAAGCAGTCTCGCTCTGTCACCCAGGCTGGAGTGCAGTAGCGCGATCTCGGCTCACTGTAAGCTTTGCCTCCCAGGTTCACACCATTCTCCTGCCTCAGTCTCCCGAGTAGCTGGGACTACAGGTGCCTGCCAGCATGCCTGGCTAATTTTTTTGTATTTTTAGTAGAGATGGGGTTTCACCACGTTAGCCAGGATAGTCTTCATCTCCTGACCTCACGATCCGCCCACCTCGGCCTCCCATAGTGCTGGGATTACAGGTGTGAGCCACTGCACCTGGCGTAAAAAAAATTTTTTTTTTGAGGGTCTTTCTCTGTTTCCCAGGCTGGGTGCTGTGGCGTGATTTCAGCTCACTGTAGCCTTGGCCTCACAGGCTCAGGCGATCCTCCCACCCCAGCCTCCCAAGTAGCTGAGGCTACAGGCATGCACCACCATGCCCGCCACGCCTGGCTACTTTTTAATTTTTGGTAGAGACAGGTACTCGTCATGTTGCCCAGCCTGGTCTTGACTTCCTAGACTCAAGAGATCATCCTGCCTTGGCCTCCCAAAGTGCTAGGATTATAAGCGTGAGTCACTGCAACCTGCCTAAAATGACTTTTTTTTTTGGTTTGAGACAGAGTTTTGCTCATCACCCAGCCTAGAGTGCAATGGCGCGATCTCGGCTCGCTGCAAACTCTGCCTCCCAGGTTCAAGCGACTCTCCTGTCTCAGCCTCCTCAGGAGATAGGATTACAGGCATGTGCCACTATGCCTGGCTAATTTTTGTATTTTTAGTAGAGATAGGGTTTCATCATGTTGGCCAGGCTGGTCTTGACCTCAAGTGATCTGCCCGCCTCGGCCTCCCAAAGTGTTGGGATTACAGGTGTGAGCCATCATACCCGGCCTAAAATGACTTTTAAAACAGCTAAAGAATATTCTTTACCTGGAGATGCCCTAACTCACCAGGGGTTTATTGTTGAGTATTTACTTTGTTGCTAGAGGGTTTGCAATCACAACCATGTTGATGGCATTCTTGGACTCCTATCTTTGTCTGCAACACTTGAGAATTTCCTGGGGCAGATGTCCCAGGGATAGAATTGTGGGTTAAGAAAGGTATGAACATAAATGCTACAAATTTCGAGTGATAAACCATCTTCAAGAAGGTTTTCAGTTCAGTTTTTTAATCAGTTACCCCAATCTGACCCCCACCTCCCACCCCAGGGGATAGTGGCCCTGCAGAGCTAGGTGACAACAGCACACAGCAATGCTATGTCAACTGGTTGCTTTAAAGACTTGAAACAAAAAACAACCACAGAGACTCTGCCCTGCAGAAAAAGGTCCCAAGAATGAGGCAGCCTCCTTAGGCCCTGGGCTCTCCTACTTTGCAGCCCTACCAGGCCTCAAAGCAGCAGAAAGTCCCTGTTGAGATCTAGCAATGATAGCTTAGCAAACCCAATTGCTACTTGCCTCCCCCATCAGTCAGTCTAGTCCAATGGCTCTCACAAGGAATCCCATACTGGGGTCAGGCAGGGAGGAGAGCTCCAACAAGTGCCTATTTTGGGGGATGCCTGGGTACAAAAAGGTCAGAGGATGGGCCGGGGTGCCTCAGGCCTGGCTCTTTGCCAGGAACATGGCCTGCCCTGTAAAGGGTCATACCTGAATGGGATAGCCAGGGGGCCAGATAGGGCCCAGCAGCGGCCCCCAGGCCAGCCCAGCTCCCTGCTCAGCTATGTGAAAAATGCAGAGCCTGGAGAAGCCCTGGATAGAGATAACTGTCTGGAATGTAAACATTTCCCAGGAAAAGGGGAGTAGACAGCAGGATAGGATGTTCAGGAGAAGCTCCCCCAGGGGCCCCGCCAGATTTCAGCAAGCCCCAGGTTGCTGGGGCCTCAGGAAGTCAGCAGCCGGAGCTGCCTCCCCGGGACAGAAGCACTTTCCCAGCAGCAGAGGCAGCTCAGGGAACAGCCTCTGGAATTTGGAGGACTCTGGTGGAAACGCCCCACAGGAGCCCGCTGGACTGGCCAGGAGCAGGCCTCACGCCCCGAGTAGCCCAGAACCCAGAACGGTAGCCAGGAGCCCCATGGGGCCACCAAGCACTTGCAGTATGGCTCATGTCACCAACGAGGGTTAAGTCAGTTCTTGGAAACCCTTCAAGTATGTCTGGAACAACTCAGGTTCTAGAAGAACAGGGGCTAGACAAAGGCAGGCCACGCTTCAAATTCCCTTTTCCCACTGTAAATCGTCCAAATTCTAAATACGGATCTAGTACTTCCAAAAAAGATTTAATGTCTGAATTGAGATGTGCCGTAAGTGTAAAATACACCTAGATTTCACAGATTTAGCATTCAAAAAAACAAATTGAAAAAATCTCATTAGTAAGTTAATCACATGTCAAAATATTTTGTATTGTTGGATTAAAAGGAATATATACTTTTTTTTTTTTTTTGAGACAGGGTCGCGCCTGTCACCCAGACTGGAATACAGTGGCATGATCACAGCTCACTGCAACATACACCTCCCGGGTTCAAGTGACCCTCCTGCCTCAGCCTCCCGCGGAGCTGGGACTACAGGCACACACCACCATGCCCAGCTAATTTTTGTATTTTTTTTTTTTTGAGACGGAGTCTCGCTCTGTCGCCCAGGCTAGAGTGCAGTGGCCGGATCTCAGCTCACTGCAAGCTCCGCCTCCCGGGTTCACGCCATTCTCCTGCCTCAGCCTCCCTAGTAGCTGGGACTACAGGCGCCTGCCACCACGCCCGGCTCATTTTTTGTGTTTTTAGTAGAGACAGGGTTTCACTGTGTTAGCCAGGATGGTCTCGATCTCCTGACCTCGTGATCCGCCTATCTCGGCCTCCCAAAGTGCTGGGATTACAGGCTTGAGCCACTGCACCCGGCCTAATTTTTGTTTTTTTTTTTTTTTTTTTTTTTTTGAGATGGAGTCTGGCTCTGTCACCCAGGCTGGAGTGCAGTGGCTGGATCTCAGCTCACTGCAAGCTCTGCCTCCCGGGTTTACGCCATTCTCCTGCCTCAGCCTCCGGAGTAGCTGGGACTACAGGCGCCCGCCACCTAGCCCGGCTAGTTTTTTGTACTTTTTAGTAGAGACGGGGTTTCACCGGGTTAGCCAGGATGGTCTCGATCTCCTGACCTCGTGATCCGCCCGTCTCGGCCTCCCAAAGTGCTGGGATTACAGGCTTGAGCCACCGTGCCCGGCTAATTTTTGTATTTTTAATAGAGACGGGGTTTTACCATGTTGGCCAGGCTGGTCTCAAACTCCTGGCCTCAAATGATCCACCAGCCTCAGCCTTCCAGAGTGCCAGAGTGCGAGGATTACAGGCGTGAGCCACCGTGACCAGCTGGAATATAGGATTAAAATTAATTTCATTTGTTTAAATAATTTTATAATGCAGCTTCTAGATTTTTTTTGTTTTTAAGACAGAGTCTCCCTCTGTCACCCAATTGGAGTGCAGTGGTGAGATCTCAGCTCACTGCAACCTCCTCCTCCCAGGTTCAAGCGATTCTCCTAAGCCTCCCAAGTAGCTGAGACTACAGGCATGCACCACCACACCTGGCTAATTTTTGCATTTTTAGTAGAGATGGGGTTTCACCATGTTGGCCAGGCTGGTCTCGAACTCCTGACTTTAAGTGATCTACTCACTTTGACCTCCCAAAGTTCTGGGATTACAGGTGTAAGCCACCACACCAAGCCAGAATATATAATTAAAATTAACTTCACGTATTTAAATAATCTTACAATGCAGCTTCTAGGAAATTTTAAATCACATACGTGGCTCATATTATATTCCTACTGGCCTCGATAATTCCGCACATCAGCAGAAGGTCAGGCCAGAGAAAACAGCCTGTAAGTTTTTGCTGGACTCTCAGGCCACATGTCAAAAGCGGACAGTTCTCTTAACATTTCACCGGAGTCACTACTCCGGCTTTGGCTCTGCATCTTTCCTCTAACTCAGAGGAAGACAAAGGGTTGGGCCCATCCTTCAACTACTCACATTAATTCCTCATTCTCTTCAAGCCTTAGAGATACTGTGGCTACCCCTCCCTCCCATCCCCACCTTCTTTTCCAAAGGCTGATTTAGAACAGGGTCAGTGAGTCAGACCCACGAAGCTTTGTATCCCTTCCTGCCACATACAAGGCATCTGGTCGTGGGTGAGCTGCTGGGCCTCCCTGAACTTCATTTCTCATCGAATAAACGGGATGGTACTGGTGACTGCACTGGGCAGAGCTGTCCTCGGATTGGAGATGACGGACCTGAGGCCACCTCGCAGCACACAAAGGCCTCTGCTTCCTTCCAAGGCTCCCATCGTTCCATAGTATCACCTTGGGTACTTCTCCAAGTTGGCAACTCTGGAGGGACCAGGGCTCCCCCAAAACCAAAATAAGGGCAGTGACCTTCACAGCGACTCTACCTGGACAGGGCCAAGAGAGTGGGTTCACATGTAAATGACATGTCTCCCAGGGAATTCCCCAGGTCGGGGAGGGGAGGATCCAGCCTACCTGGCTCTGCCCACGGATGATACCTGGCTCAGGTGACCTCTACCAATGGAGGACAGAGGTCCTTGACAGGGGTCTGAGCAGTCCTACGAGGACAGGGGCTCGGGCTGGGCAGAGAGGCAGGGGAGCCCTAGGTTATTTATGGGAAGCCCAAGGGATCTTGTTGGGAACAGGGAAGGGATTGGGATTTGGCAACAGGACTAAGGGCAGTTAATAGAAGGGACAGGGAGGAGCTAGAAACCCAGGGCCTAGCGTCCTGAGGAAACCAGTCAGGGAAAGGATGAAGGCTCCATGGGCACCTCTGGCTGTGCCCCAGTTGCCCCCTACTTTGTGTTTTTTTGTTTTTTTTTTGAGACTCACTCTGTTGCCCAGGCTGGAGTGCAGTGGTGCGATCTCAGCTCACTGTAACCTCCGCCCCCCGGGCTCAAGTGATCCACCTATCTCCCGAGTAGCTGGAACTATAGGCATGGACCACCACACCTGGCTAATGTTTTGTATTTTTTGTAGAGATGAGGATTCACTATGTTGCCCAGGCTGGTTTTGAACTCCTGGAGTCAAGTGATCCAACTGCCTCAGCCTCCCAAAATGCTGGGATTATAGGTGTAAGTCACCGTGCCTGGCCTGCCCCTTACTTTGGTGCCCTTCCCACCCCCTGGATATCCCACCTCCAACTCCTACCAGCCTTGTAAGGCTCAGCTTCCCTGCTGGTGAACAAGGTCTACATCACTTAGGTGGCGACTCCCCCCTTGTTTAGGGTTCAGAACAGCTCCAGGTCCCTGTTACAGGGAGTGCATATGGCCTCCCTGAAAGAAGGTACACACCTGAGCACAGGAGGTTGGACCCAGCCCCAGGGCTGCCTTCCTGCAAAGATACACACAGCAACCCTGAATCATGGCTGCACTCAGGACAGAGGGCAGGACGGGGAACAGCCCCTATATGGTCAGGGAATTCCAAGACCAGTCTCCCCAGCTATTCTAGGACCCTAGCTATCCCTCTTCAGATTCAAACTAGGAGGCTGACCAAAGCCTGGCAGCCACTGGGGCCTCCTGAGCATAGCAGCCAGCCTGCCTGGCCCCGCCCACATCTGATACCTGGCTCAGGTGACCTCTGCCAAGGGAGGAGAGAACAATGAACTCTTTTGACAGGGGGGCTGGGAAAGGAGAGCAAAGACTTGCAGAAGCCGCCAGACTGCAACATTAGCCTGGAGTGGGAGAGAAGGCCCCTCCCAGGTCTCTCCCGGGCTCTGGGACTCCTTTCCAGGTCCCGGAAGGGGAGGGAGTGGGCAAAGTCTGGTTGTCAGAGACAGCGGGGCCTTCATCCTGCCTGCAGCCAGAGAGGACCCTGCCCAAGGGCTAGGACCCGAGGAGTCCCTGGCACTCCTCAGGGGGTTGGAAGGAGGGAGTGGCGGGGACCAGACCCTCAGAGGCTGCCCAGGGCCGTGGGGGAGCACGCCCACCTGGCTGGGCCACTCTGCCCGATACTGGCTGGGTGTGGCCAGCTCAGATTCCTGGCAGTGGCAGCAGCCTGGCCCTCCCTGTGTGGCTGCTGTCACCTGACACCAGGGGCCCAGCCATGCAAAAGCCAATACAGAACAACCTGGCCCTCCGCAGGGGCTGCTGGCTCAGGAACGCACTGTTTGTTCTGGGCCTAAGGGGACAGGGGAGGGTGGGCACGGGCAGGGAAGGCCCAGGCAGGTGCTTCTGTGGCAGCCCGGCAAGCACAGCAGCCTGTTTGCCCTGATGGGTGTGGCTGCTTGGGGTGTGCCTGGGTTTGGCCAAGGGGAGGAGCTGGCTGTGAGCAGTTGTCTAGGAACAGGTTTTACCTTGACTTCTCCAGCAGCACTTCCTCCCTCCTGAGGTCCCATGGTTCCTTCCCTTGGTCCTCAGTGGCCCTGTCCTGGTGCTGCAGCTGACTTGTCTGTCTGTCCATCCCTCCAATGGGCTTGAGGGCCCACCATATATAGCAAACAGTTACTTCACTGGCAAAGTAACTGTGGTGTGAAGAGAGGTGAAGCCACCGCTCTGAGGCCACACAGCCAAACGGCAGGTGGAACCAGGATGTCCTTACCCCAGCCAGTGCCCCCCCAAGATATGCTCCAGCTGTGCAAGCCCTGCAGACCTCAGTCTCCTCCCCTGCAGAATGTGAGCAACACCCATCCTGAGTTGTTGTGAGTGTGACACCACGACAAGGCAAGTCCTGGTAAGGCACCTGTGTCAGGCACCGTTTGAAGCAATTACACTCCCTTAGGATCATTATGATGCTGTTGGAGCTCAGGACATACCAATCCAAAACACCACTATAGGAGACCAGAATGTGCTACCCCAAAATAAACTTCTTTGGCTTTTTCTTTTTTTTGAGACAGAATCTTGCTCTGTCACCCAGGCTGGAGTGCAGTGGCACGATCTCAGCTCACTGCAACTTCCGCCTCCTGGGTTCAAGTGATTCTCCTGCCTCACCCTCTCAAGTAGCTGGGATTACAGGTGTACACCACCATGCCCAGCTAATTTTTGTAGTTTTAGTAGAGACAGGGTTTCATCATGTTAGCCAGGCTGATTTCGAACTCCTGACCTCAGGTGATCCACCTGCCTCAGCCTCCCAAAGTGCTGAGATTACAGGCATGACACACGGCGCCTGGCCATTTCTTTGGCATACTTTGAGCTGGTTATTCTCAGAAAGTGTAGACATGGGAGTAGCTCTGAAAAGCTGTCCTTCAGCCGGGTGTGGTGGTGCATGTCTGTAATCCCAGCTACACGGGAGGCTGAGGCTGGAGAATCACTTGAACCCAGGAGGCAGAGGTTGTAGTGAGCTGACATCGCACCATCGCACTTCAGCCTGGGCAACAAGAGCAAAGCTCTGTCTCAAATTAAAAAAAAAAAAAAAAAAAAAAAAAAAAAAAAGGAAATGAAAAGAAAAGCTGCTATTTTGTAAAAGAAATTTACATCCACAAAGGAAACCTACATTAGTCAAGTACAGGCTGAATATCCCTCATCTAACATGATTGGGGCTACAGTGTTTTAGATTTCAGAATCTTTTGGATTTTGGAATATTTACATTATATTTATCAGTCAAGCATCCCAAATCCAAAATTTCAAAATCTGCAATGCTCCAATGAGCACTCCCTTTCAGTGTCATGTTGGCACTTCAAAAACTCAGATTTTGGAGCATTTCGGATTTCAGATTTTCCGATCATGTGGGCTCAGCCCATATCTGTATCAGGAAGAAGGCTTCTCCAAGGCAACTTTTATTATCAAGAGACCTTCTCTGCATAACAAGACAACCTTCAGTCACCATACACTTCCTCCCCTCACCTTCCTATAACCTGGTCACACCCCACCCCAGTCATTTATTATTTTTTTTGACACAGGGTCTCACTCTGTCACCCAGGCTAGAGTGCAGTGGGGTGATCTTGGCTCACTGCAACCTCCACCTCCGGGGTTCAACTGAGTCTCCTGCCCCAGCTTCCCTAGTAGCTGGAACTACAGGCGTGGGCCACCACATCCAGCTGATTTTTATATTTTTAGTAGAGACGAGGTTTCGCTATGTTGGCCAGTCTGGTCTCTAACTCCCAACCTCACGTGATCCACCCACTTCAGCCTCCGAAAGTTCTGGGATTACAGGCGTGAGCCACTGCGCCTGGCCTCCTGTCAATTTAATTCATAGCCCAACCAAAGAACCTAGAAGGCTGGAGGGAAGCCAGTTTTTGCTCCCCTACAATGCCCATTTTACAGATGAGGAAACTAAAGAACAGACAGGTTAAGTAACGCGTCCACTGTGTCCACTGTGTCTTACACAGTGAGGAAGCAACAGACCCAGCACCTAGACCCAGGCCATGTGGCGGCAAAGTCTCTGCCCCTGACCACTACCTGGCGCCTTGGATGCCTGGCACATAGCCTTCGGTGAACTGGAGTTACCACTCTGACAGCCAGCCCCTGGCACAGTTCAGAGACTGTTTGCAATCACAGATCCTCTGCAGGTACTGAAGCCAAAGAAACAGGATGTCTCCCTCTCAGAGCCCCCCGGGTGATGTCCTTGCTCTCTTTGAGGTATTGGGCTTGGTGTGGGTGTAAAGGAATTGAGCCAGAAGGTGTTGGAGGAAAAGGCCAGAACTGGTTCAGAAGCCAGTGTCTACAAGCCACCTGGGATCGAGCTGTGACGGCGCCACTGTCCCAGCTGTCATAGCACCCAGCAGACTGGCCTTCCAGGACCATTGGAAGAGATGACCTGAGTTGCCAGGCATGAACGCTGTCTGGGGCCTGACCCTCACCTACACCAACAGCCCACCTGCCGCTCCAGGCTCCAGCCCTGGGTATCCCACTGTCTGCTGGACCTGTCCCAAGGCTCCCCCAGCTCAACTTCAAGCCACATGACACCCATCATAGCACGGTGCTGCTGCACACTGCGGCCGCCAGCCAGGCATGGCCTTCGATTCACGCAGGAACTCTTGTAGTCCTCACACCAACTATATGGATGGAGTGGCTCTGATTATCATTATCTCAGAGGCACGTGACCTACTCAAGGTCACACAGCTGGTGAGCCAGGCAGTCGGCACCACTCACCTCGGGGCAAGCTACCTCTCCGTAAATGGAGAGCACTGTTGCAATTGTGTCCAAATCAAAACAATCAAAATATATTACTTTTCCTCAAATCTGCTCTTCACTACTCCTGGCCTGGGCTCCCCCTCCCAAGACCTGGCACCACCACCCACCCAGGTCAGAACCTCCACGGTCATCCTGGACACCCACCTCCCCTCCCCGCCCCCTCTCTTTACTGCCCCATCAGCAGATCTCGGCAATCGGATGCCCTGAACCGTTCTCTATTCCATGGGTCTGAAACCAGGAGCGATTTTACCCCTCAGGAAACATTCTTGGTTGTCACATCTTGACAGGTGTGTGTGTATGTATGTGCCACTGACATCTGGTGGGTAGGACCAGGGACACTGCTACATAATCTGCAATGCACAGCACAGCCAGCCTCAAATACCCGCGAGTGCTGAAGTGGAGAAACCCTGCTCAATCATGCCTTGTCCCCGTCCCCACCGGCTGGGCTTCCAGCCCCTTCCTTCTGGGCTGTCACCTATCTAGTCATCACAATGACTCCTAACCACTCTGAGCTTACCTGCTTTGCCCAAAGGGTAAACACATCTCCAGGTTTATCTTTCCTATATTGTAAATGCGACCACTATTCGCTCCCTTGCTCACAACCCCCTGGGGCGGCAGGGTCAGATCAGGCCCAGATGCCGGCAGCCTCCCTGCCTCACAGCCAGGGCTGGGGAGGGGCAGAGCAGACGGGATCCCAAATCCTCCGGGATCTGGCCTCATCCTCCAATCCCACCCTGCTGGCCCCACCACACTCCCCAAGCCTGGATGAGTCTACCCTGCTCCCGAATTCCCAGGCTCTCCCCTTCCTCCTCTCCACTCCCAGGGCCCGAAATGTCAAGCCATCAGCCTCCTCCCTCCGGCAGACTGTGAAAGTGGAGGGCAGAGGGCCAATGAGATTCCCACAGCGCTGAGCCTTGGGCCGCGGATCCAGGAAGTGCTCAATGCATGCTTCTTGCATGTGAATGGAAAGAGGAAGGTAGAGCAGGAGACCCAGGAGCCTCCCTCTGCCACCCCCAGGCCTGGGAGTGGAACAATCAAGTTTGGGGACACCCCTGGGGGATAGGAGAAAGAGGGAGGGACAACTCCTCGCCCCAACTCCACCTCAGCCTCACGCAGCTTCACAGACAGAATTTGGGGCAAGGGGGCGAGGGGGCAGAGGTGGGGGGTGTTCAGCCCTGTTTGCTGAGTCTGTCTGTCAGATTTCTGCCACCTCTTCAGAGTGAGAGACTGGAGGCAGATGGGGGTCACACAGCTCCCTTCCATCCCCTGTGGACACTGAAGCTTTGAGACCCAGCACCCATAGGCTACTCCCTCCAGAGCAAGGGTAGGAGGCTGTAGGTGTCCTGAGATCTCCCATTCCCAACACCTGCACCCCCATATCCCAAGGCCCAAAAGCGAGCTGGTGGGAAGCACGTTGGCGTAGGAAAGCCCTAATTCCAGAGGCGAATGTCTTTGTGGCAAAGCTCCATCAGGGACACCAACTCCTCCCACAGGCTAAGAAACCCAGAGGGAAATGGCAGGGCACCTTGGCAGTGCTGACCCACCTCTCTCAGGGAGGTCCCTCCAACCCACAACCTACCTCTCCCAACAGGGAGGTCAGGGAGGTCCCATCCAGCCCACAGCAGCAGCCAGCATTCCTGGGCCACTGTGCCTAGCACTTAAGTTACCTCATCCCACGTACGCCCTTAACAAGCCTAAGGTGTGGGCAACAGGCATACGGCCATCCAGCTTCTACGTGGTAAAGTTGGGTTTGCACCTTGGGAGGCTGACTTCTACACTTCTCAAATCAAAAACAAAAATACAACCAAAGAGAATTCCTCCTTCTCCACAGGGAGACATCCCTTTTCCAGACTATCTGGTCTCATATCCACTGCTTCCTTTCGGGGGCAGGGGAGCCCAAATGGAAGCCCCCAACGAAAGCCACATGTCCAGCACTCAGCATGCTGGGAGGGTCCTGGATCCCGGGGGAAGAGCGTCACAGTGTCCCGGTTCCTGTAGCCCACCTTCCCAGCAGAGGGGCCAAAGCACAAGTGAGAAGGTATTTATCCCCCAAGGCCCCACACAGCTTGGTGGCCCAGGAGTTTAAGAGCCACACTGCACGCCTCCTAGGTACAGGCCGGTCCTGACCTTCTCAGGCCTCAGGCTCCTGAAGGAAAGCTCCACAGGGCTTCTGGTATCCTGGGTGCAGGTTTGGGATTGGGGTAGTCCGAGGTCAACTCTGGCTCATTCTCCTGGGCACCTCTCCCCACTCACCCTGGCCAGAGCCAGTAGGAATCACGTGTTCAGCCTGCAGGGGAGCTGCATTTTCCTTCAGGGCAATTTGAGAAGGGAGAAACAGCCATGGCCTGTGACTCCAGGGCCCCAAGGGAACTGGAACATTATCACCCCTGCAGACTGCATCCTTTCATCTCACACGTCCCTAAGCCTCCATGGCAACCCTGTGCCGAGGTAGGCAGGGCAGATCGTTTTATTCCCATGATATACAGGTAGGGAAACTGAGGCTCGATGAGGTGGGGTGACTCGCAGAGGTCACACAGCCAGTGAAAGCTTTGGGATGAGAAGTCCCAACTCGTGAGGGCAACCTATTCCTCTTTCCCATAAAAGCCCTTTAACCAGGCCCCATTTCCAAAGTCTGAGTCCCAAGAGGCACTGCAGGCAGCCACATAAGAGCTGTACCTTAATCCAGGTAAGAGATGCCTCAGCCCCAGCCTAAGCCACCTGGCCCAAAACCTGGGGGTCATCTTCTCTGCTCTCCCTAACTTACCTTGTTAAACTGGAACAGGTCCCGCTTGAGCCTCTCCCGCACAGGGTCGTGCCCTGGCCTCAGGAACCGCCTCATTTTGCTTAGTCTGCAGCCCCCACTGGAGACCTGGAGAAACAGAAGGAGTTGCAGGGGCCTGTCCTGGCACTCAGGTATCGATTAGGCCGGGCTCAAACAAGTGGAGCGGGGCCTCTCTCTCCGAGTCCAGTAGGCAGCCACCGTGGGGCCAGGCCAGCTTCACAGTGACCGCCCATGCACCCTGGCTTCCCCACGCTCAGACCCAGAGGCCGGCCCACCTCAGGGCTGAAGGCTTTCACCACCTGTGGCCTTCTAATGGGGGCAGGAAAAGCTGGGGGAGGAAGCCATTTAGCCTGGCTTTATAAGCACAAGGAGGGCCGGCGGGCCCTGAGGTTAATTAGCTTAATTGTTAACCTGTTTTCCGAGAAACCATGAAACTCCAGCTAAGCAGAAAGGGAAACTTCACAAGCCTCTTCCTCTAAAGTCTTTTGGAAGCTAGAAACACCAAGCCTATCCTTCCCAGATCAGAGCCCGAGTCGGGCAGGGGTGAGGCCTGTAGTGACTCCAGGCCAGGGCACAGGCAAACGCTTCCTCCTTCTGACCTTGGGGAAGGCTGTCCAGGGACCCTCGGCCTCAGCCCCTCCAACCAGCCACAGCTACGAGGAACTCGAGTAGGCACGGGTGGCACAGGGCACTCAGTCAGGGGGTGCTGGCCCCTGTCACCATGCCCGGGGTCTCGGCCAGTCCTGTCCCCTCTCTCTGGCTAGCCCCAGTCCAGCTTCCCTGTGCTCTCATGGGGTGTGCTCAGAAAGGTTCTCTTTCCCATGGGCCCAAGTGGAGAACAATCAGGAGAAATCTGCTCCCAATAAAGAAACCAGCTCAAGGCCCCCAAACTCTCCGCCCACCATAGAATCCATTCCCAGCCCAAGGGGAAACTATTTCTGGATTATCCTTGGGGGAAGGGGAAGGAGTCTCTGTGCTCCAGCTTCTGGCTTCCAGTAGCTTAGCCTCCTGCTGACCATAGGACAGCAAGGCCCGTCCTTGGGAAACACAGACAAGGCCCAACCTGGGCACAGCTCCTTCCACTCCCAGCAGGATGGGGGAAGGAAGCAGATTCAGGCCCCACCCTGGAGGCGCATACTCCAGTCAGGGGCAGGTAGAGACAGGGCAGCCTAGTGTTGAGTGCTCGGACTGCAGGAGGGAGAGGGAACACCTGGCCCAAAGTGGGGAGGGCAGGTCATATTCGAGAAGAAGGCATCTAAGCTGAGGTTTGAAGGAATTCTGGTTCTTGGGAGGTGGCAAAAATTAACCATCAGATCAGGACTTTGCATATGATAGGATCCCATGTGATCTGGGCAGGGTGGGAGAAGGTAGGTAACGTGGGTGGCAGAGTTGGGGGTGTCTTCGGGCAGAGGAACCAAGGGCAAGCTTGCTATGCTGGGAGGGTGACCTGATTTTGCAAAATCACACTGAAAAAGAGGCAGTCTTGTAATCCCAGCACTTTGGGAGGCCGAGGCACGTGGATCACATGAGGTCAAAAGTTTGAGATCAGCCTGGCCAGCATGGTGAAACCTTGTCTCTACTAAAAATACAAAAGTTAGCCGCATGTGGTGATGGACGCCTGTAATCCCAGCTATTTGGGAGGCTAAGGCAGGAGAATTGCTAGAACCCAAGAGGCGGAGGTTGCAGTGAGCCAAGATCAGGCCATTGCACTCCAGCCTGGGCAACAGAGCAAAAACAACGTCTCAAAAAAAAAAAAAGCAGCAGAGCCATATCCCCCTTGAGTGAAAGGATCTGCAGGGTCAGTTACCTCAAAAACGAACACCAGGAACCAGCTCCTGGAGCGCTGTCACCTTCTGTGGAAACTGAAAAAGAGGGTCAGTCCAGGACGTTCCTGCCTTCACATTTTGGAGGAGTCAGACCAGAGGTGGGGACCAGAGGTGGTCAGACCACTTTGCTGGGGCAGAGCAGGTGGCCGGGAAACTTCCAGGGCCCACTTGATCCAAGGTCCCAAGGCAGTTCAGAGAACAGGCACCGGAAAGCCCTGAGGGCTTCTGGAATGGAAGTGAGGGGACACCGGATCTGCCGGCCCAGCGTTCCAGCCTGGGGGAGGGCAGCTCACGCTCATAAACCAGCTGGACTCCTGGAGGGCTCACACCCCTACCCGGGGCCCAGGCCAAGGTCACTGGGTCAGAAGTCAGAGGAAGCTTGGTGGGGGCTCCCTGGAGAGCGACCACAGCCTGCAGACTCCAGGGAGGGGACAAGAGGGCCCAGGGTCATTCGTGCCAAAGACTCCACACAGGTTTAAAGGTGACAAGGCAGAACTGGGGGCTGGGAGAAGGTACCGGTAGGAAGGAGAAAGACAGGGTGTACCAATGGCATCAGGAGGACCCCACCGGGTCAGGAGGGCGCAGACACCGAGCACCACCCACCCACCCAAATGCTCCCTGGAGCACCTGCCATGCAGTGTACCAGACCCTCTGCATCCTATTCCGTTTAAAACATTTTGCTCTAATCCCAGTGCTTTGGGAGGCCGAGGCGGGAGGATCACAAGGTCAGGAGATAGAGACCATCCTGGCCAACACGGTGAAACCCCGTCTCTACTAAAAATATAAAAAATTACCCGGGCGCAGTGGTGGGCGCCTGCAGTCCCAGCTACTCAGGAGGCTGAGGCAGGAGAATGGCGTGAACCTGGGAAGCGGAGCTTGCAGTGAGCCGAGCTCACACCACTGCACTCCAGCCTGGGCAAAAGAGCGAGACTTCCGTCTAAAAAAAAACACATTTTGCTCAAGTAATCTGTGACCATTGTAGAAAAAGCAAATACAGAGGAGAAAATCCTCCCTAAACCCCAGCACCCAGAGAGCCATAGTCATGGGCCGCTGAATGTCCTGGCCACCTCCTTTCCTTGGCACTGAGTGAGTTTGTGAGCGTGGAGCCCCTCACACCACCCTGATCTGGGAAGTCGTCTGAAAGGTAAGCGGAACGTCCCCACTAGACAGGCAAGGAAACAGACCACGGCAGCAAAACACCCTGTCCAACGTCACCAAGTAAGAAGCGGCAGAACTCGGGCTGGACCCCAAGTCAGAAGGGCTCTGGGTAGCAGTGAAGGATGGATAATACAGAACAAAGGATGCCCAACGACACCCCTGAAGTTAAAAGGCAGGGACACGTGCAGACACGCTCCCAGATGCTGGCCGCTCAGAGCCCAACCAGCAGTCTGGGGCCTGGTGACTGGCCACTGCTGACAGGGTGCTGGCGAGGTCTGGCTGGGCAGAGCTGGTGGCTTTGTATGGACCTGCTGCTCTTCCCACACGGGGCTGGGACCTCATGGGCGTGGGGTGATGGAGCCAGGAGGACCAAGGCAGGGTGGCATGGCATCCCCTCACTCCAATCAACCTACTGCCCAGGTCAAAGCATGGAAAAGCACCACGCTTCCTTGAAGAGGGGGCTGGTCTAGGCCTGGTGGGTCTCACCTAAAGATGGCTCCTCAGCTCCCCACCCCAGACAAGCAAGTTCTCTGCAGAGAAACTTCAGGAAGCCAGGCCTAGAGCTGCCTGGTAAGAACAGATCCTACCTACTCAGCCCACTCCTAGAGGGAGCCAGGGGTTGTATGGTTGTGAGGGAAAGAGCCCTGGGCTAGGGGCCAACAGGCCAGGGCTCGCCGTCACAGCACAGCACAGCTCCCCCAAGCCGCATGGCCTCCAGAGACAGCTCCTCTGTAAAGGTGGATGGCACTCCCTCCCACAAGGATCGCATAGAAGGAGCAGGAGCTTGGCATGGAGCAGACACTGTCCTAGGACAGGGATATAGCAGTGACAGGGGAGCAACAGACACTTCACGGGACACAAATCAGAAAATGGGATGATTTCCAGACAGCCGCGGCAACTCACACCTGTAATCCCAGCACTCTGGGAGGCCGAGGTGGGCGGATCACTTGAGGTCAGGAGTTCGAGACCAGCCTGACCAACATAGTGAAACCCTGCCTCTACTAAAAATACAAAAATTAGCTGAGCATGGTGGGGCGCACCTGTAGTTCCAGCTATGCAGGAGACTGAGGCAGGAGAATTGCTTGAACCTGGGAGGTGGGTTACAGTGAGCTGAGATCGCACCACTGCACTCCAGGCTGGGTGACGGAGTGAGACTCTGTATGAAAAAAAAAGTAACCAGAAAATGGGATGATTTCTGACAGACCTATCTCTGATTTAAAAAAAAAAAAAAGATGGACTGGGCACAGTGGCTCACTCCTATAATCTCAGCACTTTGGGAGGCCAAGGTGGGAGGATCACTAGAACCTAGGAGTTGGAGACCAGCCTGGGCAACATAGTGAGACCCTGTCTCTAAAAAAAAAGGAAAGGAGATTTTTTTTCAAATTTACACGGAACAATAAAAATTTTGAAAAGAAAGGAGGGCTGGGCACAGTGGTTCATGCCTATAATCCAAACACTTTGGGAGGCTGTGGTGGGAGGATCTCTTGAGCTCAGGAGTTCAAAACCAGCCAGGGCAACATAGGGAGACCTTATCTCTACAAATAATAAAAACGAAATTAGCTGGGCATGGTGGCATGCACCTGTGGTCCCAGCTACTCAGGACGCTGAGGTGGAAGGACTGCCTGAGCATGGAAGGTTGAGGCTGCAGCGACCTATGATCGTGCCACTGCACTCCAGCCTAGATGACAGAGTGAAACTCTGTCTCAAAACAAACAAACAAAAAGCATTAGCCAGGCACAGCGGCAAGCACCTGTGGTCCCAGCTACTTGGGAGGCTGAGGCAGGAAGATCAGTGGAGCCCAGGAGTTCGAGGCTGCAGTGAGCTATGACTGGACCACTGCACTCCAGCCTGGGCCACAGAGCGAGACTCTGTTTCTAAAAAAAAAAAAAAAAAGAAAAAGAACTGAAAGAAAGAAAAAAAAGGGATGGCAAGATCCAGCAACTAGGCTTTGGCGGCCAAAAGGTCTTGGTGACCATTCCTTTGTCAGAGCCTGTGCGTTCCCTGTTCCCACTGCCTGGGTCACTTTCCTCCAGATACCTTCATGCCCTACCCTACCTAAAGCTGCAATCTCCTGGGACATTCTCTCTCCTTCCCTGCTTGGACCTGGCCACGCCTGGAAACACTGAATAGTTTACTTATTAATCTTGTTGATTACCTGTGTAATTCTACACAAGCAGTAGCTTTCTTTTTCCTATTCAAGGCCTTTTGTCCTTTTATTCACTGCTGTATCCGAGTGCACACAGCGAGGGCTCACTCGTTATCTGTTGAATGAATGAATGAACAGACGAAGGAGGCGAGGTCTCCACCAAGACTGACTGGTGGGAAGGGGCCAGCCACAGACAACTTGGGGCACAGTGCATTAGGCAGAAGGAACAACAGCTGCAAAGCTTCAAGATGAGACAGGCTTGTATGTTTCAGGATGAAGACAAGTGGGGGGCCCAATGCAGAGATCTGTGTAGATGACACAAGAGAGATGACAAAGTGGGCCTCCTGAGCTGTCCTAGGCAGGGACCTGATGGGGCCTGCCCTCCGACCCCGTTCCCTCCTCCATGTCCCTGGCCCTCTCTCCTTGGCCCTGCGCCGGCTGCTCCATCTACTCAGCCCTGCCCTGGCTCCATTCACTATGGTCCCTGCCATTCTCTGTCTGAAATACCTTCTTGCCTGCTCAAACAGCCTGGCCCCCTTCCAGGCTGGGCATGGTGGCTCATGCCTATAATCCCAGCACTTTGGGAGGCCAAGGCGGGCGAATTACTTGAGGCCAGGAGTTCGAGATCAGCTTGGCCAACACAGCGAAACCTCGTCTCTACTAAAAAGACACAAAATTAGCCAGGCGTGGTGACGGGCGCCATGTGGTCCCAGTTACTCAGGAGGCTGAGGCAGGAGAATCGCTTGAACCCAGGAGGCGGAGGCTGTAGTGAACAAAGATTGTACCACTGCACTACAGCCCGGGCAACAGAGAGAGACTGTCTCAAAAAAAAAAAAAAAAAAGAAGTCACCTTTGAAAAAACCTTCCCATCTGAACCCATCCTGACCATTCTCAGAGTCCTGGGAGGCTATCCCTGTCCACCATGGTTTTAAGGGATTTTTTGTCTTTTTTTTTTTTTGGAGACGGAGTCTCACTCTGTCCCCCAGGCTGGAGTGCAGTGGTGTGATCTTGGCTCACCACAACTATGTCTCCCAGGTTCAAGCAATTCTCCTGCCTCAGCCTCCCGCGTAGCTGGGATTATGGGATTACAGGTGTCCACCACCATGCCCGGGTAATTTTTTTGTATTTTTAGTAGAGCCAGGGTTTTACCACGTTGGCCAGGCTGGTCTCAAACTCCTGACCTCAAGTGATCCGCCCGCCTTGGCCCCCAAAGTGCTGGGATTATAGGCATGAGCCACCGCACCCAGCCTGGGGTCATTTTATCTTAATGGGTAAAGGGACCATTTTATCTGAATCCTGAGAAGGGTCAAGATGGGTTCAGATGGGGAAGAACCACACCTTAGGATAAAATGCTCGTTAAAACCATGGTGGACAGGCCGGGCGCGGTGGCTCAAGCCTGTAATCCCAGCACTTTGGGAGGCCGAGACGGGCGGATCACGAGGTCAGGAGATCGAGACCATCCTGGCTAACACGGTGAAATCCCGTCTCTACTAAAAAATACAAAAAACTAGCCGGGCGAGGTGGCGCCTGTAGTCCCAGCTACTCGGGAGGCTGAGGCAGGAGAATGGTGTAAACCAGGAGGTGGAGCTTGCAGTGAGCTGAGATCTGGCCACTGCACTCCAGCCTGGGCGACAGAGCAAGACTCTGTCTCAAAAAAAAAAAAAAAAAAAAAAACCATGGTGGACAGGCACAGCCTCCCAGCGTCATGCATGTCTCCTGGCCTTGATGTGCTGTTTATGAAACTGTCAGAAAAAATCAGAAGCAACCTAAATGGCCCACAACAGGGGACAGGTGAAGTGTGCTCAGGCCTATGACAAAAGGCTTGCAGTCATTAAAAGGAACAAAAGGGCCAGGTGCTGTGGCTCATGTCTGTAATCCCAGCGCTCTGGGAGACCAAGGTGGGTGGATCACTTGAGGTCAGGAGTTTGACAGCAGCCTGGCCAACATGGCAAAACCCCATCTCTACTAAAAAAATTAGCCGGGCATGGTGGTAGGTGCCTGTAACCCCAGCTACTTGGAGGGCTGAGGCAGGAGAATTGCTTGAACTCGGGAGGTGGAGGGTGCAGTGAGCCCAGATCGTGCCACTGCACTCCAGCCTGGGTAACAGAGCGAGACTCCATCTCAATAAATAAATAAATAGACAAAAGACCATTTCATGGCATGGGACTGTATGTACAAAGAATCCAAGAATCAGGCAGAATCTATTAAAAATACCTATGTTTAGAGCCGGGCGCGGTGGCTCAAGCCTGTAATCCCAGCACTTTGGGAGGCTGAGGCGGGTGGATCACGAGGTCAGGAGATCGAGACCATCCTGGCTAACATGGTGAAACCCCGTCTCTACTAAAAATACAAAAAACTAGCCGGGCATGGTGGCGGGCGCCTGTAGTCCCAGCTACTCGGAGGCTGAGGCGGGAGAATGGCGTGAACCCGGGAGGCGGAGCTTGCAGTGAGCTGAGATCGGGCCACTGCACTCCAGCCTGGGTGACAGTGAGACTCCGTCTCAAAAAATAAAAAATAAAAAATAAAAAATAAAAAATAAAAATACCTATGTTTAACAATGTACTTGGAAGGGTTATGGGATTAGTGGTGATTCTTTTTTCTCCTTTTTGTTTATCTGCCTCCTAGGCAGGGTGGATAAGAGGATCAAACGAGAGAAGGGATGAGGCCCCAGGCATGGTCAGGCGGGAGGGTGGGTCCAGCCCGTCCTGCTGGTGGAATGTTCCTGTGCTCACCAGGCGTGGGCTCCTCTCCAGCCACCGCAACCTGAGTAGGGAGAGGTACCCCCTAGAGACACCCAATAGTTAAGACAGGCCCGGAAGGCCCAGGAGACAGGCCGGTGGGACTCGCTGTGCGATCGTGGGCTTCAGGGTCCTGAGTAGAAAGGACTTTTCTATTCCATCGTCCCGAGGCTTTAAAGCAGGGCCAGAGAGTGGGCTTGGCAAACTCGAAGGTGCTGTGCACTTAAGTGACACACCTGGGAGGAACGTGGAGAAGAGACAAGTTCAGGAGCCACAAGTTCTCAAGTCTAACACCAGAAACGGTCTAGGGCAGTCACTGGAGTGGCCACCTAGCCAGAGTGCCACCTCTGAGATGAGACTTCTTAGGAAAACCTTCTCCACCCCATTAACTTCTAAAGGCCATCCAACCTCAGTCTCCACTCCGGCCTGTCACCAGACCAGCCTCTGAGCCACCCTCCCTGTTCTGCCCTGCTCTGTTCCCTTGTGGCGGGCGCCAGGGTTTAGAGCCGGGCCGCATGAGGTTTGCTGCCTTGTGGCTGGTTCCCATCCACTTTCTACCCAAGCCTGTGCCTTGTATGTGGAACCAGCCTGAGAGCTCCCTGTGGGCAGCTGATTGACCAGTTTCCCTCCCTCCTCACTGTTCCACTCACCCACCTCTGCAGCTGGCCAGCAAAACTTTTCTGGGTCTAGGACAGGTGTCCACACACCCGGACACCCACCTGGAAAGAACAGGAGCGCTCTCCACTTGGTGACAGGCCAGAAAATCCACACCCTGGCCCGCCTTCCATTCAAGAGCTCGGGAAAGAGACCAGTGGAGGCAGAGAGAGAATAACTGCACAGGGCTGGTCTTGCCTGGGGCCCCCCTTGCTCTAAGCGGCAGATGTGATTGTGCCCCAGAGAGGAGAGGGGATTCCCAGGTCAGACTGCTTCTCCCGCCCTGTCACTGTTTGGGGCACCTGGGCTAATTTGTCCCTGTGAGACCAAGGCTTGGCCAAGCCGAGCCAGCCCTCTGGCCTGGAGATGTGGGAGGGGCCAGCCTTCAAGAAGCTCCCTCCATAGCTCAGGAAGTTCCATTGATCTCATTGATCTGCTGGGAGAGTCCACACCCAGCGGCAGGACTCCAGACCCAGCCCAAACCAGAGACGGCCACGGGCCGCACCCAGTGCCAGCTGCCTGCTCTCAGGGCGTGCCGCCTGATGTCCCATGCTCTCGTCTCCTCTTCACTCGTGCTCCCCACAGCCCGCTGCTGATTAAGAAGCTGCCTTCCCCTCTGCAACATCCTGTGTGAGGCCTGAGTGTGGCTGTGGCCTCCTGTTTGACGGATGTGAATCCGCCCCTGCACCTCCTACTCTGATGGTAGTGGTGGGTAGGGATCTAAACCACAGAGGCAGCTGCTGACCCCTGTGGCATCTGTGCCAACTCAGATGTCTGTAGCCGCTTTGCAAGTGCCCATGTAGTCCTGGGAAGCCCAATCTCCCAGAAGTACCAGGCAGGTCCCTGGCCAGCAGCTTAGCAACCAAACCTTGGCTGAAGGGCAGTTCCATGGAGTGGGATCTAGGGGAACACAAACCAGAGGGAATAGGGGCATGGCCAGTCATCCCCACTGCTGTTAAGTAGTAAAAGGTATTGAGAGCTAGCTATGGTTGGATGTGACTTTAACACTTTACATCCATCTCATTTAATTCTTACAATTACTTATGAAGTGATCGATTAGGAGTGGCCGCAAGCTCAAACAGTTAATAAGAGTCCAAGTCCTTTGCCAAGCTCAGTGGCTTCAGTGGCTTATGCCTGTAATCACAGCACTTTGGGAGGTTGAGGCAGGAGGATCTAGGACCTAGGAGTTTGAGACCAGCCTGGGCAACTTAGGGAGACCTTGTCTCAGCAAAAACTTAAAAATTAGCCATGGTGGCTCACACTTGTAGTCCCAGCTACTCAGGAGGCTGAGGTGGGAAGATCACTTGAGCCCAGGAGGTTGAGGCTGCAGTGAGCTATGAGAGCACTACTGTGCTCCAGCCTGGGTGACAGAGCAACACCCTTTCTAAGAAAAAAAAAAAAACAAAATCCAAGTCCAAAAAAAAAAAAAAAAATCCAAATCCAATTTGCATTCCAATCTGACTCCAGAATCCTCTGCTCAAGTCAGGCCTCTCCCCCAGGACAAAGGGGCTGCCTGTTCACAGGCTGGATGGGCCCCATTTGGGGTCAGCCTCCATCCCCCCCACTGTCTATCCAATGGAACCACAACCACCACACAGCCCCAAGAGGATCCTCCTGCCGTGCCTAGACTCCTCCTGAAGTTTCCTTTCTGTTGCCCCTCCTGGGCCTGTAAGATGGGGTGGAAGGTGGGCATGCACCCCCATTCTGGGGGCCTTAGCACCCTTTCACAATCCAACACCAGACTTTCTCTCCAGGGAAGTGACTGGCAGAAAGTCAAGTCCCAGGAAATGCAAAACCATTCTGGGGAGAAGACGGACCACCTGCCTGGGGCTGGCGTGGGCAGGCCACCCAGCCCATCCAATCAGACCCCTTTCTAGGGCCTCCTACCTGCCCTAAAACTGGAACAGCTGTCCCCAGAAGCTTCCAGATGTCAGCTCCAGGAGGTAGGGATCGTGCTGGCCTCATCCATGGCTGCATCCCCAATGCCTCGTGGGAGGGACTGAAATTTTATTTGAACAGCTCCCTCACTTCCTTCAAGGCTTTGCTCAAATGTCACCTTCTGGCAGAGGCCCACTCTAACCACCTGTTAAAGTTGTAACCTGCCCCCTACCATGCGGGTTCGCAATTGTTGCTCTAGTTCTTTTTACCCTATAGCCTGTATTGTCTTTTAACACCTAATTTATTAGTTACTTTTACTTTCTGTCACTCAGGCTTCTCACCCTTTAGAAAGAACTTTCCATGATGGCCGACATCTTTGCTTTGTTTGAGGATCACATCCAACATCTAGAACCACAAAAGAGGCATCAGAAAATACTTGAACAGGCCGGGCGCGGTGGCTCACGCCTGTAATCCCAGCACTTTGGGAGGCCCAGGCAGGTGGATCACAAGGTCAGGAGATTGAGACCATCCTGGCTAACACAGGGAAACCCCACCTCTACTAAAAATACAAGAAATTAGCCAGGTGTGGTGGCGGGCGCCTGTAGTCACAGTTACTCGGGAGGCTGAGGCAGAAGAATGGTGTGAACCCAGGAGGCGGAGCTTGCAGTGAGCCAAGATCGCGCCACTGCACTCCAGTCTGGGCGACAGAGCGAGACTCCGTCTCAAAAAAAAAAAAGAAAAGAAAAAGAAAATACTTGAATGAATTAACAAAGAGTTAGGACTGACTAGGGATTAACCAGGAAAGGTATCTGCCAAACACTGACCCCACGAAACACTGAGTTAGGAACTCAGGAACTTCCCTCCCCTGTCCTCAAGTCTCCAGCCAAGGCCAGGGCCCTTGGACGTCAAGACTGACATCCTGTTCGGAACACCCTTGTGGACTCTGCCTTTGACCAAAGCTCCATGACCCCCAGAGAATTCCAGAATTATATTAAATATTATTTACTAGAGGGCCAGTGGCTCACGCCTGTAGTCCCAGCACTCTGGGAGGCCGAGGCAGGTGGATCACATGAGGTCAGGAGTTCGAGACCGGCCTGACCAGCATGGTGAAACCCCTTCTCTACTAAAAATACAAATATTAGCCAAGCGTGGTGGTGCATGCCTGTAATCCCAGCTACTCCGGAGGCTGAGGTAGGAGAATTGCTTGAACCCGGGAGGCAGAGGTTGCAGTGAGCTGAGATTGCACCACTGCACTGCAGCCTGGGTGACAGAGCGAGACTCAGTCTCAAAACAAAAAAATTAGCCGGGCATGGTGGCAGGCGCCTGTAATCCCAGCTACTCAGGAGGCTGAGGCAGGAGAATGGCGTGAACCCAGGAGGCAGAGCTTGCAGTGAGCCGAGATCACGCCACTGTACTCCAGCCTGGGCGATAGAGTGAGTCTCCATCTCAAAACAAACAAACAAACAAAAAATTAGCCGGGCATGGTAGCTGGTGCCTGTAATCCCAGCTACTGGGGAGGTTGAGGCAGGAGAATTACTTGAACCCAGGGAGGTTGCAGTGAGCCGAGATCACGCCATTGCACTCCAGCCTGGGCCACAGAGCGAGACTCTGTCTCAAAAAAAAAAAAAAAATATATATATATATATACACACACACACACACACACGCGCACGCGCACACACACACACACACACACATATATCAGATGTCCCGCTCGTCAAACTCTGGGAACACTGAGTCAGGTGTCTGAAGAGAAGGCTCCAGTCTCTGCCGAATTCCTGAAGGGTAGAGTCAGGTGCCTTGCAGCCTCCTTGTCCCCACGCCCAGAGCAGCCTCTCCTAGCTCAAGAATTCACTGTGGTTCCTGGGAAGAAAAGTGGGGTGAGTATTCAAAGCCACTGTCCTCTGAGAGGCAGGGCTGGGGGGAAAGCCACCCCAAAGGGACCTAGGCAAAGCCATGGCCATGGGCACAGCGAGTGAAGGTCTCCTTGGAATTCCTAGGGAGCCAGGGCTGGGGAGGGCAAGCACTGCTGGTGGCCCCACTGGGGGATGCCCGTCTCCTGCCCTGTCCACAGTTTTCTCCCTGCAAATTGCTCCTGACAGAGGAAAACAGTGTTGCCAAGCAGACCTGGCATGCCTTGCCCCAGGAGGAACCCTGAGAGCGGTATCACCTAAGAGAGCTAAGAGGGCCTCTCAGAGCTGAGGACTGAGGACAAATGAGTCCAGGCTGCCAGCACTGCTCAAAGCAGTCAGCCCAGGAGAGAGAACATCGGTCTCTTGGGCCTCCATCCTGGCCCCCAACTCAGGCATCTCAACAGCTGCTTTTGACTCATCTGGAAAGACCAGAAAGGCCGAATAGCTCCCCGGGGAAACTAAACTCCTTAGATGGCTCCTGCAAGCTCTTGCCAGAGATGCGCAGATCTCCCACAGTGTGGGCAGGGGCTCACGGGCCACCCGGCCTCAGGCAGCACTTCGTCTTCCGAAGGGAGGGTCCTAGGGCCGGGAAGTCCTGGCAGGAGAGGACATCCTTCCCCAAGCAAGGTTGAAAGGGGGCACGATGGCATTCCTAGAAAGTCTCCTTAATGCCAACAGAGCAGCACAGGCCTGTGCTCTCTGCCCTGCTGCCCAACAGGGTGAGGAGGGTGTACCCAGCAAGCACCCCCCAGCTGGAGCACAACACAGAGCAAGTTTAATCCTGCACTCCCCAACACCCCCACCCCAGGAAAGACTCCCAGGCAACCGGCTCTCACTCCCGGCCCTCCCAAGGAGCAAGGGAAGCATCAAGGGCCACTGGAATGCAAGGTCAGTTTAGGAGAGGCCACACCCTCCACTGCGGCCCTCAACTCCTGAAAAAAGTCCTCGCTGAAAAACTTCTGACCCCCAGAGACTGTTTTTCTTTTTTTGAGTGAGGGTCTCACTCTGTCACCCAGGCTGGAGTGCAGTGGTGCCATCACAGTTCGCTGCAGCCTCAAACTCTTGGGCTCAAGCGATCCTCCTGAGATGCCATGTAACTGAGACAACAGGTGCCACACCACGATGCCCAGCTATTTCTTTTTTTTTTTTTTGAGACGGAGTCTCGCTCTGTCGCCCAGGCTGGAGTGCAGTGCCGCTATCTCGGCTCACTGCAAGCTCCGCCTCCCGGGTTCACACCATTCTCCTGCTTCAGCCTCCCAAGCAGCTGGGACTACAGGCACCCACCACCATGCCCGGCTAATTTTTTGTATTTTTAGTAGAGACAGAGTTTCACTGTGCTAGCCAGGATGATCTTGATCTCCTGAACCTGTGATCCGCCTGTCTCGGCCTCCCAAAGTGCTGGGATTAAAGGCGTGAGACACCACGCCCAGCCGATGCCCAGCTAATTTTTTAAAAAAATTTTTGTAGACATGCGATCTCACTGTTGCCCAGGCTGGTCTTGAACTCCTGGGCTCAAGCGATCCTCCCTCCTCCACCTCCCAAAGCACTGGGATTACAGGCATGAGCCAAAATGTCCAGCCAGAGACTTTAAAATATCAGAAATTCATGAGCCGTCAGCTGACTTCCAGAGAAGACAAATTCCCTAAACCCATCAGGCACTTCCAAAAGGTCCAAGTGCCCACCCCAAGGCCTGGGAGTGACCGACACCTCTTATGCTTTATGGAAGCTGAGTCCACCCTCATTAGGTGCCTGCTGTGTAGCAGGCCACGTGCGCTGGCGACCTTTCTCATCTTCTCATGTGTGAAAACAAAGCTCAGCATGGGTCAGTGACCACACTAAGGTCACACAGCAAGAACTCGGCAAGGAACGAGTCAAAACTACACTTGATACCTAGAAAGACACTAAAAATCTTTTCTTTAAATTATTATTGGCCGGGCGCGGTGGCTCAAGCCTGTAATCCCAGCACTTTGGGAGGCCGAGACGGGTGGATCACGAGGTCAGGAGATCGAGACCATCCTGGCTGACACGGTGAAACCCCGTCTCTACTAAAAAATACAAAAAAAAAAAAAAACTAGCCGGGCGAGGTGGCGGGCGCCTGTAGTCCCAGCTACTTGGGAGGCTGAGGCAGGAGAATGGCGTGAACCCGGTTGGCAGAGCTTGCAGTGAGCTGAGATCTGGCCACTGCACTCCAGCCTGGGCCTCAGAGCGAGACTCCATCTCAAAAAAAAAAAAAAAAAAAAAAAATTATTATTATTATTATTTTTTTTTTTTTGAGATGGAGTCTTGCTCTGTCACCAGGCTGGAGTGCAGAGGTGAGATCTTGGCTCACTGCAACTTCCACCACCTGGGTTCCAGCAATCCTCCTGCCTCAGCCTCCCGAGTAGCTAGGATTACAGGCACACACCACCACGCTCAGCTAATTTTTGTATTTTTAGTAGAGACAGGGTTTCGCCATGTTGGCCAGGATGGTCTCGATCTCCTGACCTCATGATCCGTCCGCCTTGGCCTCCCAAAGTGCTGGGATTACAGGCATGAGCATCTGCGCCCAGCCTAATTATTTTTTTATTTTTTGTTTTTAAAGACATGAAGGATAGAAGGATGAAGGATGAAGATAAAGGACTGTCAGGGGCCGGGTACAGTGGTTCATGCTGTAATCCCAGCACTTTGGGAGGCCGAGGCAGGCATATCACCTGAAGTTAGGAGTTCAAGACCAGCGTGGCCAACATGGTAAAACTCTGTCTCTACAAAAAATACAAAAATACAAAAATTAGCCAGGCGTGGTGGCGCCTGCCTGCAATCCCAGCTAATCGGGAGGCTGAGGCAGGAGAACTGCTTGAACCTGGGAGGCTGAGGTTGCCGTGAGCTGAGATCATGCCACTGCACTCCAGCCTGGGCGACAGAGGAGACTTCGTCTCAAAAAAGAAAAAGACTGTCAGGCAGGAGGGATAATTTTTTGCCTTTTTTTTTTTTTTTTTTGAGATGGAATTTCACTCTTGTTGCCCAGGCTGAAGTGCAATGACACAATCTTGGCTCACTGCAACCTCCGCCTCGCAGGTTCAAATGATTCTCCTGCCTCAGCCTCCCGGGTAGCTGGGATTACAGGCACCTGCCACAATGCCCAGCTAATTTTTTGTATGTTGTTCAGTAGAGACGAGGTTTTACCATGTTGGCCGGGCTGGTCTCGAACTCGACCTCAGGTGATCCACCTGCCTCAGCCTCCCAAAGTGCTGGGATTACAGGCTTGAGCCACCACGCCTAGCCTCTTTTTTTTTTTTTTTTTTTTTTTTTTGAAACGAAGTCTCACTCTATTGCCCAGGCTGAAGTGTAATGGTGCAATCTCAGCTCACTGCAACCTCTGCCTCCTGGGTTCAAGTAATCACTGCCTCAGCCTCCTGAGTAGCTGGGATTAGAGGCGCATACCACTATGCCCAGCTAATTTTGCATTTTTAAGTAGAGATGAGTTTCACCATGTGGGCAAGGCTAGTCTCGAACTCCTGACCTCATGATCCACCCGCCTTGGCCTCCCAAAGTGTTAAGTGTTGGGATTACATGTTAGGCCATGATGCCCGGCCTAATTTTTTGCTCTCTAATTTTACAATTTCTGCATTTCCTTTTTCCCACTATGGGCTCCTATTGCCTTTTCTATTTTTTAAATGAACAGCGATCACCTGGGATTATGGGACATTGTTTGTTTGTTTGTTTTGAGACGGAGTTTCGCTCTTATTGCTCAGGCTGGAGTGCAATGGCGCGATCTTGGCTCACCACAATCTCCACCTTCCAGGTTCAAGCAATTCTCCTGCCTCAGCTTTCCAAGTAGCTGGGATTACAGGCATGTGCCACCACGGCCAGCTAATTTTGTATATTTAATAGAGATGGGGTTTCTCCATGTTGGTCAGGCTGGTCTCAAACTCCTGACTTCAGGCGATCGGCCTGCCTCGGCCTTCCAAAGTGCTGGGATTACAGGTGTGAGCCACCACGCCTGGCCTTTTTTTCTTTTAATGTTGTGGTATATTAAAAAGTTATTTATACTAACAAGTCTGGCGTGGTGGTTCACACCTGTAATCCCAACACTTTGGGAGGCAGGAGGATCACTTGAGCCCAGGGGTTTGAGACAAACCTGGGCAACATGGCAAAACCCCCTTTCTAAAAAAAATACAAAATTAGTTGTGCATGGTGCTGTATGCTTGTAGTCCCAGCTACTCAGAAGGCTGAGGTGGGAGAATCACTTGAGCCTGGGAGGTCGAGGCTGCAGTGAGCCTCCATCTCCCAGTGATTGCACCACTGCACTCTAGCTTGGGTGACAGAGCAAGACCCCGTCTCAAAAAAAGAAAAAAAAAAAGTTACTAACAGCTGGGCACAGTGGCTCAGCTGTAATCCCAACGCTTTGGTGGGAGGGTCACTTGAGTCCAGGAGTTTGAGACCAGCCTGGGTAACATATGGTGAGATCCCATCTCTACAAATTAAAAAATACATTATTAAAGAAAAAAAGAATTTGGTCAACTTAGTTTAAAAAAAGAAAAAAAAAGAGAAAAAAAGTTACTTTTTTTCTCTTTTATTTTTACGAATGTAGTGTCATTTTAATGTAATTAAAAGCATATTAATCTGACACCAAAGAGGAAATGCCATTGCCTCAAGGAACAATGGGGAAGCCAAATGACCCTGGACCCCAGAAACCCTGTCCAGGGGTCCCCACAAAGATGGGCCCAGTCTAACTTCAGAGAAAAGGAGTGAACTCCGATTAGAAGCCCAAGAGCTGAGTTTGAGACTGTCTGCCACAGCTAGCACTGTGGGAAGATCGCCTAAGAACACTAACCCCAATAAAGTTGAGCCATCTCTCCCACAATTCTCCTTGCGCCTCTGCTCACACAGACCCAGACAGTTTTCCTCAAATGCCACTTTATTTTTTTTTTGAGACAGGGTCTCACTCTGTCCCTAGGCTGGGGTGTGGTGGCGCTATAATGACTCACTGCAACCTCTACCTCCTAGGCTCACGCAATCCTCCCACCTCAGGCTCCTGAGTAGCTGGGAGCACAGGTGCACGCCACCATGCCTGGCTAATTTTTGTTATTATTTGTAGAGACGAGGTCTCACTATGCTGCCCACACTGGTCTCAAACTCTTGGGCTCAGGCAATCCTCCCGCCTTGGCTTCCCAAAGTGCTGGGATTACAGCGGTGAGCCAATGCTCCCAGCCCCACATGCCACTTCTGACCTTAGCTTCCCCCGGGCTGGGCCACAGCTCTTCTGTGGCAGCTCTGCTCTTCCTACCAGGGTTTCCTTGTCACCTTGACACACCCATTCCCTCCCTGACCGCTCCCTGCTCAGAATCCTCTCTGTAGCCCCTTCAAGAGAACTCAAGGTTCTCTTGAACTACAAACTCCTGCAGGGGGTCCCCGGAGCCCAGGTTAGGGCTGCCGGCAGTCTGCAGTCGCATACGGATACCCAGGGGAAGGGGCGCCCTACTCACTCAAAGCTCACCTGTACAGGTGAGAGCCTCAAAGCGCCACTTTACAGCTCCCCTGGTTACGGTTAGTTCTCCCCAAGCCAAGGCCCAGTGTGTCCACCAATCGTCCAGCTGGAGCAAACTCAGGTACACTTTCTTTGGCAAGATAGAATTTTCCACTTCTCGCCAAATCCCACAGCGCTAACCCCACCCGTCAGCATGGAGGGCAGACTGGGTCTCCGCACCGTCATGTGAAGGTGTCCAAAGCCGCCCCGGCTGGAGAAAGGCCGGAGACCGAAGTCCCTCCCGCGGGCTTCCTGCGTCCGGGGATTAGGAGGCACAAAGGGCCGGCAGGGACACAGCCCAGATGGCAGGGGCTAAGCCGCCGGGGCACCGCGCTCCGGCCGCCGCCCGTGGGGAGGGGGTCACCGCAAACGCGCGTCGCCGACCCCGCTGGCCTGGCGCCTACACGTGGGTCCGGGGACTCCGTCTTTGCCCGCGGTGCCTCCCGCACCCAGCCGGCCCGGGCACCTGTTCTCCTGCTAAGCCAATATTATTGGGCAAACCCAAGCCCAAGTTTCAGTCATCGCGCGGATTAGGCAGAGAAGTTCCCCGCGGAACTTTCTACAGGTGTCTCTCTCCCAGGCCACGACAGCGACGCGGACAGGGGCGAGGCGCACGGACCTGGGCGCAGCCCTCCCGCCCTGGCCCGACAGCCCAGGGGTCTGGGGTCTTGGGCCTCTCCGCCCCGGGCGGGAGTCCCGAAGGGGCGGACCCCGCGGGGCCAATCCGGCGCGCACCTCACCTGGAACCCCGGGCCGGCCCCTGCCCGAGGCCTCGGCGTCCCGCGCCTGCCGCCGGCCCCGCTCGCTCCGCCGCGCCTGCCCACGGGCTGCTGGGCGGCCGTCTCCTTCCTGCTCACCTCCGGCGCGGCGAGCCTGGGGCGGAGCCGCGCTATTTACATAAAGGGCGAGCCTGCCTGGGCCCAGCGCCCCGCCCCCGGCCCGCCCCCCAGCTCGGCGCCGCTGGGGCGGGGGCACTCTCGGCGGTGGGGGCTGCGTTCCGGCCAATCCGCGGCCCCGGGGAGCGCGGGGCGGGGCCTCGAGAACTGGCTCGGGGCTCCGCGGGCCCGCCCCGGCCTCACCTGCGAGCACCTGGACGCAGAACGGCGCGCCGCGCCCAGTGTCCCGCCGCCTCCCGCAAGCGGAAATAGTTCCCGGAATGCCCGCGGTACCGGGCCACCTCCCAGACTCCAGGGGAGTCGTCCCTCCAACTCCCCGGAGCTGCCGAGGGAGGGGCGGATCCGGGCCAGCTCCTCTGCCAGAGCCCAGCCCAGACAGGGCGACCGGGGGACGCAGGGCCGGGTTTCTAGCCCCACAAGAGGGGTGGTGTGGGGACCGGGGCGTCGCAGCTAGACGCCTTTCCTCCGGGCGGGGCGGAGGGGAAGCCCACCTCCTCCGTGTCGGCCGGAGGGTCTGCAACAACGGGTGGAATTTTTAGCAAAAGCGAGGGAGGAGGTTGGAGCGACGAGAAGCGGGAGCGGAAAGGGCGCGGAGACCGGGACTGCAGCGCGCTCCACCGCCCAGCTGCAGGTGGCGCCTCTCGCCACCCGCACCCCGCTGCGCCCAGGGAGGGCCGACGGCGCGCCATCCTCCCTCCTCTCTTCAGGAAACCCTGCAACGCCCCATCCCCTCCGACGCAGGCCCGGGAAAGGCTCAAAAGGTTCGAGGTCGCGTTCCTGCCCTCCCGCGGGTTTCTCTCACTCTTAGATCCCGCACCAGAAGAAGCGGATGTCCTTGAGTGGGCAAAGCAGGGGTGAGGGGCTGGGGGCAGTTCCACTGACAACAGGACGGGGGCGAGAGGGGTTTACCCAGTACATACAGAAACAGCAGAAAAGAAATCTATTTTTAATGGCTTTGGCTTTATGGCACGAAGCAGGCACCCTCTCGTTAAAGGCACAGAGTCCTCTCTTCTGCCCCACCTCCTGGGTCCTTAAAATCGAGTCCTGAGTTCCAGAGGGGTCACTGCAAGGCAGCAGGGAAGGGGAGAGGGTCACAGTTTTACTCTGTGAGTATCAGACACTCAGGGCCAAGGCCCATACTGGCCCCTGAAGCTACAGGTTAGAGTCGGTACAGGAGGCAGCCGAGATGGTCCCTGAGAACAGACAGTCCCGGTCCCCTGGAGCGAGCTCTATCCCCTGCAGAGCTGTGAGGTCAGTGCTCTACATCCTGGGGCAACGTGAAGTCCCTGAAGCTGTAGAAGGAGATGTCACCATGATCCACCAGAGCAAAGATCAGAGGGACATCCCCACTCTGGTAAGACAACCGCTTGAGGCTGCAGAGGTCTGGGACAGGCTCATCAAATCTGCAGGGACAAAAGGTTAGGGTGAGACCCGGCCATAGCCCATCCTAAGCTCTACGGCTCCCAGATAAAGAGATTCTACGGAAGGAGTTGGGGTGCAAGAATTCTGGCCCATGAGCTCATCTGTCTGAAAAACACAGGGCTCTAATGAAGAGGGCCCCAGAGCCCTGGTTGATGAGGTGCTAAGAAGAGCAAGGTGCTCACCACTCTTAGCCTGTAAATTCCCACAATCTACATCCCTTCTGCTGGGTGAGTCTTAGACTAAAATGGCATTGGAGAGAGACTACCCTAAAACGCTAGCAACAAGGAGCTCAGAGTAGGGCAGCACAAACTGGCTGTGTGACCTTTTATAGGTCACTTAGCCTCTCTGGACCTCAGGCTCCTCTCAGAGATTGGCACACTGGCCAGGGGAGTACAGAGGAGTCCCACTTGGTTCACAGGAGAACTGGCAGCAGCTGGGGGAGGGGCAATGCTGGCTCACTGCGTACCCACTAATACACATCCGGGCATAGGGTTTGCCAGGGTTATTCTTTCGGAATGTGGCCACAGCGTCAGCCTGGTAAACATCAAAGCTGATTTCCAAGCCCCCAGACTTCTCCAGCAGCCTGACAATACAATGAGAAATGTTATGACATGAACTTTTCTCCCCAACCTTTCTTTTCCATCTCACCCTTTCCCTCCATCAGTGCCAGGAAGCAGCCTCACAGAGGTGCCACTTGAGGGTTGGGGACTCTGAACCCTTGGGCTAACCCACTGGTTGTTCTCCCTCTTCCCCAGACCCACATGAACAGTAGGTATTGCTCAGAGCTAGGTGTAGGGGTAGGGATCCCTGGAACAGTTTTCAGGAGCCAAATCCTAACCACCAACTCCTGGCGGCCAAGGTCCTGCAGAGATGGCACTGCTTGGAAACTTACTGGGCACCTCCATCAGCAAGGTGTGTTGTCTGCAGCACAGAAATATGCTGAAGGACCACGGCTACAAGGACAGAGAAAACAAGGTACTGGGAGGGGAGTCACATTTCTCAGTCTGCCATCTCAGATGGCCAGATTTAGCAACTTTTTTTTTCCTTTTTTTTTAAAACAAGAATCTCACTCTGTCACCCAGGCTGGAGTATAGTGGCATGATCTTGGCTCACTGTGACCTCCGCCTCCCAGGTTCAAGCAATTCTCCTGCCTCAGCCTCCTGAGTAGCTGGGATTACACGTTTGCACCACCACACCTGGCTAATTTTTATATTTTTAGTAGAGACAGGGTTTCACCATGTTGGCCAGGTTGGTCTCGAACTCCTGACCTCAGGTGATCTGCCCACCTTGGCCTCCCAAAGTGCTGGGATTACAGGCATGAGCCGTGTCCAGCCTAGCAACATTTTTTTTTGTGTGTGTGTTTTTTAGTATAAGCATATCCCATGCAATTTTTGGAACATACTGATACTGAAAAATTAGATTTATACTGAAAGTCAACTTGAACTGATCTGGCAACCCTATCTAGTTACCTACAATCTACCGCATTCCCATGAAGGCTTTAAGTAATTTGGGATCCGTTAACACACTGAGCTTATTCTTTCCCGATTGGTTCCCTGTGCTTAGAGCAGACAGCAAGCCTTTCTTTCACTTGGCCAAGAAGGCACCTCCTTTTTCCATCTAACAGGTTGCAATCACAGCTAGTTGGTGGCAAAGCCATCCACATGCATGTTGTTTATGATTTTAAGGATATGGTTATAGTTTTCACCCCTCCTTACCTCTCCTGACTCACCATCTCTAAGCATTCCCACACAGGCCCTGCTGCAGCCGCGGGAGAACTGACCGTCCTTGTGGGTCCACTCCCTCCTCCCACATCTTTCTTAAGCCTCAATCCATCCCGGTTCATCCATGCCCTTTCCAAAGTCCTGCGATTCCTCAGCTGCCAGTGGCCCTCGAGGATGTGGCAGGCTGAGGGGGTACCTGGGGAGCTGGCCTGGCCGGGACTCAGCAGGGGGGTGACGGACTGGCCCCAGAGGTGAGGGGCCCGGCTCTGGCTCCTCTGCAGGTGCCGCCGCTGCAGCAGCTCCTTGTACTCCCGCCAGCTGGAACAGCTCTGCACCTCGGGATCAGCGTTGACATCTTCCCGGAACCGCGCGGCCTCCACGTGGTGCTCCCGTTCCCGCCTCGAGAGCTTCTCCTTGCGCTGGTTCAGCTTCTGGCACCAGGACTCAGCATCTGTCTCCCGCCCAGCCACGTTGGCCGGGAGCAGTTCTGGGGCTGGGGCGCGCAGGAGGGTGTGGCGGCTGTCTGAAGCCATGTTGGGGAAGGAGATCTGCTCGAAGTTCCAGCGCCGCTTACCGGCCCCCGTGACTCCGTTCTTGGCTCTGCCACTCTCCCAGCTGCACCCCACCCCCTCCCTGGCCGGGCCAGGGCTGGGCCCCAGGGACCCCAGAAGCTTAAAGGGGCCCCCTGGGCCCTTTATGGGGCTTGACTCCTGGGGTTTCTCCTCTGGGCATTGGCTGGGCTGGCTGCAGGGAGGTGGGCTGGAGGCTGCCAGACTCTTGGGTTGCAGGGAGTTGTCCAGGGCCTTGGCCTTCTTATTAATGGACCTGAGGGACGTGGGGGAAAAGCAGCACATCTGCCCCTGGTTGCTAAGGTGCACACGTCCCATGGGAGCTGAAAGCAGGTCCCCTAGTGTCTCCCTGAGCCTGCGTGGGAGCTGCCCAAGCCTAGTTCTTAGACAGCCTGTGCATTTTCCAAGGTCCCAGACATTAGCACTCCCTGGGGGGCAACCCTGATGTGGGCGTTACCGAGGGCTGGAGCTGCTCCTCTTTCTCTTGCCATCTCCATCCTCCAAGTGCTGCACGCTGGCATCCAGGTTAAGCTGCCTCTCATACGGGGACAGGACAGAGCTGCAGGGTGAGAACAGTGGGTGGGCCACTGACCCACCTCCTCAGCCTGGGGATCTGGTGGGATGTGTAAGGAAATGGGCCAAGGGGACAGTCAGTGGGCCAGGATCGGAGCCACACTCAAGGGCTAAGGCCCTAAGTAGACCTGCATGAGGAGTACAGGCCCAGCCATGTGCCTCTGTCTAGGCAATGGCCCAGAGGAACTAGCAAACTTGGAAAATACAGAAAAATAAAAACTTTGGATAACTGTTGTTAACATTTTTCTTTCTTTTATGTACACACTGAATAATCTCTCTCTGTATATTTTTTCCTAACCAAAATGGCATTATACTAGCATACTGCTTTGTGATTTTTTTTCACTCAATAATATATTGTTGACACAGCCCCCTGACACTGCAGCATTCTTCCCTGCTGTGAATTTTTTTCTTTTTTTTTTTTTTTTGAGACAGAGTCTCATTTCGTCGCTAGGCTGGAGTGCAGCAGCGCGATCTTGGCTCACTGCAACCTCCACCTCCCGGGTTCAAGTGATTCTTCTGCCTCAGCCTCCCAAGTAGCTGGGACTACAGGTGCGTGCCACCATGCCCAGCTAATTTTTGTATTTTTAGTAGAGACGAGGTTTCACCATGTTGGCCAGGATGGTCTTGATCTCTTGACCTCGTGATCTGCCCACCCGGGCCTCCTAAAGTGCTGGGATTACAGGTGTGAGCCACTGCACCTGGCCTCCCTGCTATGAATTAAGTAAGGCTCTAAGGCTATGCTGTTCAATACAGGAGCCACTAGCGACAGGTGGCTATTTAAGTTTGTTTTTTTTTTTTTTTTTGAGATAGAATTTTGCTTTTTCGCCCAGGCTGGAGTGCACTGGCAAGATCTGAGCTCACTGCAACCTCTGCTGCCGGGGTTCAAGCAATTATTGTGTCTTGGCCTCCTGAATAGCTGGGACTATAAGCGCCTGCCACCATACCCGGCTGATTTTTTTCTTTTTTTTTTTTTTGTATGTTAGTAGAGACAGGGTTTCAGCATGCTGTCCAGGCTGGTGTCGAACTCCTGAGCTCAGGTGATCTGCCCACTTCAGCCTCCCAAAATGCTGGGATTACAGGTGTGAGCCACCACACCCAGCCTATTTAAGTTAGATTTAAATACATTTAAATTAAATGAAATTAAACATTCAGTCCCACAGTTGCTCTAGCCCCATGTATTAGACATCACAGACACAGAACATTTTGTGTTTTTTTTGAGACAGTCTCGCTCTGTCACCCAGACTGGAGTGCAGTGGCGCAATCTCGGCTCACTGCAACCTCCGCCTCCTGGGTTCAAGCAGTTCTCTGCCTCCGGAGTAGCTAGGATTACAGGTACCCCCCACCACGCTCAGCTAATTTTTGTTTTTTTAGTCGAGATGGGTTTTCACTATCTTGGCCAGGCGAGTCTTGAACTCCTGACCTCGTGATCCACCCGCCTCGGCCTCCCAAAGTGCTGGGATTACAGGCGTGAGCCACCGTGCCCAGCCAACACAGAACATTTCCATCACTACAGAAAGTTCTATCGGACAGAGCTGCTCTAAAGGGATAACCTGTCATTTGTGTGAGCCTGTCTCCTGTTCAACTTTTCTTTGCAAGTACACTGATTTTGCACAGTGAGGGTGTTCTGTGTGACTCCTCACTAAATCCAAGCTCTGTGAGGGCAGTGATTTTGCTCTTCTGTTCTCAGCGATGTGTACAGACCCTGGCCCCCAGCAAATAATAAGTATTGTTGATTATTCTCACAGGTGAACCACTATACACATCCACGATTCTTTCCTTAGGATAGGTTCCACTTTCAGAAAAGAGAAGATGTAGAGCTGGGCATGGTGGCTCATGCCTGTAATCCCAGCACTTTGGGAGGCTGAGGCAGGAGGATCACTTGAGGTAAGGAGTTTGAGACCAGCCTGGGCAACATGGTGAAACCCCATCTGAACTAAAAATTTTTTTTTTTTTTTTTTTTTTTTTTTTTTTTTTGAGACGGAGTCTCGCTCTGCCGCCCAGGCTGGAGTGCAGTGGCCGGATCTCAGCTCACTGCAAGCTCCGCCTCCCGGGTTCACGCCATTCTCCTGCCTCCGCCTCCCGAATAGCTGGGACTACAGGCGCCCGCCACCTCGCCCGGCTAGTTTTTTGTATTTTTTAGTAGAGACGGGGTTTCACCATGTTAACCAGGATGGTCTCGATCTCCTGACCTCGTGATCCGCCCGTCTCGGCCTCCCAAAGTGCTGGGATTACAGGCTTGAGCCACCGCGCCCGGCCTGAACTAAAAATTTTTAAAAAAATTTAGCCAGGCATGGTGGCGCACGCCTGTAATCCCAGCTACTCGGCAGGAAAATTGCTTGAACCCAGGAGGCAGAGGCTGCAGTGAGCCGAGATCACACCACTGCACTACAGCCTGGGCGTGAGACTCTGTCTCAAAAAAAAAAAAAAGATGTGCCTGCTTTAGAGCTTTTATGACATACTGTAACTGCAAAAGCTATACCTGTTTCCATTCCAAGTCTGAAGATCTCTGCCTCTTACCAATGCTGGATTATTAAGGTGTTGAAGGAAAAAACATTTAACCTGGCATAAAAAATGTGAAACCCTACTAATGGTGAATTCCTCACCCAGTCCTTCATTTAAGCATACACTCTACATATCTGCCTGCGCACCTACTAAGTGCCAGGCACTGTTCCAATCCTGCCTCTCAGTACTCACACACACTCAGCTGCAGGCGCAAGTCATCTGAAGAGGGGGCTCGATTTCATAACCCAGAATAAAATGAAATGACCTGGATTCCTCCCAACCTGCCTCTCTCAGAACACTTCCAGCAGAGGCCCCCAGTCTGTGCCCCAGAAGCTGCACTCTAGCCAAGGGTTCCAGGTAAGGAGAGGCCATTTTCTACCCAGGACTAGTCAGCCAGGTCCCAGGAATAGAATATGTGGAAACAGCAAGGGGATTTACCTTGGTTGGAATCGTCGAACCACATAACCCAACCTCTTCAGGTGGCTGAAGACCTCAAAAGAAAAAAAAAAAGGAAAGCTCAGATGGCCACTCTTGAAAACACCAAATGGTTTCTCCAGACACAGGCCATCCCCACAGCCCTCTCTGCCCCTCCTGTACACCCCCAGATTCTAAACCCTGTGACTAAGGTTGGACCATGCTCCATTATGAACACCGTCCCCAAAGATCTCAGGCTCTGAATTCCTGTCCTCCCGCTTACCTTACTCAGCACAAATGACATTTAGCCAAATCCCAAAAAACTGATAGCCATGAAACCAGAAAACCACCATGCTCTGAAATTCTTGAGTATTTTGACACAAAGCTCACGAGAGTGAAGCTGCCAACCACCATGTGAATAAAACGATGGCAGAAGGTGGTGGGCATCTCTCCAGCCTCATACCTCCACCGATGCAGGTGGGAAGTTTCCGGTAAGGAGCCACATGTTCAACCTTGTGTCCCTGCGTTCATATCAGAGGGACATAGACAAGAAGTCCCCCATCCTGCTTCTCTTAGCAGGCTTCAGCACAGCTAACCACTTCCTCCTCGAAAGACTCTTCTTTTGGCTTCTGTGATGCGACTTTGGTTTTTCTCCTACATCACCAGACACTCCTCAGTCTGTTTCTGCTTCTTATCTGCCCCCTCTACTCAGAGAGCCCGAGGGCTCAGACCCAGCCCTCTACTCTGATGACACTCCCACAGAGCCCAGCAGTTTAAATACCATCCATGTGCTCATGGTACTCATATTTACATCTAGTCTTGACCTCTCCCCACACTCCAGACTTGAGAGTCCAATTGTCTGTCTGCTTGACACTCACTTGCATGTCCAAGAAGCTCCCCAAAATTAACTTATGGGAAAGAGTTCTTTTGACTGGTTTCTTCCTCCCAAATCTGCTCCTCTTCATTCTTCCCACCCTTCATCCACTGGTGCATACCCAAATCATGGGCGGTAATCCTGGGTTCTTCTCTCTCCTTAATCCTGACATCCAATCCATTGGCAAAGTCCTACCCATTCTTTCTTCAAAATATTTCTGAGATTCATCTATTTTTCACTCACTGCAACCCTACCCACCCCCAACCTGGGACATGCCCCTAGCTTCTCTCACCTGAATGAACAGCCCAGTCTCTTTGAATTCTCCTCCCGCACCTTATCTTCTCCAGCCCTGGGTTCTATGCGAAGCCAACAGGCCTCCACAATGTAAGCCTCATGACAGCACAGCCCTCGTCTGCCCTGCAGCCCCAGCATGTGACACTGTGCCTGGCATCTTATGGGTGCTTGTCAATACTCATTGATTCAGTGGATAGGTGGCTTCCGGGGGCAGGGTGGTGGCAGATACCTGGTACTGCAGGAAGGTCACAGTGTCGTCCGTCAGCAGCAGCTGGTAAGCTTCCTGGATAGACAGTGGCAGGTCTTGGTGGAAGAGGTGGATGGAGCCCTGGAAGTGGGGCCAACAGCTCAGCTTATGAGCCCTCACCGCAGTGCCTCAGAGAGATGGGCCTACTTCCCAGCTCTGATACTTCCCCCTCCCCCTCTCAGCAGCGCATCAAGAATGTGACCAACCAGGAAAGTGGGGCAGCATCACTAATTTGGACTGGAATCCCTGCTCCCTGTAACGTACTACCTCCTGCTCTAGAAGTTCGGTTATCAGTTCTCGAAAGACCGGGTTGTGTGTGCTTTTTCTCCGATAAAACGTGTCCTCCCCATTCTTTGGTCCCAACTCCTTCCCCACCTCCCGGGTCCCACTCACACACTCCAGCAGATACAAGGCCTCTTCCGGGTGAAGCCGCTGCCGGCCCTGCTCTGAAAAGCCCATGGTCTGCCAGAACTTGCCCTGTGTGGGGCCCAGAGCAAGCGTCACAAGGGAGGGAGGAGGGCAGGGAGGGCGGTCCCCTGTCCCGGAGCCCGCCGCTCACCGCAGGAGACTTCAGCTCCACGAAGCCCTCTTCCGGCCTCCACTCGGCAGCCACCAAGCTGCCCCTGGCGAGGAGTGGGAAGGGGTCTGCGTCAGTCCACTCGCGAGGCTCCGCGGCCCGCCTCGCCCCCGGTTCCCTCACCCCCGGGCCCGCCTTGCCCCGGTTTCCTCACCCCCGGGCCCGCCTTGCCCCCGGTTCCCTCACCCCCGGGCCCGCCCCTCTCACAGGCGCTCCACGCGCTGCTCGGCCAGCAGCTGCCAGAGCTCTTCCCGGCACCGGCGCAGCCGCTGGGCCTGAGCCGCCGAGCCGTCAGGCAGAAAGTCCTTGGGGCCATGCGAGCGCTGGGGCAGCTTCTGCGACCGCGAGCGGGCGGCGAAGAGCTCCCGGGCGCTGGGGGAGAAGGGGACGCGGGGTCAGCGCCGCGCATCGGGGGCCGCCGGGCCCGGTTTCCCTACCCGCGCTGGCCCCGCGCCTCCCACACCCCCTCCGGCCAGGCCGCGCCGCACCTGAGCACGCGCCCGGCGGGAACCTCCACGGCCGCGGGCTCGGGCTCGGACTCCATCCCGCCGCCGCCTGTCTTTACGCGCGGCGCCACGCCCCGCCCCGCCCGCCGCCGGAGCTCCGCGCTGTCCTAGCGCCCGCCGACTGCCTGCCGCGGCAGCCCCGCCCCCTGCACCGCCCCAGTCCGCTCTGCGCCCTCCTGACTGTCCCGGGTCCTAGCGCCCTCCCGGAGGCTCTCGCCCCGACGCCGGGTCTGGGAGCTCAGCTCGCAGGTTGCTGGAGATGCAGGAGCCCCCTCTTTTGCCCCCAGGTCTCCTCGGGGCTTCTCTCCAGTAAAGCCTGAGCAGCCGGCGGCTGGAGTGCAGTGCGAATGGTCATACGTGTGACCGCCCCTCCGCCGCCCCGCGCTGCTTAGTTCCCACTGCCCGGGCTGGGCAAGGAGGGAAGAAGGGCGAGCGGAGGGTGTGCAGATTCCGACTTTGCAGGCCGAAAGCTACCCGAGAACTGTCAGGAGTGGTCCGGGGAGGTTCGCCGTTCCTTCGGTCTCTTCCGTCCGGTCCCTACGGCGGGGCTCCGAAGCTGGGTTTCGAGGGCCGGGGGCGAGAGGCGCTGTCCGGCCCACGACGGTGCTGAAGCGCCACCTCCGCCCGGCACGAGCGCCTCCTCGAGGCTGGGGTCCCCGCGCCGCCCCTGCAGGCCGCTCTGGTGCCGTGCCGCTAGGTGGTGCCATTGACCGGCCAGCGGCTACGGGTGGGCGACGCCGGCCGCGGGCGGGGGGTACTGCAAGTGGGGTCCCGCGTCTTGGTTGCCAACCCCCTTCACCTTACGTCTTCTCTCCCACCAGTCAGGCCCAGGGTGTCTCGCCCTTGGGTCTAAGTCCAGGGCCCCAGATCACCTCTGCCCCCCGCGCCCCCCGCCCCTCCGTTTCACCTGGGCGCATGCGCTAATTCGGTCAGCGCCCCGGGTCCGGGCGGGCGCGAGTTGGGGCGGGATCTGGCGCGGATGGGGGCGGAGCCGCCGGCGCTGACTGACAGTCTGACTGCGCGGCCGGGACGATCCCTCCGTTCCCGATCCGGCTGGAGGGAGGGGGGAGGGGCGGGATTTCCTGCGGGAGGCGCCGAGCCGGCCTTGGAAAAGGAGAAGGAGAAAGGGGGGCAGGGGGGGAGTGGGAGCCACCGTCCTGAGTGCCAGGGACCGAGCAGGGCCAGCCGGACCCCGGCGGGCGGCCGGGAGAGGTGAGGCTGCGGGGCCCGCGCTGGAGGTCAGCGCCCATGGGGGCGGGCGCAAACTAACTTTTCTTGCGGGATCGGCGGGCGCCTCCATCTCCTCGCTCCTTCCGTCCTTCTCGCGCCCCTTTTTCCATCCTCCGCGTTTACACCTCGGGCACTTGGCCCGCCCGGCTTCTCCCGCCGCTTTGTTTCCCGGTGGGCCTGGGCTGGGCTGGACTGGGGGTTGCGCGGCGCTGGAAGGACATTCCGGGGGGCGGGGGAGCCAGCCCGACCCCAGGCACTGCCAAGGGCGTCCTCCGCCCGTGTCTGCCGGGGGCTCCGCGTGGGAGTGCCCCTGGGTTGGGCTTGGGACGTTTGGGGAGTGAGGGGTTCCCGGCCAGGGCCCCAGGCCTGCGCGGATCTCATGCCACAAGACTCTGGCAGTAAATTCGCGGCCACCGAGAAACTGACGTAAGCTTCTCTGCAGTGGAGTCCAGGGTCTGGGCATCAGGTTCAGGCTTGGGGGGCTTGGGAGCCCCGTTTGTCAGCAGTGTCTGTGTCTGTTCTCTGCCCAGCTGCTCCTCCACCCCACACAAGGGGTGAGGACGGGTCAGCAACAGGTGCTGTGCAGCTTCCCTCTCTGGCAGGCAGAGCCCCCAGAAATGGGGGGCCAGAAGCACTTCATGCCCTCCGTTCACAAAGAGCCCTAGGGCTAGGGCATCCAGCCATGAAAGTGAAGCCTTGAAGCCTCCGTAGAGAGGAATCTGGGGGCTGGTGCCTTTGACAGGGAGTGACCCTTGCCCGCCTGCCTGTGCCTGACCCTCTCGGCCCCACCTCCTGGCCCGCCAGTTGTCTGTGGGTGTCGGAGCCTCGGGCTGTGGAGAACAGGCTGGTGGCCCGGCCTGCCCCAGTATGTCATGCTGCCAGGGCCCCTCCTGCCCAAGGTTGAGGTACTGCCAGGTGCCCTGGGGCGCCAGTGACTCAGCCTCCCCCTCCCAGAATGCCACCTCCCCGCCACCAATACTCCTCTCATGCACAGCAGCTTCTTCCGCACTTCAAGTGGCTCAGCATCACCATCGACTCCGAGGGGAGCCAGGGTGGCTTGGGGGCTCCCTGGAGGTCTTGTTCTGCTCATCCTCTGCACTCCACTTCTGGGACCCTTGCAGGCTGTGGCCCAGCATTGGACAGAGGCCCTGTGCCTTTTCCTGACCCCTGAGACCAGTGCACCGCTGCTGCCTGAGGCCCAAGGGAATGCTGGCTGCTCTCTGGGTGGGCACTAGTGTTCCCCAGCCAAGCCTGGAAGATTGGTGTGCCCGGTCCTGGCCCATCCCGGAGCTGATATCCATCCAGATTTCCAGAGCCTCCACCCCTCAGAGGCTGGCTTTCCTTCGTGTGGTGGCAGTTCACGGAGCATCTTTGGGAATATCCCTCAGCACCTGACGAGGAGCCGCTGCCTGGGATACCAGACTTGCTCCCCCGAAACCGGGAGCCCTCTGAGGGGCTGCGGCATGGCGTCCTGACGCCCCATCTTGGATCCGTTGCCTGCCTTTGCCCTGGTCTCCTGAGCGCAGAGCTCAGCCCAGGAGCCAGGATGGGTCGTGAACAGGACCTGATCCTTGCTGTCAAGAATGGAGATGTGACCGGTGTGCAGAAACTGGTGGCAAAGGTCAAGGCCACAAAGACAAGTGAGTACTGGGTGGGACGAGCATCCCGCTGAGGCCCTCTGAGTGCTCAGTTCACAGAGGCTGGGGGGGAGGGGTCACTGTGATCTGCATATTTGAGGAGGGTGGACTGTCTTGTTCTCAATAAGAAGTGCCTCTGTGTGAGAGAGCCAGAGAGAAAGTTGGGTCCCCCTTGCTGTGTGTCCTTAGGCAAGTCACTTAACCTCTCTGGGCTGCAGTTTCCTTGTCTGCAAAATGAGAGGGTTGAAGTACGTTCATTCACATTGTTATTGAGTGCCTATTGCTTGTCACCCAGGCTGGAGTACAGTGGCAGGATCTCGACTCACTGGAACCTCCGCCTTCTGGGTTCAAGCCATTCTCCTGCCTCGGCCTCCCCAGTAGCTGGGATTACAGGTGTGTGCAACCACACCCAGCTAATTTTTAAAAATATTTTTGGTAGAGATGGTGTTTCACCATGTTGACCAGATTGGTCTCGAACTCCAGACCTCAAGTGATCTGCCCACCTAGGCCTCCCAAAGTGCTAGGATTACAGGCATGAGTCACCATGGCTGGCACAGGCTCTGTTCTGAGCACTGACCATGGTGGTGAACAAAACAGACCTAAATTCCTGTCTTGGTGGAGTTGCCTTCTAGCAGGTGGCCTTTCTGATGTGTTCTTTGGAGACATGAGGTTTCTGACAATGGCTTAGAGAAGACTGAATAGATAGAACTTCATCCCTACCCCCAACCTCAAATGCATACATTCCAACCAGAGCATCTCTGTGTTTGTGTCTTAAGAGGATATCTATAAGATAGCTTTTTTTTTTTTTTTTTTTTTTGAGACAGAGTCTTGCTTTCTCACCCAGGCTGGAGTGCAGTGACATGATCTCAGCTCACTGCAGCCTCTGCCTCCCGGGTTCAAGCGATTCTTCTGCCTCAGCCTCCTGAGTAGCTGGGATTACAGGCGCCTGACACCACGCCTGGCTAATTTTTGTATTTTTACTAGAGACGGGGTTTCACTATCTTCATCAGGCTGGTCTCAAACTCCTGACCTCAGGTGATCCACCCGCTTCAGCCTCCCAAAGTGCTAGGATTACAGGCGTGAACCACCGCACCAGGCCCACAAGATAGCTTTTAAAAAGGGAGTTGTACTGCTTAAAGAAAGTTCAACACTCTCTAACAACTTGCTAAAGTTTCTCTTCCCCTGACATGTTTGCCCTGGGGTGGGGTGTGGCCAGAGCTCATTTACTGGAAGTTTTCACCTCACCTTGGGACCTGACTGGGCCGTGGGGGCTCCAGGCACAAGTGGCCACACCTAAGCTCCATGTCGTGGGTCCCTCTGTGGTGTGACCCCCCACAGGGAGAACAGACATCTGGGCTTCAGGGAGAGCTCTCTGGGCTGTCCCAAGAGGCCACTGGACTTGTCACCTTGAGATCCCAGATCAGCATGAGCAGGAGGTGGTTCCTGCCACCAGATTGAGGCAGGAGGAGTTCCCTGGATGGGAGGGTCTCCTCTGGAGTTCAGGGGCTCTAGCCCCAAGGTACACCTTGGCCCTGTGCACAGGAAGGAGTACCCCAGGCTCCCTGAACACCTGGGGTATGGGTGCCAGAGGAAGGGCCTTAACCTCATGCGTCCACTGGCACACCGGAGCAGGAGACGCAGGGCCTGGAGAGGTGGAGCCATGGGATGGTCTTTGTGCCTAGGGAAGTGGACACAGGGTGGGTGCCACTGGGGAGGTGCTAAGGAGGTCCCAGGGGAGGGCCCTAAGGTCCAGCAGTGCAGCCACTCCCCTCCTCTGTCTCCTCTCTCACCTCTGTGTTGTTTTTGGCAACCTGCCCAGTGGGGCCTTGGTCAAGCTGCTGCTAGCCTCACCGCTCTGGGGCCTCAAAGTGAGGCCCTAGGGAGGGCAGGAGGGAGGGGTTTGAAGGCTGGTGGCGGGAACTGCAGAGCCAGACTCTTAGGCTCTGAGAAGGTCCCTTGTGCCCAGTGGGAAACATCTGTGGGGAAGGAGGTCCCTTCCCTCAGTCCCAAAGGGGAGAATTCACCCTGCACAGGCTGTAGGCGCAGGCACAGCGTGACTGGGGCCTGGGATTCCTTGTGAGGCCCTCGCACTGTGCCTCCCCTCCCAGTCCTCTAAGAAGCTAGAGAGGCTGGTGACAAAAGTGAGATCACAAGGTGACATTTGCAAACCTTATAATCTATGAAATATTATAATTTCCTCACTTATCTGTGAGATAAGTATTTCAATATCCGTTCTGTAGATAAGGAAAGTGATGCTCAGAGAGGGTTAGTGACTTGCCTAAAGTCACACAGCCATAGCATGGCAGAGCAGAGGCAAAGCTGCACCCTGTCCCCTATGCTCCACACTCAGCTGCCCATCAGAATTACCTAGGGATTGTTCTGTTCTTTTCTTTTTAAAGAGATGGGGTCTCACTTTGGGAGGCTGAGGTGGGCAGATCACTTGATGTCAGCAGTTCGAGACCAGCCTGGGCAACATGGTGAAGCCCCGTCTCTACTAAAAATACAAAAATTAGCTCAGTGTGGTGGCGAATGCCTGTAGTCCCAGCTACTCTGGAGGATGAAGCAGGAGGATCGCTTTAACCTGGGAGACAGAGGTTGCAGTAAGCTGAGATTGTACCACTGCACTCCAGCCTGGGCAACAGAGCAAGAGTCTGTCTCAAAAAAAAAAAAAAAAGATAGGGAAAGAGATGGAGTCTCACTATGTTGCCCAGCCTTGAACTCCTGGGCTCTAGTGATCCTCCTGCCTCATCCTCCCACCTCAGCCTCCTGAGTGGCTAGTACTACAGGCAGTGCCACCATGCTGGCCTAGGGATTGTTTCAAAAGTGCGGACTGGGCCGGCCGTGATGCACACACCTATAGTCCTATTGGCCCTGTGCACAGGAAGGAATCCCCCAGGACTCCTAGTTAGCCTAGGAGTTTGAGACTGGCCTGGGCAACATAGTACGATGCCATCTCTACAAAAAAATTAAGAAATGATCTGGGCATGGTGGCACACGCCTGTAGTCCCGCCTATTCAGGAGGCTGAGGTGGGAGGATCGCTTGAGTTGGGGAGGTCAAGGCTTTAGTGAGCCGAGATCGTGCCACTACACTCCAACCTGGACAACAGAGCAAGACCCTATCTCAGAAAGTAATACATAAATAAAAATAAAAGTGTAGACTCGGCCGGGCGCGGTGGCTCAAGCCTGTAATCCCAGCACTTTGGGAGGCCGAGACGGGTGGATCACGAGGTCAGGAGATCAAGACCATCCTGGCGAACACAGTGAAACCCCGTCTATACTAAAAAAATACAAAAAAACTAGCCGGGCGAGGTGGCGGGCGCCTGTAGTCCCAGTTACTTGGGAGGCTGAGGCAGGAGAATGGCGTGAACCCGGGAGGCGGAGCTTGTAGTGAGCTGAGATCCGGCCCCTGCAGTCCAGCCTGGGCGACAAAGCAAGACTCGTCTCAACAACAACAAAAAAAAAAGTGTAGACTCCTTGAACTCTCCTCAAAATCGGACTGTCAGAGAGGGCCTGGGACTCTGTGAATCAGAAAGTTCTCCCAGTGATTCTGATGCAGTTGTCAGAAGTGAGGCTGAGGACTGTTGCTCCATATCACAGGAAGGCAAAGGAAACTGCTAAAAGGGAGTTGTCAGGGCTCCCCTTTTTCCTTCTGGGGGTTAGCTGAAGCTTTATAGCTATCCAGAGAGAGAACAGGGAGGCGGGAGGTGCTCCCTCAGCCTCCTCCATTTGATATCAGGGCAATTCCCTAATTCAGGGAACAGGTGGCTGAGAGAAGAGGGGTACAGTTGCCCTGGCCCTGCTCCCCACCCCTCGCCGCACCACTCCCTTTTCTGAACAATCTCCTTCTTTGGCCAGAGGAAATGGGGTATGCTGGGGCGGCCGGCTGAGCTCACATCCTCTGCCCGGGAGCCTAAATCAGGAGCCACCCTTCCACCCCCAGCACCAGGCCGGGGAAGAAGGTTGTACCGCAGGGGAAGTGCCTGGAGTCACTGCCAGGAACCGAGACCCTCTGCCCTCCCGCCAGGGTCCCCAGCCCGGTCACTCTGAGCCTCTTCCCCACCGCCTTTCCGGCCATTGTTCTGTAAAGAACGGAGCCACCCAGCCTGGCCCTTGCCCTGTTCCTGTCCTGCCTGTCACGTTGTCCTGCCCCTCCCTGGAGGGACTGCATCCCGCCACCCAGCTGCCTCATCCCAAATTGTCCAGGCTATTGGAGGAGGAGGGCTAAGGGAAGCGTGGGCAGCTTGAAGGGCGCTCTGTGTCTCTTCCCTGCTGACCGCATTGTCTCCACTGGGGCTCAGAGAGGTACCGTGGCAGGCCAGGGTCACACAGCCAGAGTGAGCATTTGAACTGAGCGCTTCTGCTTCTAGAGCCTCTCTTCTTTCTACTGCCTCAAATGGTTCTGTATGACAAGGACTTTCCAAGGGGACTGGAGGAAAATGGAGGTCTGTGTTTCTTCCCAGTGGCCACAGCCCCTTTAGCGTTTTGTCCCTCCCGGGCTCTGTCCTTACCTTGGTGGCACAGTGTCCTTCAGCTTGGCCCTCAGTGTAGCTGTCCCCTCCCTCCCCGTGCCATGCTCCCCACTGCCAGGTTGGTCCCTCCCCTCCCTGTTGGAATGAAGCCCTGTCCTGCCCAGGCTACTGGGGTATTCGGGGGCCCACCGGAGCCTGGGGGGCAGGCCTGAGCCAGCACGCTTGGCACTCCGCCCGGCCTGGCTGAGCCAGGCCCACTCCTTCCCTGCAGGGTGGGTTCTAGCAGGAGGCAGAGGCCGCCCATGACGACAGGCCTTCCTTCCCTCCCCAGCGCTTCAAGAACCACTCCCACCAGTTCCCTGGCTCTCACAGGGAGCACACCTGCCTGAACCCTGCCCCGAGGGGGGGTGGCCCCAGCTCCTCTTGCCATCAACCTGCAGAGTCCTTGTCCAGGGCATGGACACCTCAGCTAAGACCCTGTAGGTGTGGAGTCAGCAGTAGCAGTGACTCTCTGGGCAGTCTGAGCACCCATGGGGATCCCAATGGGGACAGTGCGGGCCCTGTGCCAGCTCTTGTTGGAGGACCATCACCCTAACATCGGGATGGTATTGGCCAACACGTCAGGAGGGCTAGATGGTGAGAGCTCCTGTCTTTGCATGTGACAAGGTCAGGCACTGTACTCACAGCCCCGTGAGCAGGTTCTGATCAGCTCATTTCACAGTTGAGGACACTGAGCCTGGGAGGTTAAATGACTTGTCACAGTCACACAGCTGGCGCCTGGCAGAGCCAGTGTTGGGTAGAGGTCTTTCTAATGTCACCTTCCCCGGGGATGCCCCAGGACTGGGCATCGTGGCCTGCCCTTGAATACCTAGTGCCTCTTTCCTTCTCTCCCCTGGCCCCTTGGTCCAGTAGGACAACGTGACCAGCTGCCTGGCCCATTCAGGCAGGAATGCTAACCATGCACACCGTGGGCCTGTCCACTGAGGGCACATGGTGCCAGTCCCACCCCCCGCCCCCTTTGGCTCTATAAACACGCGGGGCTGGGGCGAGGGGAAGCCAGCCCACTGCCGCAGCAGCATCCTGCCCTCACTGCCCTCAGGCTGCTGGGCCGGTGGGCCAGGGTGGGAAGCCACGGGGACGGGACGGGCGAAAGGCCATGGGGCAGGTGCTTTCCTGCATGCCAAGAGGTCAGCCGGGCTGTGACAGGCGGGGGGAGGGATGCTGGGTGAGGGCAGTCATCTGATGGCCCTGACACCTCCTGCCCTGACCCCCAGAGCTCCTGGGCTCCACAAAGAGGCTCAACGTGAACTACCAGGACGCTGACGGGTGAGTGGGAGCCCCGTCCCTCTGCAGAGCTGCCGGGTGGGGCCAGCAGAGCCCCGGGGGCAGGGCTGGAGGGAAAGACCCTGAGGCCCAGAGCCCCTTTCCCTCTCAAACTTGGCCCTGGAAGTGTATTTGCTGCGAGCTGTGGGTCCTGTCCCTGGGCTGGAGGGAGGGGGCACCCGCCCACCCGTGGAGTTAGCGCTGAGTGAGGGGAGGGGCCTTGGTGCCTCTCTGCGGGGCCTCCTGGGGTCAGATTCCTTTGGGGCCCCCTTTTCTCCCTGGAGGGTAGGAGCCCTCAGGCTTCTGCTCCCACGGCCCCCTCCCCTGGGCCAGCTGGTCGGGGGGGGGCGAGACAAACAGGCCTCTCAGCACAGACACTGAGCTCTTTCATTCTGTGGCTCAGCCACTGCGCTCCCACGGCAGGGCTGGCGGGGTGTGGGGGGCTCAGCCACTGCGCTCCCACGGCAGGGCTGGCGGGGTGTGGGGGGCTCAGCCACTGCGCTCCCACGGCAGGGGTGGTGGGGTGTGGGGGGGATCAGCCACTGTGCTCCCACGGCAGGGCTGGTGGGGTATGGGGGGCTCAGCCACTGCGCTCCCACGGCAGGGCTGGTGAGGTATCGGGGGGCCAGCCACTGCGCTCCCATGGCAGGGCTGGCGGGGTTGTGGGGGTGTCAGTAACCCATCCCTGCCAGCCCCAGGATAGGTTTGGGTATGGAAGACCAGGATTTGAGGGTGGGGGCTGCCCACCAACACCCCAACTTTGTGTCCTCCCACACCAGATTCTCTGCCCTCCACCACGCTGCTTTGGGGGGCAGCTTGGAGCTCATAGCCTTGCTGCTAGAGGCTCAGGCCACTGTTGACATCAAGGACAGCAATGGTGAGACCCCCATGTGCCCCCGACTCCCAGTCCAGGCAGGTAGGGGCCCTACCCAGACCCTGGGACCAGAACTTGCTCCCATGACAACGTAGCAATGCTAATAGTTGTTAGCACAGCATCTCTGGGCTTGCAAGTGGCTTTTCCCTGTTTAATCTTCACAGCTTTCTTGCGCAGGGGAGTGGTACTAACATCCCATTATTCAGATGAGTAGGTTGAGGCTCAGCGAGGTTTTGCTGCTGTCCTGGGATCATCATGATCCGTGGTGGGCACAGCAGGACTCTGGCTTCAGCCCTGTCAAGCTGGACCTCTTCCTAACCACACCTGGATGGAGCCAGCATTGCATCCCCTTGGGTTCTGCCCTCCCAGCTGGGCTGGCTCCATCCTCTGCTCAGTTCCTCTCCACCCCCAAGGCCATCCCAGGACCTCCCTCAGAATCGCTTTCCTCCTGCCAGGCATGCGCCCGCTGCACTACGCAGCCTGGCAGGGCCGGCTGGAGCCTGTGAAGCTGCTGCTGCGCGCCTCTGCGGCCGTCAATGCCGCCTCGCTGGACGGACAGATCCCCCTTCACCTGGCCGCGCAGTATGGACACTATGAGGTGGTACGTGAGGCTGCCCACAGGGGCATGGCGCAGGGCAGGGTGGGGTGCCGGACAGGCCAGGCCCCCTCACTTGGCTCCTCCCACCCCAGTCAGAAATGCTCCTCCAACATCAGTCCAACCCATGCCTGGTCAACAAGGCCAAGAAGACACCCCTGGACCTGGCCTGTGAATTTGGCCGACTCAAGGTGAGGCCTGCAGCCTTGGGGTGCTGGGTCCTGGACGTCTACAGGGTCTCAGGAGGAGGCTCTAACTGGGCGCTGGGTGCTGCAGGTGGCCCAGCTGCTACTGAACAGCCACTTATGTGTGGCGCTGCTGGAGGGCGAGGCCAAGGACCCTTGTGACCCCAACTATACCACGCCCCTGCACTTGGCTGCCAAGAATGGCCACAGAGAAGTCATCAGGTACTCTTGGGGTCCCCCCGCTTCCTCTTTGCCTGCCTGCGGGACAATTGGTGCCCCTCAGTGCCCTCCCCTGCTGCCCTCATCCCCCGGGCTCTCTATCTCCCAGGCCCCCAGCAGTCAGCACCCCCTCCTGCCCCACTTCCCCTGTGACTCCCCTTGTCCACTGCAGGCAGCTCCTGAGAGCTGGGATCGAGATCAACCGCCAGACCAAGACGGGTACGGCGCTCCACGAGGCCGCGCTGTATGGCAAGACCGAGGTGGTGCGGCTGCTCCTGGAGGTGGGTGTGGGCCCCTGCTCCCTCGCAGGTGTCCATGGAGCCTCTGCCCTGTGCCCCAACTGGGCTGGGGAGGTACGGGACGGAGGACTCCAGCATGGTTTTTGCATTGGCATCAGGGAAGAGGCCTGACTTCCTTCTGAATGGTGCCGAGGCAGTGCAGATGGATCGGGGACAGACCAACCTGATTGGCACCCCAGATGTGCCTCTTACTAGCTGAATGAACTTGAGCTTGTCCTTGACTGAGTCCCTGAGCTTCTATTTCTTCATCTGTAAAATCTGAAAATGATAATAGTACCTATGTCCCGGGTAGCTAAGAGAATCGGGTGAGTGGTGTCAAAGTGCCCAGTGTGTGCTCATGCGACGCTGTGCACCCAGGGAGGTGTGGACGTGAACATCCGGAACACATATAACCAGACGGCGCTGGACATAGTGAATCAGTTCACCACCTCCCAGGCCAGCCGGGAAATCAAGCAACTACTTCGGGGTGAGTGTGGGGGAGGATACCCTGCCCAGGGGGGCCTGGAGCTGCTCAAGTGGGTACCAGGATGTGGAGGGGGAGTGGATGTCCCTGGGGGAGGGTTGTCAAGGGGATGAGGGGTGGAAAGATGCCCTAAGGACCCTTAGATGACACCTGTCCCCCGCCCCATTCTCTTAGAGGCCTCAGGGATCCTGAAGGTCCGAGCACTTAAGGATTTCTGGAATCTCCACGATCCCACTGCTCTCAATGTCCGGGCAGGGGATGTCATCACGGTGAGGGACCCCAAGCAGGCATTGCAAATACAGATGATTGCTGTTACTTATTTGGGTACCCGCTATGTTACCAGGTTCTGATCTGAGGTCTCTATATGTACTCTCATTTAATTCTTCCCAAAGCCAGGGAAGGCAGTGCTATTAGCATTTCTTCTTTAGAGATGACAAAATTCAGAATTAAACAAAATAAAATCAAGAGAAATTAAAGTGACTTGCCCAAGGTCACACAGCTAGCAAGTAGTAGAGCTGGGATTTGACCACAGGCTGCCACTGGGGCTTGCCCTGGAGGCACGGGGGAGATTGAGCTGGCTACTGGCAGCAGGGGTGGAACTTGGGCCAGTGTGGGCATCAGAGGCCAACACCTCAGGGGTAGGGGAAGAGCTGGACCAGGGTTGCCGGACCGCAGCTGTAGAGACAACTGTTTGCCACTTGCCTGGTGCTGGGAGTGACCGTCCCCACTCCCCACCCCTGGCCACAGGTGCTGGAACAGCATCCCGACGGCCGCTGGAAGGGCCACATCCACGAGAGCCAGAGGGGCACAGACCGCATAGGCTACTTCCCCCCGGGCATTGTCGAGGTGGTCAGCAAGCGGGTGGGCATCCCTGCAGCCCGCCTCCCCTCCGCACCCACCCCCCTGCGCCCAGGCTTCTCCCGAACACCACAGCCTCCTGCCGAAGAACCCCCGCACCCTCTTACCTACAGCCAGCTCCCTCGGGTGGGCCTCAGCCCAGACAGCCCAGGTACCTGCTCCCAGGGGGCAGTGCTGGGCACTGTGTGGGCGTGTGGCCTGGGCAAGCTGCCAGTCAGCTGTCGGCAGCATCCCTTGGGGCTCTGACCCTTTGGCTTCTGTCCCCCACAGCAGGTGACAGGAATAGCGTGGGCAGCGAGGGCAGCGTGGGCAGCATCCGCAGTGCCGGCAGCGGGCAGAGCTCTGAGGGCACTAACGGCCACGGCCCTGGCCTCCTGATTGAGAACGCCCAGGTAGGATGGTGGGGTCACGGACCAGGGCAGGGCTCACCCCCCACTGCCAGTTCCCCTCATGCTGAGTTGGCTCCTGCCCTGTCTCCAGCCACTGCCCTCAGCCGGAGAGGACCAGGTGCTGCCAGGACTCCACCCACCGTCCCTGGCAGGTAGGAAGGGTCAGGGGACCTGGGTTGGCTAGGAGAGGTGCAGGTAAGGAGGCCGAGGGTAGGCACCACTTCCTCCTGCCACCTCTCCATTCCATTTTTCTCCCTCCTTGAAGACAACCTGAGCCACCACCCTCTGACCAACTGCCGCTCTGGGGAGCAGATCTTCACCCAGGACGTGCGGCCGGAACAGCTGCTGGAGGGGAAGGTGTGACCTCCATTGGGGTGCACTGTGGGCCTTGGGGTGGGTAGGGCAGGGGAGATGCAAGGGCCTCTGGACTGAAGCCCCACTCAGGCAGGCCCTGAGCCCCTGGTGGGGGCTGGGGCCTTGGTCCAGCTTCTGCTAATTCTGCCGCCTTCCCCCACCTGCAGGACGCGCAGGCCATTCATAACTGGCTAAGCGAGTTCCAGCTGGAGGGCTACACTGCCCACTTTCTGCAGGCCGGCTATGATGTGCCTACCATCAGCCGCATGACGCCTGAGGTGGGTGCTGCAGCTGGGAAGCAGTGCCCAGTGGGCAGGGGAGGGCCCAGCAGGCAAGGGAGGGGCCTGATGGCCAGACTCTGTGTGGCAGGACCTAACGGCCATCGGGGTGACCAAGCCTGGGCACAGGAAGAAGATCGCCTCCGAGATCGCTCAGCTCAGCATCGCCGAGTGGCTGCCCAGCTACATCCCAGTGAGCCATCAAGGGTGACTGGGGAGTGGGGCATGTGCTGTCACCCTCAGCTGTGGCTTTGCAGTGCCTTTTCCCCTCTGGCTGGGGGCGGAGGCTGGCTGGGAGCTGTTCTGAGGACGGTGCTCTTCCAGACGGACCTGCTGGAGTGGCTGTGTGCACTGGGGCTGCCGCAGTACCACAAGCAGCTGGTGAGCAGTGGCTACGACTCCATGGGGCTGGTGGCCGACCTCACCTGGGAGGAGCTGCAGGAGATTGGGGTCAACAAGCTCGGTAAGGACTGCCCTGAGGCCCGGTTGGGCCCCCACCTGCCTCCGGGGTCTCCAAGAGGAGAGAGAATGGGACCCAGCGGTGACCAGGACAACTCCAGCCCCAGCTAACCTTGCCACTTCCGTCCCCCATGTCAGGGCATCAGAAGAAGCTCATGCTGGGGGTGAAGCGACTGGCAGAGCTTCGGCGGGGTCTGCTGCAGGGGGAGGCCCTCAGCGAAGGTGGGCGCCGGCTGGCCAAGGGTCCGGAGCTGATGGCCATCGAGGGGCTGGAGAACGGGGAAGGCCCAGCTACGACTGGCCCACGGCTCCTCACCTTCCAGGGCAGCGAACTAAGCCCAGAGCTACAAGCGGCCATGGCAGGGGGTGGCCCTGAACCACTCCCCCTTCCACCTGCCCGCTCTCCCAGCCAGGAGAGCATCGGGGCACGCTCACGGGGGTCTGGCCACTCACAGGAACCGCCTGCCCCACAGCCCAGCGGTGGAGATCCCGGCAACCCCCAGGAGAGGAACCTTCCAGAGGGCACAGAGCGGCCCCCTAAGCTTTGTTCCTCACTTCCTGGCCAAGGACCCCCACCCTATGTTTTTATGTACCCCCAGGGCTCACCCTCCAGCCCAGCCCCAGGGCCACCTCCTGGCGCACCCTGGGCCTTCTCCTATTTGGCTGGGCCCCCTGCCACTCCCCCAGACCCGCCTCGACCTAAACGCCGGTCCCACAGCCTAAGCCGCCCTGGCCCCACAGAGGGGGATGCTGAAGGGGAGGCCGAAGGGCCGGTGGGCAGCGCCCTGGGCAGTTATGCTACCCTTACCCGGCGGCCAGGACGCAGCGCCCTTGTCCGGACCAGTCCTAGCGTGACCCCAACTCCAGCTCGGGGAACTCCTCGCAGCCAGTCCTTCGCCCTGCGGGCCCGGCGCAAAGGCCCCCCGCCCCCACCCCCCAAGCGCCTCAGCTCCGTCTCTGGCCCTAGCCCGGAGCCACCTCCACTAGATGGGAGCCCAGGGCCCAAGGAAGGGGCCACAGGGCCCCGAAGGCGAACACTGAGTGAACCCGCTGGCCCCTCAGAGCCCACTGGCCCACCTGCCCCAGCTGGGCCTGCATCAGACACAGAGGAGGAGGAGCCAGGCCCCGAGGGGATGCCCCCATCTCGGGGCAGCTCTGGGGAAGGGCTGCCGTTTGCAGAGGAAGGGAACCTGACCATCAAACAACGCCCGAAGCCCGCTGGTCCCCCGCCCCGAGAGACACCCGTGCCCCCTGGCCTTGATTTCAACCTCACGGAATCAGACACTGTGAAGCGGAGGCCCAAGTGCCGCGAGAGAGAGCCGCTGCAGACCGCACTGCTGGCCTTCGGGGTGGCCAGTGCCATGCCTGACCCCGCTGCCCCCCTGTCTTCCCCAACTCCTGGCGAGTCTCCTTTAGCTTCTAGCCCTCCCCAGCCCGAGCCCAGCAGCCTTCCAGCCCAAGGAGTTCCAACCCCCCTTGCTCCCAGCCCTGCCACGCAGCCTCCGGTGCCACCCTGCCCAGGGCCAGGTCTGGAAAGCTCAGCTGCTAGTCGGTGGAATGGGGAGACAGAACCCCCAGCCGCCCCTGCCACCCTCCTCAAGGTGCCCGGAGCAGGTAAGGGGAGGCCTGTGGGAGAGGCACTGCTAGCAGGGTTATGTCTGGCTCAGCCAAGTCCCAGGCCAACCATTTTGTCTCTGCAGGAACAGCCCCCAAGCCTGTGTCAGTGGCCTGCACCCAGCTGGCATTTTCTGGCCCTAAGCTAGCGTCCCGGCTCGGCCCCCGCCCGGTGCCTCCTCCACGGCCTGAGAGCACTGGGACTGTGGGCCCAGGCCAGGCCCAGCAGAGACTAGAGCAGACCAGCTCGTCCCTGGCAGCTGCACTGAGAGCCGCAGAGAAGAGCATTGGCACGGAGGAGCAAGAGGGGTGAGGGGGGCCGGATGGGGAGGGAGAGAAGGCTGCGGAGAAATGGTGCTCCCTGCATCCTCTGCCCAGGGACCATGGGGATGTTGGAGGGGGACATTGCAGGCACTAATGGGATAAGAGGCCAGGTGCTGGACTCACCCAGATAAGGGAATCTTGGTGGCTGCCAATTTTTTTTTTTTTTTTTTTTTTTTTTTGGAGACGGAGTCTTGCTCTGTCGCCCGGGCTGGAGTGCAGTGGCCGGATCTCAGCTCACTGCAAGCTCCGCCTCCCGAGTTTACGCCATTCTCCTGCCTCAGCCTCCCGAGTAGCTGGGACTACTGGCGCCCGCCACTTCGCCCGGCTAGTTTTTTTGTGTGTGTTTTTAGTAGAGACGGGGTTTCACCGTGTTAGCCAGGATGGTCTCGATCTCCTGACCTCGTGATCCGCCCATCTCGGCCTCCCAAAGTGCTGGGATTACAGGCTTGAGCCACCGCGCCCGGCCGTGGCTGCCATTTAAGAGGCACATGAGCCTGGCCGGTCACTTGCCTCTCTGAGCCTCTGGGAGCTATGACAGCTCCCTGCCCCAGGGCCAGTGGGGTACAGGCCAGTGGCTAATCTGACCGCATCCTTCCCCTTGCTGCAGCGCCCCCAGTGCCTCCACCAAGCACATTCTGGATGACATCAGCACCATGTTCGATGCCCTGGCTGACCAGCTGGACGCCATGCTGGACTGAGCCCTCCAGCAGTGCCCACTGTGACCTGCCGAAGTCCACTGCCTTTGCCCCAGCACAAAAGAGGCCCCTGCCACCCTAGGGATGGGCCAAAGGCTGGTCAGGCTGAAGCGCCCCTCCTAGCAGGGCCCCTTCCCACTCCAAGCCAGTGGCTGTGGGCACCGCAGCTCTCATGGGGCAGCCCAGCTTCTCAGAACCTGACTAGCGAGGGGCCTCCGCTGCATCTCAGCCAAGCCCCTCCCAGGGTGATCTGACCGACAGCCCTGCTCCTGGACAGGGACCCTGGTAAGAGCTCTCTCCTCAGGGAGGAAGCGGGGGTGGGGCTCTGGGGGTGCTTTCTCTGCACCCTCCAGCCTGTGTCCCAAGTTGTTGTGCCAAGGGAATGCCTCTTGCCACCCACCATCCTGCCCAGGCCCTGAGAGGCTGGAGGAGGCATGTGTCTGGCCGGGCCCCCTCTCCGTAGGTGTACAGAGGACATGTAAATACACAGCGGTGGTGCCCAGGCAGCTCCTGCCCCCGCCTTCCCTCACTGAGGCAGAGCTAGCAGGGGTGGGAGGCAGTTGGGTTAACAGATCCCACAAGTCCTAACTTTTCAATTGTAAATGTTATTTTTTAAGCAGAGAGAAATGCATATATTTTAAATGGAATTTATTCTATCTATTAACTGCCTGAGAGGACACAATGGGGGAGGGGCTTCGGACCATAGCAGGAGCCCCAGCTGCCCACCTGAGGGCAGGGAGAGCCTGACCCCGTTGGCCCAGGCCCTGGCTCTGTAACCATTAACCTCTTCCCCCAACTAACACCAATGAAAACACCATTCCACGTGACTGGGCTGTGTGTTTGCCTCTGTGACATGGGGACCCCGACCCCAGGGGTCTCGCCTGAGCCAGATCTGAGGGACCCACCAGCGTAGATGGAGGAAGGCTGAGGCCTCCCTTTGCCAGCCACCACCGTGGGTGGGCAGACCCTGCAGTGGCCTTACAGACCAGCCACAGGTGTTTCTTAGCAATTGACACATTTTAATACAAACCAGTCTACATTCATCCCTAAAAGGCTCATTTCCAGTAAAAAATATACACCAGTAGAAACTTCTCCCAGAACTGGGGCAGAGGCTGAGGAGACCTGGGCCAGATTCCCCGAGACTGACAGGCAGCCAGCTTGAGCCAGGCACAGGAAGAGGCTCCAGGGCAAAGCGGGGCCCTGCTCCATCTTCAGGTTCAGGCGGGAGACTCCCCCGCAGAGGGAGGGAGGGGAGGCACTCGGGGCCACATCCAGGCAAGCACCACCACCCTGCCCTCCACGGCAGCCTTGGGAGTTGGACGCGTTGGCCAAGGCTGCTGCTGTTGCTTCTCCAAAGAAGGTTCGCTTCAAGGCCATGTCCAGGGACCCACGAGCAGAGGCACTGGGGGGCAAGGGATCCCCAAGGGGGCAGCCCACAGGTGAGGGGGTTGAGGGCCCCTCTAGGGAGCGCCTGAGGCCATACATTCAAGAGTGTCCCTGGTGAGGCCCAGAGAAGAGCCAGGACTGGCCAAGGGCCCAGGCCGTCAGCTCCTCCACAGTGAGCCCCAGGGCCCAGGAAGACAGCGGGGTCTGACACGGGGAGCTGGGCTTCCAGTGCCACGGGTACAGGAGCAAACCCGGAAACATTCATGATACCAACTCCCCTGTTCAGAAGTGGGTCTGGCTTTAGCCCCAGGGATGGGGGCAACTACGGCCGCCACAGCCAGTGGCTCAGAAGGGAGAGTTCATGCCCAGCTTAGTTTCAAACTGCAGCTTCTGTCGCTTCTGGTAGCGGACTCGGACCCTGGTGGGGCAGGAGATTAAAGTACAGGTTGGCAACGATCCTTAGACCAGGGGCCAGGGCAGGACAACAGAGGAGAAGGGAGGGATGGGCAGCGGAAAGGTGAGGGAGTGTCGCCAAGGGAGTGACTGGTTTAGGGAACATGCCTGAGCCCAGAGGGAGGCGCCCTGCTGACAGCTCACCGAATCTCATGTAGCTTCACGATCTCATTGGTCACCACCACAAGGACCAGGGACAGGCAGCCCAGGAGCCATGTCAGCAAGGGCACGTCCTCCAGGCCAAAGTGGACATGGCTGTCCCTGTGCGTCCAGAGCTGCAGGTCCACAGCCGTCTGGACCACCTGACCCAGCAGCCTGTGGGAGGCAGCGGCCCCGTGTGAGCCCTGACACTGCCTGCTTCCTGGTACAGCAGTTAGCTCAGGCAGGGCACAGTTAAACCTCTGGCCCCGGTCCCGCCCTCCAATCCTAGCCCTGCAGAAGCCCCTCTCCTCCCTAGCCCGCATTCTGCCCTCCATCCTAGCAATACTCACACCACAGGCACTGTCACGGCCCACCAGAGGTTGGTCAAGGGGCTTTTTCTCCACAGGGGCTTGGTGCGATGCACATGGGTGATGGAAATGAAGACTAGGGAAAGTGGGGCGATGTGAGGGTCAGACTTCCACAGTGGGGCTCCTCTCCCACCATCATCTGTGCCCTCCCAGGGAGCCCTCTCACCAGTGTGCAGAACAATCAGGGCGGCCGTGAGCTTCTGAGCCGACAGCAGTCCGTTGGCAAAGTCCTCAAACCAGGCTGGAGCCCTGTCGTCGTTGCTGCCAAAGTGAGGCATGGGCTCAGCCCCTCTGGGGCCACAGGGAGGTAGGCTGGGGTGGGGAGGGAGGAAGCCTTGAGGCGAGGCAGGCGATGGGTGGATCTCTGGGGCTGGGACCCACCTGGGCAGCATGATGGAGGAGCAGTTGGTGAGGTTGCGGGCCCGGGAGCTATCACAGAAGCTCTGCAGTGTGAAGCCAAAGCAGATGAGGCACGAGCTGATGGTGAGGCTGAACTTGAGCAGGAAGCAGAGCAGGAAGTAGTGCTGGGTCTGCCAGGGAACAAGGCCAGTCACTCCTGGGGCGCACAGCCCCTCTGCCGGCTCCTAGGTCTTCCACGTACTCAACAGGCTCTTAGTAAATGGTCAGGCCTGGGGTATAGGGAGCTCACGCCCCAGCAAGGATCTTTCCCAGCTCTGTGCCGCCACCTCCTCTTTGATCTGGGGGAAGACTAGGAACCAAGTGCCAGCTTCCCAGTTCTGCTGAAGTCTCCCATCCAGAGCCTTCCAGATTAGCCCCTCTCTCCTCCCCCACCCCTCAGTCCCTGCCATGCTCACTTGCGAGGCTCACAGGGTCCGCTTCGCCTACCTTCTTGGGAATGGACTGGAGGTTCTTCCCTGTTGCCATAGACATGATGGAGCTATGGGGGGGCTTCCCCAGCAGAGAGATGCTGAAAAGCAGAGATCACGTAGAGGGATGGTGACAATGACCCTCTGTCCCTCAATTCTCACAGAGGGAGCCTCTAGGGAGTCTTGCGTGTGAGGTCGAGTCTGGCGAGGGGATGGAGTAAAACAAAGGCTGGGTGGCAGTGGCTCACACCTGTAATCCCAGCACTTTGGGAGGCCGAGACGGGCAGATCATTTGAGGTCAGGAGTTCAAAACCAGCCTGGCCAACATGGCAAAACCCCAACTCTACTAAAAATACAAAAATTAACCGGGGATGGTAGTGGGCGCCTATAATCCCAGCTACTCAGGAGGCTGAGGCAGGAGAATCACTTGAGCCTGGGAGGCAGAGATTGCAATGAGCAGAGATTGCACCATTGCACTCCAGCCTGGGTGACAGAGTGAGATTCCATCTCAAAAAAAGAAAAAAAAGACAAAGGGGGTTCCCTCCATGCCTCCTGTACCAGAGGAGGTGAGCCCTGAGCAGTTCCAGAACCTTGGGCTCCTAGGGCTGCACAGTGACATCCAGACCCCTCCAGCTTGGGCTTGGGGGGCGGGGAAGCTGCACGGCATCTCACCTGAGCAGAGGGTAGCAAAAGCAGGACAGCCACAGGATGTCAGTGGTACTCAGGAGTGGCGGCAGCTGGACCAGGCAAGAAAGGAACTAAACCAGGAAAGAAGCCAAGAGCCACAGTTCGATTCAGGCAAATAATAAGGGCATAGGAGCCCCCGAGCTCCCTTGCCCCAGGCCCAGATAGATCCTCACATCCTGCCAGAGGGAAGTGGGGCTGGAGGGAATACTGTTCTGCCAGTGAGTGTCATCTCCAAAAGCCCAGGGGCTTCACAGGGCTCTGGGGGCCCCTTGACTGTACTGCTACCCCCAGCCTCCCTCCTCAGATGTTCAGCTGGCCCCTGAGTGAAGGGGTGAGTGGCACGGGGGTGATGCCTGTGCGGGCCCCACCTCACCTGGATGACCACGAGAGTCAGCTGGCACTGCAGCAGGAAGAGGAAGCACTTACGGATGCCATAGGTGGCGTGCCGAGCCTAGAGACCAAGAGGGACAGATTATGGCTGGGTCTGCCTGTCCTCTCCCAGGCCCAACAGGTGACACACTTCAGCCAAGAGCCAGACTCCCAGCATGCTTCTATGAGGGGAGCAGAGGCGAATGTTACTGCCTGGGAGAGCCCACTCGGAGGGCTGGGGCATGAGGTCCCCCAAATAGGTCCTGTGCTGCTACTCCCACCCCAGGCGGGTCCTGCGTCTCTCCTCCTTTGCCTGCCAAAGCACCCACCTGTTCGATAAGCCGGATGATGCTGATGGTCTCCTCCTGGCGAAAGGTCAGGGAGCAGGGCAGGCTGTTGAGCTGCCCTGACAGCTGCAGGGGAGAAAGGCCATCCGAGGCCTGGGCCATGCTGGTGCTGGTGGCGTAGCCAAAGGTCTCCCAGGAGCAACGGGATGGGTACAGGGGATCCAGGGCAATGCTGCTCAGGGTGGGAGACACACACCCTTCAGCTGCATCTCCCACAGGACTGGGCACCTCACCCTCTTCTCCCACCATGCCCAAGTGCATTGGTCCCAGCCAGGGCGAGGTCGGCCATGGTACACACCCCCAGCCCCATGCAGGCCCATCTGACCCTCTGGTGTGGGAGGTAGAGGCTGGCCCACAGGCTCCAGGGTCCCGCCCTGACCTGATGTCACTCTGGAGGAAGAGGCAGCTGTTCCGCAGGTTGGCAGAGCTGCCCAGGCAGCAGGTCACCTCCCCGTACTCTTGCATGATCTTTATCATCTCACACATGGCTGAGGACAGCATATGAGGGCACAAGAGTCAGGCACGCAGAGTGCCATGTAGGCGCTGGGCAGAGACCCATGGGACAGGACAGCAGGAGGCAATGGGAGGTAGGCCCCTCTTTGAAACAACCCCACCCCCAGCAGTGGGATCATGTGAACATTGGCACTTCTGACTCCAACCCACAAGATTCCCCAGCTGATCTGATCCCAGCCCAGGTTTCTTCACTCCCTGCATGGAAAACCTACATCCCTCCAGAGCCCACAGGGTGCCTGGGCCCAGGCAGAGCTCAGCCACAGGGACGAGGCTGCCCAAGTACCCGTGGCCACAGCACTCACTCTCCGGGGTGCAGTCGGTGAAGAGGGGCACTAGCAGGGGCACGTTGTCAATGTTCTGCAGGTGGGGCCGCACTTGGTGGATACCCCGGGGCAGCTTAGCCTGGAGAAAGCAGAGATGCCAGTGGCTTCAGGATGGGGATCAGCATCCCTCCATCCCTCCCCTTCATGTGCCTGCCCACTACCTCTCTACCTCTCCCCTGGACCAGCTATGGGACCACTACAGGAACACGTGAGACAGATCCTGCCATCGTACCCGGTTGGAGTCCTCCAGGAAGCTGGGGATGTCGCTGTCCGTAGGCTGGAAGCTGATGAGGTCGGAGTGGCCCTCCTCCTCCATGAGGAGGAGCCCTTCTGCATCGTCTCGGGACACTGTGGGGACAAAAGCCTTTCCCTCACCTTGGGGCCAGCCTTCCGGGGCCCTGTCCTTGCCCTGCAGATGGCAGAGAATTTCCTGCCTCTGTGTCCACTCCTTCCTGCTGACTACTGTTTCCCACAGGGACATCACAGCCATTTCCCAAGGGAATGTATTTATCTGGAGGGCTCTTGGGAGGCTCTTCCTGGCTGTGGCTCTGAGGAGGGGAATCCTCCCACCATCACCCCGTCCCCACCCCACGCCTTTGCCCTTACCCTGATTCAGGTCATCGTGTAGGGAGCCTGCGTGGCTGGGGCTGGAGGGGGGGATCTCGGAGCCAGGCATGTCACCATTGGGCGTGAGGGAGATGTGGCAGTTCCAGCCTGTCTCCAGGCCCATTTTTTCTGCAAACACCTGTGAAAGGCAGACAGCCGTGAACATATGGGTCCAAAAGCCCATGGGAGACAGAGTTAGCGGTGGCAGAGGGGATGGCTCTCCCCACCTTGCTTTTGAGCTCATCCTCCAAAGAGAAGTAGACAAAGCGGATGCAGGCGTTGACGAGCCCGTCGATGAGGCGTACGATGTCCAGCCGGGCCTGGTACTGGGAGGACACCATGCCCATGAAGATCTGGCCGCTCAGGGCCTGCATGCAGTCTTCCTTCTCCAGCACCTCCCCGATCCCTTCTTCAGGCAGGGCACACAGGACACAGCCCGATCAGGACACCCAGGAACCAGCCCAGGGCCACACACACAGATGCCACACCCAAATCAAGGAGCACACAGGCCCCAGGGGACCACACACAGCCACGGATGCACACAGCCAAGACACACGAAGGAGCCGACAGACACAGGAGAAAAGACAGTGAAAGGTATGCATCAGTCAGGTGGCTGAATCCGAGCTGGGAGCCATGACAGGGCATGGCTTCAGCTTCTGCCCAGCCCTGCTGCAGGGCTGGGGGACCGGCCCCACCCTCAGCAATGGCTTCAATTCACGGTCTCTTGGGTTGAAAAAACCCGGCAAGTGTGTGTGTCTGGTGGGAATAGGGTGGTGTGGTGGAGCTTCTGGGCCCCTCTGCACCGGCAGGGTGAGAGACCTGGTCTCCTGTCTGATTCTGCCAAGCCTAATGCTCTATGAATGCTGCTTGGTAACTTCCCAGGAAAGCACTCTGATACATGTTACCCACTTGAGCATCACAACCAACCAGTGAGGCAGGCCAAGTGAGCACCCGCTGATGAGGGAGGAAACTAAGGGGCTCCCCATGTCACTCGATAGAGTGCTGCACTGGCACCCCAGCCTGGGGCTGCAGCCACTGCACCCTTTGCTGTGGGGGGTGCCAGCGCCCTACAGAAGCCCTCCCTGCTCCTGGGCTTCCGCAGCCCAAGGGAGCCCCAGCACCAGCCCCGCTGGACAGACGCACGAGGTACCGTCAGAGCTCCAGCTGCTGCGGCGGGCGTTCTGCTTGATGGGGATGGTGCTGGGCAGCTCGCACATGGTGAAGATGCTGCTTTGGCCAGGCACCTGTACCAGCTCGATGCACTTGCCATTGAGCTGAGAGGACAGGGCGCAGTTCATGGGCTTGTAGGCGAAGGCAGAGCAATACCCAGACAGGCAGGCTCGCTGGTAGAAGTCCAGCACTTTCTTTCTGCCAGGGAAGCAGGTGGAGGTGAGGTGAGCAGTCCCGCCTGTGAAGGGCAGGTGCCCCGGCAGAGTGACTGCTCTTGCTGCTGGCACATGCTTCCTCACCCACCTGTCAGATCCCGAGAGAGGGTAGATGTCAGCTCCGTCCCAGAAGTCTGTGCAGGCTTCTAAGACCACATCAGCGGTGCCATGGGACAGCATCTGCTCTGTGCCTGGGGGGGACAGAGTTCAAACCCTGAGTGTCGCTAACTAGCCCCCAGCCCTCACTCTGACCTGACAGGCAACACACTGTCCTCCTGGAGAAGGGCGCTGAGGAGCCCCTGCCAGAGGAGGAGACTCCCTGGGACTCACGATCAACAAGGGTCTGCAATGCCACCGCGCTTGGAATGCAGACACCATATTCCCATCCTTTGGACAATCCCGGCCTCTGGAGTCAACACCATCCCAGCCCTGGTCCCCAAGTCCAGCCCCTGCCACAGTGGAGCACTTGGAATCAGTCTACTTTTCATCTGCCCAGGCCTCCCTAGCAATGGGTGGAGTTGGGTAGAGCCCCCTGCCAAGCTCTGGAAGGTCTGGCCTGATGCTGGCCGAGGTAGCCAGGGCTCACTGGTGGTGGTGTCTTTAATGAAGAGGCTGATCATGTGGCTGAGGGGAGGCCGCCGCTTGGTGACACAGGAGAGCCGCCCCAGTGATGTCTCCTTCATTGTCTCGGCACTGGGGAGGCGGTACAGCGCCAGGTGGTTCTCCTGCTTGAAGAGCTCCTTGGCCCCAGGAGTAAAGCCTGCAGGGCAGGGAACAGGAACTTAGGGCCATGCCATGCCAGGTCCATTAAGTCCCATGAGGAGTCGGTACTGGACCTCTTCTAGGAGGCAGGTCCAGCCAGCCATCCCCTGCCACAGGGGCCCATACCAATGAGGCGGGCAAGCTCGCAGAGGCCCCAGGGCACATGCACGGGCAGCACGGCACTGTGGCTCTCTTGCAGGGCGATGTTGCACAGGTGGTCAGAGAATCGGCACAGGCGCTCGGTGACGCTGGCATTACACAGATTCAGCAGCACATTGAGGCCCAGGGGTTTGAGGGAGGTGAGGTGCAGCTGCCAGTTGGAGTCATCAAACTGGATGCAGGAGGGGTTCTGCTGGTCCTGGGACAGGCTCAGCATCTCCAGGTGGTAGTCACACACAAAGTCCTCTGCTTCGTAGGGGTCGCTCTCCATCCCGGGCTGGGTCTGGGGGAAACATGGACAGGAGCCTCAGCCTGGGAGAGGGTGCGGGGAAGCCAGCACTGGCTCCGCCCACCTCCCAAGGCTGGGGAGGGCTCCTGCCCCTGAAATGCGCCCTTCCCGAGAGAGAGCTCCTGCTCACTCTCTTCCACTCCTCTCCCTCCTGAAATCCGCTTCCTGTCCTTCTTGGGCTCCTGTCTGCTTCTAGGAACTATTAATATATATCATGATACTGGCAGGAGCCAAAAAGAGGGGTGGCTAGACCAAAGAGGACACAGTTGAGGGATATTTTGTGGCCAGGAAACATCTCTGAGAGGGAGCCCCGGGCTGTGTGTGTTTGGAAGGTTCCAATAGGGACACCAGTGATTGCGACCACAAGAATGGAAGGGTGGGGGAGGCTCCGCCTACTTCTCGGCAGAGACTTGGGGAGGGCCTCAGGGGCCACTGGCCTAGGCTGGAGGTGCTGCGATGGAGGGCAGAGACACCTGCTCTTTCAGACCCTGTGGTGCCAGGCTGGCCAGGGAGGCCAGGACGGCCTGTGGCTGAGGGCGTGGCTACCCCGCGCCACCTCCTCCCCTCACCTTGCTGGGCTCTTCTTCGCCACCCTCGGTGTCCCTGCTGAAGCTCACGTTGGAGCCAGATGGGTGTTTGCTGCGGCCGTGCGCTTTGTGGTGTGAATAGGGCTCGGGGGGCTTGGGAGCCTCGCCAGGCCAGTCGCCACGCTCCTGCTCGCTGGAAAGGTGCAGAGCGTTGTTCAGGGAGCCAGCCAGGAGGGCGTCTCGCTCATGGGGCTGAAGAGAATGAGGAGCACAGGCTAGGACCAGTGGCTCCCATGGCCCGGGTAGGCAGGATGCTTCTAGGTCCCCTGGCTGCCTTGTCTTCACCTCACCTGCCCAGAAGCAGATCCTAATGGTGCTGAACCCTCCTTTGCCCTCCTAAACCTCACCCTCCCTGGCCAGGCTCCAAGGCTAAATAGCCTGGCCCAGAGTCGGGCCCATGGGAGCCGGCCGTACCTCCTCCTCTACCTCAGGATGGCAGAAGGAGCGGGTGGATAGGCCATCGGTGAGGTCCTCATGGCTGCTGTGAGGGGGCTCCACCTTCCCGCTGAAGAACAGTACAGTCTCTGGGCTGGGATTTGGCCATGACAGGATCCCCTGTTTGTCCACACAGCATAGGACCTGCATGGAAAGCATTTGGCATTGGCCCAACGCTTTGCCAAAGCGTTTGGCATTGGCCCAGGCTCCAGGAAAGGAGCCTGGCATTGGCCCACCCTGCCCAGGGACCACTCAAGCGGCAGGTGGGCAGCCCAGGCCCAGCCAGAGAGCAGGGCGGGCACAACAGGCACCTCTTCCCCGCAAGTCCCACCCTCACCGTGACGGAGCCCAGGCTGTGCAGCAGGCTGGAACTGTGGCTCAGCGTTGGCGACGTCCCCCGGAGCACCCTCAGGAAGTGGCCCCAAATGCAGCGCAGCAATTCCTGGTGAGAGAGAGGAAGTCTGCAAGGCCATTTAGGGCTCGGCCTCATTTCCCTGGAGATGGCCTCTAGGGGGAAATCCAGGGGAGCACCACGAAGTTGGGGTGGAGAGGCACTTCTCTAGGGCAGGGCGTGCACACATTATGGGAACAGGCCCAGGTTATGTCCACATGTAACGGGTGGACATGGGGCTCCAAGAGCCCGGTTGGAGGCTTTAAGGCCAAAAACAGGGGAGTCCCAGGGTTGTGGCTGTAGGGACCTGCAAGAGAAGCCATCCCGGGTCAGTGTTGTACCTGAGAGGAGACAGCCTCCGTATAGCTGCTGAGAGTGTCCTCTGAGAACTTAGCCAGCTGCATGGAGAGAGGGTGAGGTCCTCAGTGAGGAAAAAGCCACCTTCACACAGGTCTCTCCAAGCTGGCAGAGGTGGGGCCCACACCAGTGGGGCTCCCAACTCCTTTGGTAAAGGGCCCGGGCCGTCCTGACTCCCCACCTGGTGGAAGCCAGGGTAGACTCTCACCCACACCCAGGGCGTGGCCTAGGGGCCCTTCTGGAATGGAGAGGGCCCGAGGCCTGGAGAGCTGCCCAGGCTGACCAACACACCGAGCCCAAAGTGGGGCTGGACTTCTGCCCCTGTCCTCTGGCACAGCCAACTCCCTCTTTTTGTTCCTGTCACTTCCCCCAGACGCCTTGGAAAAACCTACCAGGGAGCTGGGTGAGGCCTTGCTCATCTGGGCCAGGACACGGGCCTCTCCACAAGCGGTTGCCAGAACCCAGAGGACTGGAAAGAGCAGGGGGAGGATGGGCAGGACACCATTCACCTGGGAAGGAGTGGACCACACAGACGGCTCCTGAGCTCCGGGCCTGGGGAAGAGGGAAGGGAAGGGCTGCCCTGGCCCCACGGCCATTCCCTGGGCAGGAAGGGCCAGCTCTCTCGCGGGCAGGAATGGAAAGAAGGGAAAGAGGTGTTCTTTTTTTTTTTTTGAGATGGAGTCTCGCTCTGTCGCCAGGCTGGAGTGCAGTGGCGTGATCTCGGCTCACTGCAACCTCCGCTTCTCGGGTTCAAGTGATTCTCCTACCTCAGCCACCCAAGTGGCTGGGACTACAGGCGCGCACTACCATGCCCAGCTAATTTTTATATTTTTAGTAGAGACGGGGTTTCACCATGTTGGCCAGGATGGTCTCAATCTCTTGACCTCATGATCTGCCTGCCTCGGCCTCCCAAAGTGCTGGGATCACAGGCGAGAGTCCCCGTGCTCGGCTGGAAAGAGGTGTTCTTTTTTTTTTTTTTTTTTGAGATGGAGTTTCACTCTGTCACCCAGGCTGGAGTGCAGTGGCTGGATCTCAGCTCACTGCAAGCTCCGCCTCCCGCGTTTACGCCATTCTCCTGCCTCAGCCTCCCGAGTAGCTGGGACTACAGGAGCCCGCCACCGCACCCAGCTAGTTCTTTTGTATTTTTTAGTAGAGACGAGGTTTCACCGTGTTAGCCAGGATGGTCTCGATCTCCTGACCTTGTGATCCGCCCGTCTCGGCCTCCCAAAGTGCTGGGATTATAGGCTTGAGCCACCACGCCCGGCCAAGAAAGAGGTGTTCTTAAGCTGAAGCTTAAGGGGACCTCTGGACTGCAGAGAGGGAGGGGACAGCCAGGATACTAGGAGAAGAGCCAGCCCTGCGGGTCGGAGGGAAGCATGACAGAGAGGACAGGGCGGTCCTTGCCTGGAGCTGCAGGAGGGTGTACTGCCAGGAAGTGACCCCTGGGGCACTGAAGATGAAGCGCAGGGCATTGGTGATGAGGAAGCCGGCCTGTTGGGAACAGCAGAGGCACAGCCTTGACCCCGCCCCTCTAGAGCGTCATAGGCACTGCCATTTTCCTTCCTTTCTACTCCACAGGCTGGCTCGCTCAGCGACCCTCTGCATTCACTCCCGCTCACATGAGTGGCCCTGAGACTCCCCCCCGAAGTCCAGCCCTCTCCTCTGCCCCGTGCAGCCCCTGCTGCACGCACCAGGACCACAGGCACAGCATAGTGTAGCATCACCGACTGCACTGTGAACCGCTCATTGTCCAGGGCGGTGACTGGTCGGGACAGGGCCATGTCCAGGCACCACCTGCAGAAAGAAGTGATTGTCAATCTCACTTGGCAAAGAGGCCAGAAACCTACAACTTGGGAGGATTCTGGGCTTCTCTGCCAGATACCGCTTCTTCAGGCACCGTGAGTCCCGCAGTTCCAAGCTCTGCCCTGGCCCTAGCCCACGTTCACCTCCAGAGCAGTTCCCTCAGCGCAGAGATTGGGAGAGGGCGCCACCCAGTCTAAGAATTCTCACAAGATGCTAAAGACAGGAGCCTAAGGAGACGCCTGCCCTCAAAAGAACCTCGCGATGAATGGGACCCCTTCCTTGTCAGTCTCATCCCCCTCTTCACGGAAGGCACCAGGGACAGCAGGAGGCGGGGCGGCACCCCTACCTGACGTTGTCAATCACAGGGGTCTCAAGGACACGGAAAAGCCGGTGCTGCTGGGGACTCTGCGGCCCTCTCTCCACTTCTCCCCGGGGCGAGGGTGGAGGGGAGAAGGGGGGGAAGAGGTCTCCCGGCTCCAGGACAATGTGCTCATCATCCTGCAGGCAGCAAGTGGGAGAGTGGGGGCAACGAGAGGGTCCCATCAGAGGCCACTCTTCCTGGACAATTCAGCTAAGTACAGACATTCCCTGGGGTTAGGCGCCATCAGCCCAGAGCCCACTGGGGCAGGGCCTGTGGGACTAGACTCTTAGCGAGAATAAAGAACAGCATAGGGGGCCGGATGTGGTGACTCACACCTGTAATCCCAGCACTTTGGGAGGCTGAGGCAGGTGGATCACTTGAGGTCAGGAGTTCGAGACCAGCCTGGCCAACATGACGAAAACCTGTCTCTACCAAAAAATACAAAAATTAGCCAGGTGAGGTGTGGTGGCACATGCCTGTTATCCCAGCTACTAGGGAGGCTGAGGTGGGAGAATCACTTGAACCCAGGAGGCAGAGGCTTCAGTGAGCTAAGATCGTGCCACTGTACTCCAGCCTGGGCGACAGGGTGAGACCCTATCTCAAAAAAAAAAAAAAAAAAAAACCGGCAGGGTGGAGGAAGATGTTCCAGAGCCTCTGCCAAAAAGCCAGTGAGCTGGCCAGGAAGCTTCAGGATGAAGTCTGAGGACCCTCCCATTATTGCTTGTGGATGCTCCCACCGCATTTCCAGGGGAGAAGGAAAGCCTCAAGTTACCTTGATCCCCCTCAGAGAAGCAAACGATTCCTGGCCAGGCCTCAAAGCTATGATGTCTCCTTCAACCAGCAGGCTGACTGGCAGGTTGACCAGGTGTCCATCTCTGTAGGCCCAGTGCAGGGACCAGGATGGTGCAAAGGGCATGTGCAGGTCTGGATACATGGCATTGGGCCACTGGATCTCCCTGCCATCCCTGAGGGCATCTGAGGGGAATGGAAAGAGGGAAACCACCTTCTCGGCCATGGCCCTGCACCCCGGTCAGATACAGCAGCACCTCCGGAGCACTGTCTGTCCACTTCCTCTCCCAGGAGGTCCATGGCAAACCCCGCCACTCGTTCCAACACTTCCCTGCTTTCAAGGACGCCTCCCTTGTGAAGCCCTACCTGGCCACTCCAGCCCCAGAGCCTCTATCTCCTCTCAACACCTGGAGCTGTCATTCTTTGTACCCCCCTCCCATTCAGATACACTTCACAAACATTGCGGAGGGTCTGTGAGGGGTGCAAGGTGGAGACAACAACATGCCTCCTCAAGGAGCCTCAACCCAGTGGGGCAGATGAGACATATGGACAGGAAACTCCAAACAAGGCAAACACGGCTAAGCATTAACAAAGATCCCTGTGCTGCAGGAGTCCAGAAGAGGGAGCAAACCGATTTGCTGGGGCGATCAGAGATGGCTTCCTGGAAGAGGAATTACTGGGGATGGGCCTGGAAGAATGGGTGAGATTTTGTCAGCTGGAGATGAATGAGGGAGAAGCTCCCCAGCAGAGAACAGTGGAGAGAGGCATAGAGGCAGAGGCTGATACACAGCGGGCCTAGGACTGGTGAGTAGTTTTAATGTAAGAATGAGGAGGATGAGAAGAGGCTGGAGAGGAAGGTGGGCCTGTGTTGGAAGCTCTGGGAGGCCACGTGTGCCTCTGGGATGGCTTCCATAAGCAAGAGGGAGCCACTGATGCTCCTGGGCAGGAGACTAGGCTCTGAAAAGCAGGGCCCGTCTTTTGCCATCAGCATTGCACTCCCAGTGCCTGGCACATGGTTGCAATTAACCATCTCAGAATGAAAGGACAAACTCTCACTTGGCATCTAAATGTCCACTACCCAGTTCTGTTGGAGAAAGTCTCATGAGCGGGTGCTGCTTCTCCCACAGCACCTGCCCTGGACATGCCCCTGGAGAGCAGGAGCCACCGTCCCTCAAAAGAGCCTCAACAACCCTCAATCCGCAGCCAAGCTGCATAAACACCGCCTGAATGAAAGGCCAAGCAGAAATCCGAGCAACTCCCTTCCCTTTTGGAACTGGGCTGCTCCATCTCAGGCTCCCAGCCCCCTACCCCACCACAATTCCTGCAGGTATCTCTGCCCACCTCCCCATGTCTCCCAGCACGGTACACCAGACAAGATGGACTTGAACGAGAAAACTTCAACCATCCTCCTGCCACGTGAGAGGTCTTCCCTGTTAGTTTCCCAACATGAGCCAGCCCGCAGGCCCACCTGCCACCGTTGGCCTTCCTGCCTGCCCAGCCTCTGCCTGGGCACCCACCACCATCCCACAGCTCTCACTGCCCTGCTCAAAAGAGGGTGGGCATCCTTCTAACTCCCCAGATGACAACAGGACCTGCAAGGCCACAAGTGACCCATCTGTGCTGGGGTGCATGAGGGGAGCCCTCAGGGCTTTGATATGTTTGGTCATCTTTTCCCACCAATATTCCTGCCCTTGACCTCACCTTGGATTTGGTCAATGATCCCTCGCAGCCTCCGCTCTACTTCCCGACGCTTCAGCCGGTCTTGCCGCCCGATGAGCACAAGGTTGAGAAGCAGCAACAGGAACAAGGCCGAGGCGTTCACCAGCCCCACCCCACGGCTGGCGGGAGGAAAGAGAGGGGCACCCACAGGGAGTGAGGGCTTGCCCACCCAGCAGCCCCTGGGCCACAGCTCCCTCCCACCCCAGTCCCTTGTGGAAAGTGTCCCGTTCTGGTGCCCTGACACCAGCTAGGCCTCTGACCCCAGTCAAGGGACTGAGGAGGTTCCCTTACATACCAGGAGCAGCTTGGGGGTGACAGCCCCCCTCGGAGCCCTGGCCGTCCCAGGTGTTGCAGCAGGACGGACAGGACAGCTGGAAAGGTTGGGGAGCAGCCTCTGGGTGCATACCTCCCGGCCGGCTGGCCCCCACAGCAGCCCAGCAGCAGCAGCACAGCCAGTAGCATGAGTGAGGCCCCCGGCCAGTGGAAGCAGGAGCAGCGGTTACTGTGGTGGAGGAAGCTGCTTCTCCACACCTCCTGGGAAGGGACAGGGAGGGGACAATGTCCCATTCCAATCTGGCTGCCTCCCCCAGCACCCTCCCCAGCCCCCATGGCCACCTTGGTCCCCTCCCTTTGACCTTGGCTGGCCTCCATCCTGTTGGGCTCCTGCAGCAAGCAGGCTCAGGAGCCACTCTGAGGAGAACCCCAGCTTCTTTCTGACATTTCATGAGGCCTCAGTTGGGTCACACCATCCAGGGTGACGGTGCATCAGAGTCCTGAGAAGGGGCCTCCCACTTCCCTGCCATCTCAGCCAGGCTCTGGTGGTCCCGAGAAAAAGCTTCACCTTCCAGGTCAGACACTTCTTCCGCTCCCTGAGATGTCCTTCCAGCACTGCCTCCAGCTGCTCCTTCAGGACGCTGAGGGCCTTCCGCGTGGACAGGCCCAGGGCCGAGGGAGGCTCGCCCTACAGGCAAGCAGGAGGCGTTGGGCGTCACTGCCAGGCTGAAGCTGTGCAAGGCACGCGGGCCCCAACCCTCCCCTTCCCTGACCCTTCATCCTTCCCCTCCTCTGGGATCCTCACATCTCTTCCCCTACCAGCTCTGGCCCCTCAAGGTGTGACCATGTCCATCTCCACTAAATTACAAACTGTTCAAGTGCACAGCCTCCTACCCTACTCTTCACAGCTAAGTTAAAAAACAAAATAACTTTTTCTTTTATTGCATGTTCCCCAACTCACTTTCCCCACTGCCACCAGCGAGCTCCCTGCCCATCCAGCCTGTGCTCACCACTGATCTCCCAATTTATTGCAAGGGGGCCAGCCTTTGATTGTATGGACAATTTTATTTTTTTTTAGATGGAGTCTTGCTTAGTCTCCTAGGCTGGAGTGCAGTGGCGTGATCTTGGCTCACTACAACCTCTGCCTCCTGGGTTCCAGTGATTCTCCCACCTCAGCCTCCCGAGTAGCTGGGATTACAGGCGCACACCACCATGCCTGGCTAATTTTCTGTATTTTTAGCAGAGACGAGGTTTCGTCATGTTGGCCTTGAACTCCTGACCTCAAGTGATCTGCCCGCCTTGGCCTCCCAAAGTGCTGGGATTACTGGCGTAAGCCATCACGCCTGGCCTAAAATATATCTGTTTTTAAATGGAAAGAGAGAAACTAACATAGAGATGCTATCTTTTGGCCCAGCATGGTGGCTCATGCCAGTAATCCCAGCACTTTGAGAGGTGGAGGCAGGTGGATCACTTGAGCCTAAGAGTTAAAGACCAGCCTGGGCAACATAGTGGAACCCCATCTGTACAAAAAATCAGAAAGAAAAAATTAGCTGGGTATAGTGGCGTGCACCCAGCTACTCAGGAGGCTGAGGCAGGAGGATCACTTGGACCCAGGAGGTCAAGGTTGTAGTGAGCTGTGATTGCGCCACTGCACTTCAGCCTAAATGACAAAATGAGACCCTGTCTCAAACAACAACAAAAAAAAGAGATGCTAGCATTTCATTGTTCCTAGGAAAGACATGAAGGAAAAAAACCTTCAAACTCTGTGAGGGACGGAGGGAGGGAAGAAGGGGGCAGGGGAGGAAACAAACCCACCATCTTCTGTAACTACCATTTCATGAAAGAGAGGATATTGTAACACTAAAATATTAGAAAAAAAGGCAGCTATTCCCAGGGCAGGACTGCAGAGGCACACTCCCATCTCACCAAGGATGAGTGGGACATGGTGTGGATAGGGTAGACCCCGACGATGCAGGGACCAACCACATCATCTTAGGCGACCTTGTGGCCCAGCCTCTCCCTGTCAGGACTCCCCCATTCCTGGCTTCTCACCTGTTTTCTCCTTTGACTGTTCTTCCCCATCCGTCCACCCGACAGGCCACCTAGGACACGTTACCAACCTCTGTAGGTTTCCAGGGCAACCTCATCCACAGTCATGGATCACCTGCCACCAACAAGCCTACAACTCCTGTTTTACTTCAAGTCTGACCACTACCCTGAATGTGGATCCGTCTGCTGAATGGGCCTATAGCTGCTTCACAGGGACCTAGGAGTCAATATGTCCAAAAACCCGAACTCGGGCCGATCATGGTGGCTCACGCCTGTAATCCCAGCACTTTGGGAGGCTGAGACAGGTGGATCACTTGAGGTCAGGCATTTGAGACCAGCCTGGCCAGTCCAACATGGTGAAACCCTGTCTCTACTAAAAACACAAAAATTAGCTAGGCATGGTGGCGCATGCCTGTAATCCCAGCTGCTTGGGTAGCTGAGGCATGAGAATCACTTGAACCTCGGAGGCAGAGGTTGCAGTGAGCCAAGATCACGCCACTGCACTCCAGCCTGGGTGACAGGCCCAGACTCTGTCTCAAAAAAAAAAAAAAAAAAAAAAAGAAGCCGGGTGTGGTGGCTCACGCCTATAATCCTAGCATTTTGGGAGGCCGAGGCGGGCGGATCACCTGAGGTCGGGAGTTCGAGACCAGCCTGACCAACATGGAAAAACCCCATCTCTACTAAAAATACAAAAAATTAGCTGGGTGTGGTGATGCATGCCTGTTATTCCAGCTACTCGGGAGGCTGAGGCAGGAGAATCACTTAAACCCAGGAGGTGGCGGTTGCAGTGAGCCGAGGTCGCACCATTGCACTCCAACCTAGGCAACAAGAGTAAAACTCCATCTCAAAAAAAAAAAACAAAAAACTGGAACTTGCCTCCTGGCTCTACTGCCAGAGTCACCTTTCCTCCCATAGTGACCGTCTCACCCAATCACGTCTAGAACATTCCAAACCCTGGCCTTATGCTTGCCCAAACTCTACCCCACACTGTCTCTAACTTTTCCAAACCCACTGGAACACCTTGGCCAGTGCAGGGCATGCCTGGTTGGTCAAATGACCTATTTACCCTTAAAATCAAGTCCGATTCTTGCGTGTGCTCCTGGAGGCCCTTCAGATGTGCCAGCCTCTCTGGCCTCCTTTCCTGCTCCTCCTGGCACAAGCCGAGCCCCTCCGGCTCATGTTCATATACTTGATGTGTTTCTCAGCCAGAAACACGTGCCCCACCCCAAACAACTCTTGCTTCTCCTTCTAGACTCAGCTCAAACATCACCTCCTCTGGGACATTTTCCCAAAACCCAGGGCTGCACTTCAGGGGAGGTTTACATGTCAATGGTGTCCCGGGCAACCTGGCCTGCAGCCTGCACCTTACAGAACTGTAATCACAGATTGACACGCCTTGCTCTCCCGCCAGACTGCAAATTCCTTAAAAACAGGCTCTGAATTCTTCCATTTCCACACACCCTCACCATCCAACTGCTAAGACAGTGTATGGCACACACAAGCTCAATGAATACTTGCTGAATGAATGAATGAATGCAATGATCCCAATGAAACAGCAACAGGAACAACCCGAGGCATTTCGCAGCTTAGTCAAGGCTTCACCTTAATTGGGACTGTCAGCCCAAAATCTGTAGCTGAGACACCACAGCTTTTAAAAATGTGGATGTCTAGGCCCCACTCCGGACCTACCGAACCAAAATTTCTGGGGATAAAGAGAATCCCGTTATATGTATATACACACACACACACACACACGTATACACACACACATATACACACACACACATATACACATATATATATATATATATATTTTTTTTTAATTGAGACAGGGTCTTGCTCTGCTGCCCAGGCTGGATGTAGTGGCATGGACATGCATCCATCCTCTCAGGCTCCAGCAATCTTCCTGCCTCAGCCTACGGAGTGGCTGGGACTACACCCAGTTAATTTTCTTTGTTTTTTTTTTTTTTTTTTTTTCTTTTTTGAGACGGAGTCTCACTCTGTCACCCAGGCTGGAGTGCAATGGCATAATCTCGGCTCACTGCAACCTCTGCCTCCTGGGTTCAAGAAATTCTCCTGCCTTAGCCTCCCGAGTAGCTGGGACTACAGGCACACGCCACCACGCCCAGCTAATTTTTTTTTGTATTTTAGTAGAAACGGAGTTTCACCATGTTGCCCGGGCTGGTCTCAAACTCCTGAGCTCAGGCAATCTGCCCACCTCAGCCTCCCAAACTGCTAGGATTACAGGTGTGAGCCACTGCGCCTGGACCTTTGCATTTTTTTTTTGTAGAGATGAGGCCTCGATATGTTGCCCAGGCTGGTCTTGAACTGCTGACCTCAAGCAATCCTCCCTCCTCAGCCTGCTAAAGTGCTCTGATTATAGGCGTGAGCCACCACACCCCAGCTCTGAGGCCTTGGGACAAAGAAGAGCCCCATGGAAGGCAGCACCTGAAGGAGAAGTGAGTCTTTCCAGGGCCACCTGAGAAGCATCCATGTGAGCTTCCATCCGGAAAACCTCCTGAGCAAGCAGAGCGAATCCCTAGACCTCAGGCACCAGGAAAGGGATTTTGGGCAGCCATGGAGGAGGCTCAGCCACAGGCTGTGGGGCTGGGGACCCCTGGCTGCCTCATCTCACTGCCCTCCCTGCCCCCTATGCTGCGGCCCACAGTTCTGTCTCCCAGAGTCCTGCCCTGGCTGTGCCCTCTAGCCTTCTGGACTTACTCCTTCCTGCCTGTCTCCACACACACCCCCTGCTCAGCAACTTAGCCTCAGCCCTGGCAGGGCGCACATCCCATAACTAAGAGTGGCTGCTGGGCGCAGGGGTGCTGTCCCCCTGCCATAGGATGCAACCAAGTGGAGCCCCCAGTGCTGGCCTGAGGGACAGGGCCTGGCTTCTAAAGTGAGCCTGGCCCCAGGATTCCCCAGCTCCCTTGCCTAAATCTCCCCTAATCCTGCTCTCCACAGTGGCTTTGGGGGATTAGAAAGATAAGAGCTGCCTCTTCCCAGAGGGGATAAACTGGTTATTTCAGCTCAGAAAGAAATGGCCTTCCGGGCGGGGGCCTCACACCCCCACATGGGTAAATACTGTGCTCCAACGCACCCACCCGCCTTTGGCAAGGATCCTGAGGCCCCCCAGAGAGGCCATGGGCCAGGGCAAATGAATGCCTGTACCTGTCCTACTGCCTCCCAGAGCTCCTGACATGGAGGGAAGGAAAGCTTAAGGGAGGGTTGTAAAGGAGGAAGAGAAACAGGAAGAGGAGACCATAGGCCTTCTCCTGTCTGTGGGCATGGATGTCTGTTCCTTCCACCCCAGGGAAGATGAGGATCTAGGAGACAGACGCTGTACACAGAGACCCCAGGCCTCCAGTGCCTTCCCCTCAGGCTCAGCCTTCTGAGCTTCCTCACCACAGAGATGGATGTGAGTGTTCCCAGGACGGAATGACCCATGCCTGGGCCTGGCCTTCAGACATGATCAAGTGAGAAACATACTGGAGGCAGGAAGAGCTGGCCTGCAGAGGGGGAAGGCTGTCCACCCAAGACACGGAGACTGGGAGGGAGAAAGAGAGGAAGGACCAGGCAACTGTACACGGCTGGGAAGATGCTCGGCCTGGAATGAGGACCACACTCAGGAGGGTGACAATTTCCAGCAAGGCAGAGAAAAGGCTAAGAGGAGTAGTCAGAGAGCCAGGGAGGTGTCCCTCCTCTGGTCAGGCCTGAAGATCTTGGACATTCATCGATTCCCTGGGCCACATGGTAGCTGTCCTGACACCCACTGCCTCATTCCAAGCAGCCAGGACCTCCTCACCCAGCCTGGCCATCATCTGCTCTCTTGCTGTCTCTACCCCAGGTACCTTGAAGCTGTGCTCTGCTCCCCTCCAGGTGTGGGAGGTATGGGCCAGAGGGTGACAGATGCTCCCGGGCAGGGCGCCTGCAGAGCTGTCTGTGTGCATCTGCCCCCGCATGTTATGTCTGGCCAGGGACACCAGCTCCAGACTGGTGATTAAAGACAGCACAGTAGAGGAAAAATAAGCCATTCTGTAATTACATGCCGCCCAAAGGAAGCGCTTGCCCGCACAGGCCAGCCTTGCAGTGGGGACCCAGCGTTCTAGGCCAGTCTGCTCTTTGCGGCCTTCAACTGAGCTTATCCAACTGCCCAGACGTTCACCTCCCTCTCCAGCAGGGGGTCTGAGTTAAGGGTCAAGTCATTGCTCTCTCTTGCTCGTTTTTTTTTTTTTTTCCTTTGAGACAGGGTCTTGCTCTGTTGCCCAGGATGGATGGAGTACAATGGCACAATCTTGGCTCCCTGCAGCCCCCACCTCCTGGGCTCAAGCAATTCTCCCACCTCAGTTTCCAAGCAGCTGAGACCACAGATGTGTACCACCATGCCCAGCTAGCGGTTTTTTTAGTGTTTTTTTGAGACGGTCTCACTCCTGTCACCCAGGTTGGAATGTAGTAGTGCCATCAGAGCTCACTGCAGCCTTGACTTCCCAGGCTCAGGTAATTCTCCCACCTCAGCCTTCCAAGTAGCTGGGACTATAGGTGATGCCAAGACACCCAGCTAATTTTTTGTATTTTTAGTAGAGATGGTGTTTTGCCATGTTGCCCAGGCTAGTCTTGAGCTCCTGGGTTCAAGCAATCCTCCAGCCTCCCATAGTGCTGGGATTACAGGCGTGAACCACCATGCCTGGCCTGCTTTCTTACTCATTGTACCTCAGCTTTGACATGTGACATAAGAGCAGAAGACCTTCATACTTGTGGAAGGAAGTTCAGAATGGGTTGGTGGGTGATTGGGCTCTGCCAGCCTTTCCCAAAGCATGGAGTTAGGCTGGGTACTCAATGTGCCTGGGCACCAATGGCAGGGCATAGCAAAGGAACAGGCACAGTTCTTATTGTCTGAGAAACAGAAATCCAGGTTGACACACACAAGCTGAGGTCGCCTTTTCTTGACTCCTGGGGCCAAGATGGCTAAGAAAAAATCTAACCTGGCTTTAAGTACCCAAAGGTGACATGAGATTCTCAGAGCTTCCCACATACTAAAAACTCCCACCACGCCAAGGAGAAGGGAGGCCCTGCTTCTCAAATTACACAGATGCTTTTCAGACAGCACTAACCCCATTCCACTGTTTTCACTGCTCAGGCTTAACGGGAGCAAGAGGAGAAAATAACACGGCTCTAAGGAAGTCCTGACTCAGGAGAGGCAGGCAGCAAACGCCCATCACAGGGCTTGCTCTCTGTGTTCTTTTTCTTTTTTTTTTCTGAGACGGAGTCTCGCTCTGTCGCCCAGGCTGGAGTGCAGTGGTGCGATCTCGGCTCACTGCGAGCTCCGCCTCCTGGGTTCACGCCATTCTCCTGCCTCAGCCTCCCAAGTAGCTGGGACTACAGGCGCCCGCCGCCATGCCCGGCTAATTTTTTGCATTTTTAGTAGAGATGGGGTTTCACCGTGTTAGCCAGGATGGTCTCGATCTCCTGACCTCGTGATCCGCCCGCCTCAGCCTCCCAAAGTGCTGGGACTACAGGCGTGAGCCACCACGCCCGGCCAGCTCTCTGTGTTCTATCATCAAAGGGGGACGCTGGTAGGGCGTGGGGATTTGGAGGAACAGCAGGGTGGTGAAAGAATTCTATCCATCAAATCAGAACCACAAGGAGTCTGCCACTGAACAGGCCCAGCTCTGGAGGTCTGAAGCTGAGCACCTGGATAGACTAAGGCACTTTGGATAGCTGACATACCTGAGCTCTCCTGTGCCGCTTCCATCAGGTTTATCAGGTGACCCAGAGCCCGAAACCCCCAAGCCCCAGGCCCTCTCCCCTTTCCTTTTTTTCTTTTTGTTTTTCTTTTTTTTAAGATGGAGTTGGCCAGGTGCGGTGGCTCACGCCTGTAATCCTAGCACTTTGGGAGGCTGAGACAGGCAGATCACGAGGTCAGGAGATCGAGACCATCCTGGCTAACATGGTGAAACCCCGTCTCTACTAAAAATACAAAAAATTAGCCAGGCATTGTGGCAGGCGCCTGTATTCCCAGCTACTTGGGAGGCTGAGGCAGGAGAATGGCATAAACCCGGAAGGCGGAGCTTGCAGTGAGCCAAGATCACACCACTGTACTCCAGCCTGGGCGACAGAGCGAGACTCCATCTCAAAAAAAAAAGAAAAAAGAAAAAGGAAAAAAAAAAGATGGAGTCTCGCTCTGTTGCCCAGGCTGGAGTGCAGTGGCGCAATGGCTCACCACAACCTCCACCTCCTGGGTTCAAGCGATTCTCCTGCCTCAGCCTCCACAGTAGCTGGGACTAAAGGCATGCACCACCATGTGCAGCTAAGTTTTGTATTTTTAGTAAAGACAGGGTTTCACTATGTTGGCCAGGCTGGTCTCGAACTCCTGACCTCGTGATCCGCTCACCTTGGCCTCCCAAAGTGCTGGAAATTCAGGTATAAGCCACTGCGCCCGGCTGCCCTGTCCCCTTTCAGAGCTCCTGCATGGCATTCTGGGCACAGCAGCTGCTCTCCTTTCTACTCCAGCTGTCTCAGGAGCAACAGAATCAAGGTCCCCTAGGCTCAGGTAGACAGGTTATGAATTTAGACCTTGACCTTCAGCCTTGACAACAACAGATAACTACTAATTAGAACTGGCTGGCTGGGCATGGTGGCTCAAGCCTGTAACCCCAACACTTTGGGAGGCTGAGGCGGGTGGATCGCTTGAGCCCAGGAGTTCGAGACCAGCCTGGGCAACATAGTGAAACTCCATCTCAAGCCTGGCCCCCTCTCTGGGTCCCCACTATTGTCATCAGTGCAGGTATGGAAGGGACACAAAGCTGGACTCCACACAATGCCTGAATCATGGAAGCAGAGATTCAGCCACTACACACTCTTCTGAGTTGAGCCAGACACAGATGGACTCTGTCTGCAGCCAGGCAAATCGGAGCCTCGAGCGGAGCTGCTTCCTCCTCTTCCTGGCTCATGCTGACCTTAACACTTTCACCCACATTCTTCCCCACCTCCTGTAGCCATCAGGACCTACGAAAAAATCCTCCCCACCCTGTTGGCTTTTGTCTTAGTTCCCCACGTGGTTCTTCATTGTGCCTTCAGAATGCCTTCATTGGCCCTGAGGAGGGATGACATCCTGGCCCTGAGCTACTGTCACCTGTGCATGGAAACCCAGGTCCTCACATGCCTTGGCAGGGTATCCCCTGGGAGGCTTGGGTCCAGTCCTGCTCTGGGTGACTCAGGCACCTGGCTGGCAGCTCCCCAGGCACATTGGCCTTCTGGCTCTCATTCCCAGTCCCCTTCCCAGGTACCGGCTACCCATGCTCATTCAAGCAGCCTCCCATTTTGCATTGTCTTCAGGATGCTCACAGCAACCGCTAACCCAAAGACTCCCACACAAAGCAGAGAACACAGCATTTTAAAGAGAAGCATAAAAGCCCCGCCAGCATACTCACTTTGTTGCCTTTGCCCTGATGGGGCATCCATAGCTCTGCCTGCTTGAAGAGCATGGGCCAGAGCCTGAGCCACAAGCAGTCAGCTGCAAGAACTTCCAACACCTCCCTCAAAGCGGGGAGGGTGAAGAGAGAGAGCGAGAAGACGAGAGAAGAGATGGAGACAGCTGAGAGTGTGTGAGCAAGGAGCCGGGTGCTGCGGAGAATCGGCGCAGCAGAGCAGAGCTTCAATCTGCTGATTAATTCAGCCTATTTCTAGTCACGCTGCAGATTCAGGGAGGGAGGAGGAGGCAGCAGGCCTGGAAGGGCGGGAGGGAGGGGAGGAGAGGAAAGAGAAGGAGGGAGGAAACAGGAGCATTGAGAAGAGAAAGTTTGTCTGATGCGCTGCCAGATGTCCAGGAGCTTGGCCTGCTCTTCAGAGGAGGCCACTGCGGGGTGAGCTGAGGGGCACCATGCAGCTAGGATATGGACAGACAGAGGGACAGATGGAGGAGAAACTGCCCCTGTCCCAGAAACCTGAAGACAACTGCCAGTATCAAGGGGAACCCTGGGACACACAAATCCCAGTTCTCTTCCCAAACTACCTGTCCTTTGTCCCCAAGTCACTGGCTGAGCCCATCATCCACAAGAACCCCCCAAATCACATGACTACTCCCCAGCACGGAGCCAAGCCAACAGCCCTTTCCATCGTTACAGCTGCAGGAAGGAGGGGAGAGGGGACTTGTGGGTTATTAATAGCAGCACATCCTGTGTGGAGGGGGACGGGATGGACTGGCCTCTTAGAAGACTCAAGCAGTGACTTCTAGGAAGGCAAAGCCCAAGGCCAGGCAGCTGGTAGAAGGAAGGATCCAGTAGCGGGGGAAGAGCCAGCCCAAAGGGCCTCTGAAGACTCCAACACCTTCCTGCCAGGTAGCATGGACACCCTAACAGCCATGCAGGGAAGAGCTGGGCCAGCAGCCGGTGATGCCCCAATACATTCAGACATACCTGCCCAAGTGCTGCTGGGCCCATGAGGCTGCCCAGGAATGCCCAGGCCCTGCATCCCTGAGGCAGAGAGGAGGCCAGATACCTGGAGCTCCTGCCTCAGCACGTGCCAGAGCATCAGGCAGAGCCTAAGTCAGTCGTGGCTCCAGGGGCATCATTCAGGGACCGCGAGTTTGACATACGGGATGCTCACAGCACAGACACCCTGAGTGAAGGAGGGGCCAAGGCATGAGGAGTGGATGGGACACTTCTCTGCCTAAAGCCATCCTTATAATGGGGTTACACACCCTAGGGGAGAAGAAACAGTCTCACAGGTTCCAGAGCTGGAGAGTGTGAGCTGGAGCCTGAGCATGTTTCTCCAGGGCCCTCCGTTTCCTAGACGACACCATCTCAAGCTGCAGGGAAGAAGGAGCCTCAGCAGCCCAAGCCAGCCTCCCCATTCCCTTTCATGAGCGCAGCTCCCTGTGGGGTCCCCAAACAGAGTGCTGAGTAAGAACAGAAGGGAGGGCCCAGGCAGTCCAGAGGTTAAGAACAGGAAGACTCCATGGAGAGCAGGAAAGGTTGGCAGTGGGGGTCAGCTTCCATGCCAGCCACTGTGAGGATGCTGCTGCTCTGCAATCTGACTGTAGCCAAAGAGAAAGACTCCTGTCCCCTCTCTCCTGTTCCTGAGGCGCTGCTCGGGTGGGAGCTACAAGTCCGCAAACACTGTCCCTTCTATGTGACAGGCCCCAGCAAGAATAGCACACAGGGACTAGCCTACCTGCTGTGCAGGCCCCAGTGCAGCCCTCTCTGGGCCCTGCCTCCCTTCCTACACTGCCTACCTCAGCAAATGGAGAAGGGAGCCCTGCACCCAAGCAGCAGGAACCCAGGCCATCACTGCTACAGCAGGGCCACTGTGGGCTGCAGGACTGGGGACAGGGGTGAGGGCTTTGAAGGAGACAGAACTGATGGATCAGAAGCAGAGAATCATCTCTGAGCCAAACCGCTCCTGGGCTAAGCCAGGGGATGACCCTCTTACCATCAATAACCACTATGCCAGCCTCTCCAAAGCCTACTCCTCCAAGACACCCTCTGTTTTTTGTTTTGTTTTGTTTTGTTTTTAGAGATTCTGCTCTGTCCCCCAGGCTGGAGTGCAGTGGTGTGATCCCAATCTTGGCTCACTGCAACCTCCGCCTCCCGGGTTCAAGAGATTCTCCTGCCCCAGCCTCCCAAATAGCTGGGATTACAGGCAGACACTACCATGCCCAACTAATTTTTGTACTTTTAGTAGAGACAGGGTTTCACCATGTTGGCCAGGCTGGTCTCAAACTCCTGACCTCAGGTGATCCACCTGCCTCGGCCTCCCAAAGTGCTGGGATTACAGGCATAAGACACCGTACCCGGCTGAGATTATCTTTATAAGTCCATTTATACAACTCACAAGTTACCTCAGCTAGAGGCCCTACTAGGTCCTATTACTTTACTGCTTGTACTATCCATTTTGTTTGTTGTTGTTTTGAGACAGAGTCTTGTTCTGTCGCCCAGGCTGGAGTGCAGTAGTTCAATCTCTGCTCACTGCAACCTTTGCCTCCTGGGTTCAAGCGATTCTCCTGCCTCAGCCTCCCAAGTAGCTGGGATTAGTGGCACGTGCCACCACGCCCAGCTAATTTTTGTATTTTTAGTAGAGACGGGTTTTACCATGTTGGCCAGGCGGGTCTCGAACCCCTGGTCTCAAATGATCTGCCTACCTTGGCCTCCCAAAGTGCTGAGATTACAGACGTGAGCCACTGTGCCCAGCCTGCTTGTACTATCACTTCCTCTACTAGACAATAAGCCTCTCTAAGCCAGGGGCCACCTCCCTGGTGCCTAAAGCTCTGCCAACCCAAAGCTGCCATTCCATAGTATGGTGACTGCCAGTGATGACTGAAAATGCTTTCCAGGTCAGGGGTCACCTATCCAGAAAGAGGAGGAGGACAAAGAGAAATCCTCCAGGAAAAATGGCCCCTGAGAGCTATCCAGCTGGGTCCTCAAGTCTTCTCCCTCAGGCTGGAGAGAGAAGCCAGCCCCTCGATACAGAACTTTATTTCTCCCATACACTAGGCACTAGTGTTCAGTGGTTCTGGCTGGAACCAGAAGACAATACCATCCTCTGTTGTGGGGGCAGTCGGCCTCACCCAGGCAGGCCACCGCATTACATAACAGCAGAGCCTCTGGGGATGTGCTCCTTGGAACTGAGCAGCGCAGAGCCCTTGTGGCTGTTTGCAGGGGACGACCCTCTTACCATCAGTGACCACTATGCCAGCCCCTCCAAAGCCACTCCTCCAAGACACCTTCTGATCTTATTCCCAGCTAGGAGAGAGGCAAGCGTAGCTTTCCCTCTGTGCCAATCACTGCTAGGGTAGATATCTGCTGAGCACCCAGAGGTGGCTGTGAACAGGAAGCCAAGCACACCTGCTTCAAGTTCAATTCCAGAAGCCTATTGCACAGCTGGTCCAGAGACACAGGAGGCCTGGAGCTGAACAGGAAGCAGTCAGCCAGCCTGGTGCCAGCAGAGGCCCAGGGAGTGAGCCTACAGCCCCCTCTCCAGACCTTCCCAAGATCTCCCTGGAAGGAAGATCACTATTCAGAAGTTCAGGTCAATAAACACGTACTAAGCCCTTGCTACATGCCAGGCTCAGTGCTGCGGGCTAGGGATATTGATGAAGTGGAAGAGATGAGTTATTTCCATAGAATAGTGAGTACAATGGTAGAGGTGCTATGAATGCTGAAAGGAAGGACCTCTGGAAGGAAGGAGGACTTAAGTGGAGAAGATGATGCCAAAACTGGGTCTTGAAGGAAGAACAGAAGTTTCCAGGAAAAGGGGTGGGAAGCATTTTAGAGGTAATTACTAGTGCTAAAGTCAAAGCAGGGAGGCTAGGACCACCAAATCCACGGGCAGGAGCAGGATTCTGGAGGGCTCTGCACACACTACAGGTTAAGTAGGTTGTGTGGAACCACTGACCAGTTTTGTGGCAGCCATGTGGAGGCTGATGAGCAGAGACAGAAAGATCTATTAGGAAGGTGTGGCAGAAGTTGGCAAGAGACAAAAGGACTTCCTCTGGGGCAGCCTTTGTCAAGGGAGAAGAGTTTTCTGATTGACAACTCTACCTCCATCCAAAGATGGTGTACATGGAAGCTGGGCCAAGCCAGGCTGGGAGGAGAAGACCGATTTTATGGATGGCCTGGGCCACCTGGCTGCTCACCACCAGCTGATTAGGCAGCTGTGTTTGGAGTCTCATTGGGGAGCTCTTCCCTAACCACAGAGAGGGTGCCCAACAGCCCTCAGCACGGCTCAGCAGGTTAGGACATTGCCCTAGCAAAGGGCAAACAAACTAAATTACACACCCCTGGGCAAGAAGTGGAAGACTGGCTTGGAGCCAACCTAAATCAGAAACCCTGGTCCCATTCGGTTAATAGGTCCACCTTCATCCTTTATTCATAGCTCCGTGAGTCTGTGCTTTCCAGCCGAGAGGTCACAGTTGCATCCCCCAAGACTCAGAGCCATGCTTCCTCCCTCAAATTTTGCTTAAAGCCCCCAGGGTTAAGGACCTCCCAGGCAAAAACAAGTAGAGAGAGTTCAACAGAGACACACAGACAATACCTATAAGGTAATAGGATATGGCCTACCAGGTGCTTCTCCTTCAGGTCCATGGGCCAAGAGTACTGCAGGCATGCCCAGATGAATGTGGTCACCCCCAAAAGGAAGTCTCCTCCCCAGCATGTACAAACCCCGGTGAGTGTGTCACGGTCCCAACATCTGGGGAAAAAGAAGAAAGAAATCACCCAGGTTGCTGGAACAGGCAGCTACTGTGAAACACAACAGTATCTGGGTTTTTTTTTTGAGACGGAGTCTCGCTCTGTTGCCCAGTCTGGAGTGCAGTGGCAAGATCGTGGCTCACTACAAACTCTGTCTCTTGGGTTCAAGTGATTCTCTTGCTTCAGCTTCCAAGTAGCTGGGATTATAGGTGTGTGTCACCACGCCCAGCTAATATTATATTTTTCAGTAGAGACAGGGTTTTGCCATGTTAGCCAGGCTGGTCTCAAACTCCTGACATCAAGTGATCTTCCCGCCTCAGCCTCCCAACATAACAGTATCATCTAAACCACAGCATGGTATATGTGGAAAAGAGCGGGACTCACTGACCAACAGACGGGGTCAGCCCTGTTGAGCAGCACTCAGCTCTGGATGAATTCCACTCTCTGAGCCCTGGAGGGAGAGGGCCACAGAGAGGATTCTGGAGGGGTACAAACTCTCTCTCTTTTACCCTTCATTTTCTCTTTTTTTTTTTTTTTTGGAGATGGAGTCTCGCTCTGTCACCCAGGCTGGAGTGCTGTGGCCCAATCTTGGCTCACTGCAACCTCCGCCTCCTGGGTTCAAGCAATTCCCTGCCTCAGCCTCCTGAGTAGCTGGGATTACAGGCACCTGCCACCACGCCTGGCTAATTTTTGTATTTTTAGTAAAGATGGGGTTTCACCATTTTGGTCAGTCTGGTCTTGAACTCCTGACCTCGTGATCCACCCACCTCAGACTCCCAAAGTGCTGGAATTACAGGCATGAGCCACTGTGCCTGGCCTTCATTTTCTTTCTTTCTTTCTTTTTTTTTTTTTTTTTTGAGATGGAGTCTTGCTCTGTCACCCAGGCTGGAGTGCAGTGGCACAATCTCAGCTCACTGCAAGCTCCGCCTCCCAGGTTCACGCCTCTCCTGCCTCAGCCTCCCAAGTAGCTAAGACTACAAGTGCCCGCCACCACGCCATGCTAATTTTTTGTATTTTTAGTAGAGACGAGGTTTCACCGTGTTAGCCAGGATGGTCTCGATCTCCTGACCTCATGATCCGCCCGCCTCGGCCTCCCAAAGTGCTGGGATTACAGGCGTGAACCACCGTGCCCAGCCATTTTCTCTATTATTAGTATTATTATTTTGAGATGGAGTCTCGCTCTCTTGCCCAGGCTGGAGTGCAGTGGCATGACCTTTGCTTACTGCAACCTCCACCTCCTGGGCTCAAGTGACTCTCCTGTCTCAGCCTCTCAAGTAGCTGGGATTACAGGCATGCACTAGCATCCCCGGCTAATTTTTGTATTTTTAGTTGAGACAGGGTTTCACCATGTTGGTCAGGCTGGTCTTGAACTCCTGACCTCAAGTGATCCACTTGCCTCAGCCTCTCAAAGTGCTGGGATTACAGGCATGAGCTACCATGCCCAGGCTATTATTATCTTTTTAAATTCTGTGTGGAGAAGGGGTCTTGCTATGTTGCCCAGGTTGGTCTTAACCTCCTAGACTCAAGCAATGCTCCCCACCTCAGCCTCTTAAAGTTCTGCGACTACAGGCTACAGGCGTGAATCACTGTGCCCAGCCTCAACCTTCATTTTCAAAGGCACACTGTGTTTTGTTCCATATGTACTCTGTTTATCACTGAATTACAGCATGCAGGAAAAGCCTTGGTTTATTGGCTTTTTTTTTGTTTGTTTGAGACGGAGTTTCACTCTTATTGCCCAGGATGGAGCACAATGGCATGATATCAGCTCACTGCAACCTCTGCCTCCCGGGTTCAAGCGATTCTCCTGCCTCAGACTCCTGAGTAGCTAGGATTACAAGCATATGCCACCACGCCCAGCTAATTTTTGTATTTTTAGCAGAGATGGGGTTTCACCATGTTGGTCAGGCTGGTCTCAAACTCCCAACCTCAGGTGATCCACCCACCTCAGCCTCCCAAAGGGTTTATTGGCATTTTTATTATTACTACTTTTTTGGTAGAGATGGGGTCTTGCTATGTTGCCCAGGCTGGTCATGAACTCCTGACCTCAAGTGATCTGCCTGCCTTGGCCTCCCAAAGTGCTGGGATTTCAGGCATGAGCCACTGCACCCAGCCAGCATTTTTAAAATTTAGGGTTAAGGGTGAGCACAGTGGCTCAGGCCTGTAATCTCAGCACTTTGGGAGGCCAAAGCAGGCAGATCACTTGAGGTCAGGAGTTCCAGAGCAGCCTGGCCAACATGGTGAAACCCCATCTCTACTAAAAATACAAAAATTAGCCAGGCGTGGTGGTGGGCACCTATAGTCCCAGTTACTCAGGAGGCTAAGGCAGGAGAATCACTTGAACCTAGGAGGCAGAAGTTGCAGTGAGTTGAGATTGTGCCACTGCACTCCAATCGGGCGACAGAGTGAGACTTGGTCTCAAAAACAAAACAAAACAAAACAAAACTTAGGGTTAAGGTTAGTCTTAACATCAAGTGAAATCTAGATATGCAAGTTGGATAATCAACGGGCAGCTGGGACAGCAGCAGGGTGGACGTCCACTGCGTCCCCAGAACGCAGTGGCAGCCCAATTTGACAACAGGTCTGACAAAAGCGGGCTGCTTACCTGGAAAATGAGGTTAGCTCTACCTCCCCACCTACCCTCACCAGCCCTCACCCTCCCGTCCTGGCAGCCATCACAACTCTAATGATCTCAGACCAGGGTGTGTTTGAGTAAAGAGTGACACCGAGTATTCTGGTTTGATGCCAAGTGACTCCTCTTGGAGAAAGCACTAACCTAACGACTAGGACAGTTTTTTGGGGGCCAGCAGCAAGCCTTGTCAAGGGGTGCCAGGCAGAAACCCAGGAGAACTGACCCAGAAAAAAGCTGTCAAGAAACAATAAAAGCTGTGTCCGGAGGACCCAACCAGAAGTCCCCAGTTCTACCGCCAACTCCACTCCAAAACTCCGTCCAATTCCTCTCAAGGTGGCACCCATGCTGGTGCCCCAGGCTGAGCAACTAAGTCTGTCCCACCCCTGCCTTTGAAAACTGAGCCGGCCTCTAAGGCTCAGATACAGACAGGGACGCTGGAAGTGGCCTTGCAATGCAGTGACAGTCTTTGGCAGCCAACTGAAATGGGATCCTAAGGGACCAAAGCCACTCCTCCCCAAGGCCACTGTCTGACTCAGGCTGCCCCAGTCCTGTTTACGACTGCAGCTCGAGGTCCCCATGGCACCCCATCCCAGCAGGGGCTGGATGAGATCGTTGCCACACAGGGAAAAGCACCAGGAGCCAGATGGGGACTGTGCCTGTTAACTCCTTCTGCCAACGCTAGAAAAGCAAAATCACTCTGTGGCCAGCTGGAACCACAGCAGTACAGAGAGGGCAGCCAGGAACAGGACATTTTTCTAAGAGTCTCTGTTTTCCCATCATTCCATACATGGGATTCTGGGAGACAGCCATTCTTAACTGTCTGATCTGAAACCAGTAGCCGAGTCCTTAAAGGGCCAGTTCTGCTCCTAGTCCACTGTGAAAACAAGCACAGGATTCAAAGCCAAATATCCCTGGGTTCAAATCCTAGCTCCAGTTTGTCTTGAACGCCAGTGGCCTTGAAAAATTATTTGTCCCTCTGAGCCTCTTTGTTCATGAATGGAAATGACAATACCTATTTCACAGAGGAGCTACAGAATTATGAAAAATAGTATATGCCGGGGATCTAGTATAATATTTGACATATAGTAGGTACTCAATAAACAACTGCCATTACTATCAGCAGCAAGCAAAAAATATGAACCAAGTGCCACTTAGGTGAAGAATAAGGACTCAAAAGCAAGGTGGAAGAAAAAGAAATGGATGGCATAATGATGGGAAAGAAATAAGTGAAACTGTCTTTATTTGCAGAAGACAAGATCAACTGTATATGGAGAAAATACTAAGGAATCTACAAATAAGATACTAAAACAAATAAGGGTGCAAAGTTGTAGGATATAAGGTCAAAATACAAAATATAAATGTATTTCTATATACTATAATCAAATATCAGAAAATAAAAATTTTAATATCATTTATAACAGTATAAAAACAGCATGGCCGGGCGCGGTGGCTCACACCTGTAATCCCAGCACTTTGGGAGGCTGAGGTGGGTGGATCACCTGAGGACAGGAGTTCCACACCAGCCTGGCCAACATGGTGAAACCCCATCTCTACTAAAAATACAAAAATTAGCCAGGCGTGGTTGTGGGTGCCTGTAATCCCAGATACTTGGGAGGCTGAGGCAGAAGAATCACGTGAACCCCGGAGGCAGTGAGCCGAGATCACGCCATTGCACTCCAGCCTGGGTGACAAGAACAAAACTCAGTCTCAAAAAAAAAAAAAACCTATAAATTATTCTAATAAAAATATATGTAAGACCTGTACACTGCTGAGAAAAATTAAAGAAGACTTAAATAAATGGGGAAATATACAATGTTCATGGATTGGAAGGCTCAGTATTAAGATGACAATTATCCCCTGATTTATAGATTTAATACAATCTTTTTTTTATTCCCCTTCTCGTTGCCCAGGCTAAAGTGCAATGGCATAATCTCAGCTCACTGCAACCTCTGCCTCCTGGGTTCAAGTGATTCTCCTGCCTCAGCCTCCCGAGTAGCTGGGATTATAGGTGCCCACCACCATGCCTGGCTAATTTTTTGTATTTTTAGTAGAGATGGGGTTTCACCATGTTGGCCAGGCTGGTCTTGAACTCCTGACCCCAGGTGATCCATCTGCCTCAGCCTCCCAAAGTGCTGGGATTACAGTTGTAAGCCACCGTGCCCAGCCTCTCAATACAATCTTAATCAAAGCCCCAGCTGGGACTTCCATAGAAATTGGCAAACTGATTCTAAAATTTGTATGGAAAGATAAAGAACCTAGAATAGGCAAAACAATTTTGAAAAGAGAAACAAATTCTGAGGACTCACACTACCTGATTTGAAGATTTCACATACAGCTACAGTAATCAAAACATGTGGTACTGATACAAGGAGAGGCATACAAATCAGTGGGACAGAACAGAGTCTAGCACCAGATTCACACATATTGACCCTTACTTCATACCATATACAAAAATTAACTTAAAACGGATCACACATCTAAACATAAAGGTTACATCTATAACACTTCTAGAAGAAAATATGCAGGAGGGGTGGGGGCAAGAATCTTTGTAACTTGGGATAAGCAAAGATTTCTTAAAACACGAAAAACATAAACCATAAAAGAAAGCAACTTTAGCCAGGTCTGGTGGAGCACGCCTGTAGTCCTAACTACTTGGGAGGCTGAGGTAGGGGAATCACTTGAGCCCAGGAGTTGAAAGTTACAGTGAACTATGATTGTGCCACTTCACTACAGTCTAGGCAACAGAGTGAGACCCTGCCTCTAAAAAACAAATAAATAAAAGGAAACAACTGATAAATTGTTCCATAAAAATAAAAAAAATTTCCACTCTTCAAAACGTGCCGTAAAGAAATTGAGGCTGGGCATGGTAGCTCATGCCTATAATCCTAGCACTTTGGGAGGCTGAGGCAGACAGATCACTTGAGGCCAAGAGTTTGAGGCTAGCCTGAGCAACATAGCAAAATCACGTCTCAAAAAGCAAAAGTAGTTTTGAAGTCTTTGGGATTAAAAAAAAAAAAAAGATTATTTTATATATATATATATGTAATTCTTACGGCTCAGTAACAAGACCAACAACCCAATTTTAAAATGAGCAAAGATTTCAGCCAGGCATGGTGGCACACATCTGCAGTCCTAGATACTTGGGAGGCTGAGGCAGGAGGATCACTTGAGCTCAAGAGTTGGAGGTTGCAGTGAGCCATGATCTCGCCACTGCACTCCAGCCTGGGCAACAAAGTGAGATCTTGTCTTAATAAATAAATAAATAAATAAAACAGGCAGAGATTTGAACAGACTTTTCACAAGATATACAAACAGCCAATATGAATATGAAAAGATGGTCAACAACATTAATCATTAGGGAAACAAAAATTAAAGCCACAGTGAGAAGGCCGGGCATGGTGGCTCAAGCCTGTAATTTCAGCACTTTGGGAGGCTGACAGGTGGGGATGACTTGAGGCCAAGAGTTGGAGATTAGCCTGGGCAACATAGCAAGACCCTGTCTTACAAAAAAATTTAAAACCACAATGAAAGACCAATATACACCCATCAGAATGACTAAAATGAAAAAGACTGAGAATATAGCTGAGGCAGGAGGATCTTGAGACCAGGAGTTTAAGGCTGCAGGGAGCTATGATCATGCCACTGCACTCCAGCCTGGGAAATGGAATGAGACCTTGTCTCTAACAACAACAACAAAAAGAGCCGGGTGCAGTGGCTCATCCCTGTAATCCCAGCACTTTGGGAAGCCAAGGTGGGTGGATCCCCTGAGGTTGGGAGTTTGAGACCAGACTGACCAACATGGAGAAACCCCGTCTCCACTAAAAATACAAAACTCAGCTAGGCGTGGTGGCGCACGCCTGTAGTCCCAGCTACTTGGGAGGCTGAGGCAGGAGAATCGCTTGAACCCAAGAGGTGGAAGTTGCAGTGAGCCAAGATCACGCCATTGCACTCCAGCCTGGGCAACAAGAGCCAAACTCCGTGGAGGGGAGGGGAGGGGAGGGGAGGGGAGGGAATAAATGAAAAAATACACAGGGATAAGGGGCCAAAATGGAGAGGCTCTGAGGAGTCACTGAAGAGTCTGGGTTTCTGAGTAGTCCACAGGTTTGTTTGTTTTTTTGAGACAGGGTCTCACCCTATTGCCCAGGCTAGAGTACGGTGGTGCGATCACAGCTCATTGCACCTCAACTTCCCAGGCTCAAGCGATCCTCCCACCTCAGCCTCCCGAGTAGCTAGGATCACAGGTATGTGCCACTATGCCTGACAATTTTTTTTCTGGAGACAGGGTCTATGTCACCCAGGCTGTTAGCAGTATTTTAAGAGGGTAGAACATGGATCACAGGGAAAAGGAAAGAAATTTTAGGCAGAAGGGTTAGAAGAAAATGACGATAATCTTGGTTTGCCATGCCAAGTATCTAGACAAAGGTGGCAATAGTAGCCATGAAAACAAAGGGGTGGATGCTTCCTGATGCCAAGCTCAGAAATAAGGTCAAAAAGAACTAAGGGCTGGGCACGGTGGCTCACGCCTGTAATTCCAGCACTTTGGGAGGCCAAGGTGGGCAGATCATGAGGTCAGGAGATCGAGACTATCCTGGCTAACATGGTGAAACCACATCTCTACTAAAAATACAAAAAATTAGCCAGGCGTGGTGGCGGGCACCTGTAGTACCAGCTACTCGGGAGGCTGAGGCAGGAGAATGGCGTGAACCCGGGAGGCGGAGCTTGCAGTGAGCCGAGATCTTGCCACTGAACTCCAGCCTGGGCAAGAGAGCAAGACTCTGTCTCCAAAAAAAAAAAAGAACTAAGTGGGAGCCCAAGGCTCAGATTGAGGGCAAGATGAGGAGTTGGCTGTCCTTCTAATCCCTTCAAGGACAAACTTCATTAGCTGTGCTTGTACGCTAGCCATGCCCAACACACCAAAAATACAGTTTGGTGGATTTGTATTCAGTTTAATGGTGGTGCCCACAGGGTACTAATTGATAGATCTGTGTTAAGCTGGAGGGAAATTTTTAATAGCAAGCTGTAGGATTCTATCCTTGGTGGCATTATAGTCAATATTTTTATCAATGACTTGGGTGAGGAAACAGATGGTATGCTAATCAAATTCTTGGATAGCATAAACCTGGAAAGGAGATCAAAGTCAAAATCCAAGAAGCTCTCAACAGGCTGAAGTGATGGGCCAAATCAAATGGGTTCAGTTTAACTGGAAAAAATATTAAGTCCTGCACTTAGGTTCAAAAACTACTGTATAAAACTACCACAAATGGCTTAATTAGATGCAATTTCAATATGAGTGTGTGCTCACTCAAAGTTCATTCACATTTAGGCTGCATTAATAGATATCCCATGTCCCTAACAAGAAATGAGGAAGTCTGATTTCTGTACATATCAGAGAACACCTGGAATATTTTGTTCAGTTGTACATCACACACTTTAAGAAGGACACTAACAAAACTGGAAGGCTTTCAGAGACCAGCAACCAGGCTGGAGAAACCAAGACATGAGAAATGGCAGAAAGAACTGAAGATGCTTAGCTAGTACACCAAAAACACATTTTGGGTGCAAGCAGGGCTAGAAAGGTATCATGGTTATAAGCAGTGAGAAGGGTCAGGCTTACTCTGGGAGGCCCCAAAACAGGAACTAGGATGCTATAACAGCTAGACTGACTTCAAATGTACAGTATCTTTCTATTTCTATATAGTTTAAACTGTATATATATATTTTTTCCTTTTTTTTCTTTTGGAGACAGATTCTCATTCTGCTGCCCAGGCTGGAGTGCAGTGGCACGATCATGGCTCACTGGAACTGCAGTCTCAAACTCCTGGGCTCAAACAATCTTTCCACTTCAGCCTCCCGAGCAGCTGGGACCACAGACACATGCCACCATGACCAGTTGCTTTTTTTTTTTTTTTTTGTAGAAACAAGGTCTTGCTATGTTGCCCAGACTGGTCTAGAACTCTGGGGCTCAAGCAAATCCTCCCACCTCAGCCTCCCAAAGTGCTAAAATTACAGATGTGAGCCACTGAGTCAAGCCTAGAACTTACATTTTTCTTTTTTTAAAAAAAATATATATAGAGAGAGAGATGGGGTCTCACTATGTTAACCAGGCTTGTCTTGAAGCGATTTTCCCATCTCAGCCTCCCAGAGTGCTGGGATTACAGGTGTGAGCCACCATGGCCAGCCTTAGAACTGTGTTTTTTTTTTTTTTTTTTTTTTTAGACAGAGTCTTGCTCTGTCCCCCTGGCTGGAGTGCAGTGGCACTATCTCGGCTCACTGCAAGCTCCGCCTCCCGGGATCATGCCATTCTCCTGCCTCAGCCTCCCGAGTAGCTGGGACTACAGGCGCCCGCCACCGCGCCCGGCTAATTTTTTTGTATTTTTAGTAGAGACGGGGTTTCACCGTGTTAGCCAGGATGGTCTCGATCTCCTGACCTTGTGATCCGCCCGCCTCGGCCTCCCAAAGTGCTGGGATTACAAGCGTGAGCCACCGCGCCTGGCCAGAACTGTGTATTTTTAAAAATGGAACAGGCTGCCCTGTGAAGCAATGAGCTCCCCACCACTAGAGGGAACCAAGCAGAGCCTGAGAAATTATGGAGATAATTAATACATGAGGTAGAGGTTAGGAAGACAGTTCCAACCCTGAGAGAATGTGAAACCAAGAAATCCAATAGTTTCTCCATATGCAAAGATGCTCAACTCTGCATATAAGAGACATTCAGGCCAGGTGTGGTGGCTCATGCCTGCAATCCCAGCACTTTGGGAGGCCGAGGCGGGCGGATCACGAGGCCAAGAGATCAAGACCATCCCGGCCAATATGATGAAATCCCATCTCTACTAAAAATAAAAAAAGTGGCCAGGCACGGTGGCTTACGCCTGTAATCCCAGCACTTTGGGAGGCCAAGATGGGCGGATCATGAGGTCAGGAGATCGAGACCATCCTGGCTAACATGGTGAAACCCCGTCTCTACTAAAAATACAAAAAACTAGCCGGACATGGTGGCGGGTGCCTGTAGTCCCAGCTACTCAGGAGGCTGAGGCAGAAGAATGGCGTGAACCCAGGAGGTGGAGCTTGCAGTGAGCCCAGATTGTGCCACTGCACTCCAGCCTAGGCAACAGAGCGAGATTCCATCTCAAAACAAACAAACAAAAAACACACAAAAAAACAAAAATCAGAGGGCCTGGTGGCGCGTGCCTGTAGTCCCAGCTACTTGGGAGACTTAGGCAGGAGAATTGCTTGAGCCCAGGAGGCAGAGGTTGCAGTGAGCCGAGATCACGCCACTACACTCCAGCCAGGCGATGGAGCAAGATTCCATCTCAAAAAAATAAATAAATAAATAAATAAATAAAACATTCAAATCAGACTACGCCAAGATAACAAAATTGGAAGACTTTCACCACCTAACTTCAAGTCTTATAAAGCTACAGTAATTAAAGCAATGTGGAGCCAGGCATGGTAGCTCACACCTGTAATCCCAGCACTTTGGGACGCCGAGGCAGGCAGATCACTTGAGGTCAGGAGTTCAAGACCAGCCTGGCCAACCTGGTGAAACCCTGTCTCTACTGCAAATACAAAAAATTAGCTGGGCATGGTAGTGTGCACCTGTAATTCCAGCTACTCGGAGGCAAGGCAAGAGGATCCCTTGAACCCAGGAGGTAAAGGCTGCAGTGAGCTGAGATTGTACCACTGCACTCCAGCCTAGGCAACAGAGCGAGACTCTGTCTCAAAACAACAACAACAGTGGCCGGGCGCGGTGGCTCAAGCCTGTAATCCCAGCACTTTGGGAGGCCGAGACGGGCGGATCACGAGGTCAGGAGATCGAGGCCATCCTGGCTAACACGGTGAAACCCCGTCTCTACTAAAAATACAAAAAACTAGCCAGGCGAGGCGGCGGGCGCCTGTAGTCCCAGCTACTCGGGAGGCTGAGACAAGAGAATGGCGGGAACCCGGGAGGCGGAGCTTGCAGTGAGCTGAGATCCGGCCACTGTACTCCAGCCTGGGCGGCAGACCGAAACTCCATCTCAAAAAAAAAAAAAAAAAAAAAAAAAAAAAAAACAACAACAACAATGATAAAGCAATGTCGTATTATAGCCTGGCATTAGACAGTACCAGACAGAAATAGATCCAGGAATATATGTTTAATTGACTTTTGAGAAAGATGAAAGGCAATTCAGTGGAGACAGGATAGTCTTTTCAACAAATGGTGCTGAACAATTAAATATTCACATGCAAAAAAAAAAAAATAAATAACTTGGAAATATTGCTTGTACCATATACAAAAATTAACTCAAAATGGATCATAGACCTAAATGTAAGATGGTAAAACTTATATAGGAGATAGGAAAAAGTCTTTGTGACTGTGGGTTACATTTCTTTCTTTCTTTTTTTTTTTTTTTCTTTTTTGAGATGGAGTCTTGCTCTGTCGCCAGGCTGGAGTACAGTGGCATGATCTCGCCTCACTGCAAGCTCCACCTCCTGGGTTCAGGCCATTCTCCTGCCTCAGCCTCCCAAGTAGCTGGGACTGCAGGCGCCTGCCACCACGCCCGGCTAATATTTAGTAGAGAGGGGGTTTCACCGTGTTAGCCAGAATGGTCTCTATCTCCTGACCTCGTGATCCACCCACCTCAGCCTCCCAAAGTGCTGGCATTACAGGCGCGAGCCACCACGTCCGGCCTACTGTGAGTCACATTTCTTAGATTCAGTACCAAAAGCATAACCCACAAAAGGAAAAATTAATAAATTGGAACTGAGTGGCTAAGGAATGGTTGGGAGCAGGAAGGAGAATTTTTACTATAGACACTTTTTAAAAAAAATTCTGGCCGGGCGCGGTGGCTCAAGCCTGTAATCCCAGCACTTTGGGAGGCTGAGATGGGCAGATCACGAGGTCAGGAGATCGAGACCACCTTGGCTAACACGGTGAAACCCCGTCTCTAGTAAAAAATACAAAAAACTAGCCAGGCGAGGTAGCGGGCGCCTGTAGTCCCAGCTACTCGGGAGGCTGAGGCAGAATGGCGTAAACCCGGGAGGGGGAGCTTGCAGTGAGCTGAGATCCGGCCACTGCACTCCAGCCTGGGCGACAGAGCAAGACTCCATCTCAAAAAAAAAAAAAAAAAATTATTTTTTATACTTTTTCCTGCCCTTGCATACATATACTTTTGTGCCTTTTGATTTTCAAATCATGTGAATGTATCCAATATATCTTTAAAAGATCAGCAACTTCAGGCTGGACGCAGTGGCTCATGCCCGTAATCCCAGCACTTTGGGAGGCTGACGCAGGTGGATCACCTGGGGTCAGGAGTTCAAGATCAGCCTGGCCAACATGGTGAAACCCCGGCTCTACTAAAAATACAAAAATTAGCCAGACGCGGTGGTGTGCGCCTGTAATCCCAGCTACTCGGGAGGCTGAGACAGGAGAATTGCTTGAACCTGGGAGGCAGAGATTGCAGTAAGTTGAGATCACACCACTGCACTCCAGTCTTGGATAGAGCAAAACTCTGTCTCAAAACAAAACAAAACAAAAGCCAATCACAAAAGGACAAATGTTGTATGATTCCTCTTATATGAGGTTTCTAAAATAGTCAAAATCACAGAGACAGAAAGTAGAAAGACGGTTGCTAGGGGGTGGGAGCAGGGGGAAATGGGGAGTTAAATGTTTAACGGGGACAGAGTTTCAGTTTGGGAAAATAAGAACGTTCTGGAAAGGGATGGTGATGAGGGTTGCACAACAATGCAAATGTACTTAGTGCCGCAGAACTGGTTATAATGGAAAATATTATACTGTGCATTTTTTTCCATAATTTTAAAAATTCAGCAACTTCTGGCAGGACACGGTGGCTCATGCCTGTAACTCCAGCACTTTGGGAGGCCGAGGCAGGCAGATCCCTTGAGCACAGGAGTTTGAGACCAGCCTGGGCAACAGGGCAAGAACCCGTCTCTATAAAAAATACAAAAATTGGCTGGGCGCGGTGGCTCACACCTGTAATCCCAGCACTTTGGGAGGCCGAGGCGGGTGCATCACGAGGTCAGGAGATCAAGACCATCCTGGAGAACACGGTGAAACCCCATCTCTACTAAAAATACAAAAAAATTAGCTGGGCGTGGTGGTGGGCGCCTGTAGTCCCAGCTTCTCGGGAGGCTGAGGCAGGAGAATGGTGTGAACCCGAGAGACAGCAGAGCTTGCAGTGAGCCAAGATCGCGCCACTGCACTCCAGCCTGGGCGACAGAACAAGACTCCGTCTCAAAAAAAAAAAAAAAAAAAAAAATACAAAAATTAGCCAGGTGTGGTAGAATATGCCTGTGGTCCCAGCTACTCAGGGGACTAAGGTGGAAGGATCACCTGAGGTCTGGAGATCAAGGCTGCAGTAAGCCATAATCACACCACTGCTCTCCAACATGGGCTACAGAGCAAGTTCTGTCTCAAAAAAAAAAAAAAAAAAAGAAAAATCAGCAACTCCTGATTCTGATTTTGCAATAGGCTCTGCCTTATAGCTAAGCAATATGCCCCACTTGGCTTTCATGCCAACGTAATGAAGGTTTACACTCTTTGAATACACCTTTGAGTCTTTCTCCAGCATACATCTTTTTAAAGTGTTTCCCAGTATTTTTCTGTTCACCTCCCTACCAAGTAAGACTGGTACCATGAACCTCTTTTTCAAGAAGCCCTTGAAGTTATGAAAATTGGGTTCATTTAATCATAGTACACTAAAATTTCTGGTTCCTCAAATACCACTCTAAGCCTTTCAAGGTTCTTCTCTCTGACACCCCTCACCTCTCTCCCATCACTTCTGGCCTTCGGAGCTAGAGAAACCCAAAGCAAGCAGTGTGTGGTTTGCTCTTCCTTACGCAGGCCATCAGTGTCTAAATCTGGCCCTTAAACTACTTGTCATGCCATGTGACGCATCCTGCTTACTACCATCTCAGCAGCCACAGGCAAAGCTTATTATTACACAAACCCCTGATCACCAAACCACACATTCTGGCTGGCGGGTCTGCTCGGAAGAAAAGCATTCCTGTTTCAGCCATGGCCTACCCTCTAGTTCTACCTGTGCTGCTATAAACAAATCCAGGCCTGCCTGGAAATGGCCTTTAAACTATATTTTTAAATCCTATCATTTTGGTAAAGAAAGGCACCATCATAAAAACAACACTAACACAATAGTAAGATAAGAAATATTGACACATATTTACCAACTGGTGCCAAGCCTGACCCAGAAGCTTCTCACTTGAACACCAGGAATGGACTTAAAGGCTTTGTGGCGTTCAGGCTCGGACTGCTATAGTAAGAGTTCAACTTGATTCATCAGATTAAGCTAAATACATAAAGCCTTGGGTGTAGGTAGTATTTACATTAGGACTCCTCCCTCTCCTGTAGAAACTGTTTCTCAAGCCCAACTTAGGGAGAGAGCAGCAGGGATGAACTGGATGATCACAACCTTCATTTCTCATTAGTTTCCACAGGAGTTAAGGTTTCCAAAAGGCTGGTTCTCAGCACTAGCAGCTGGCACTCCCTAGCAACTTCTCAAAATAGAAATGTCAAGGGGTTTCTGTTCTCTTCCATTTCACTGTCCAGGCCTAGCTCTCCCAGTCTCATCTGATGTCAAGTCACCACAAACAAGGGGCGTGGTGGTCTGGGGGTTCAAGGGCAGTTAACTCTCAATTATTTGGGGGCTGATGATGAAGAGGATGGTTTGTACTTCACCTCCCTGGTCAATGTACTACTCCACAGTATCCAACAGTTTTCCTGTTTGCAGTTTTGACAAAGAGAACCAGTGAGCAAGGAAGTTAGAGCTCACATAGCAGCTAAGACTTGCAATGTTTTGAGGATTTTATCTGAACGTGCTGTCTCCTGTTCTAGGGTTACCATAGTCTACATTTTAATGTGCTCTGATCTTTACAGTGATTTGCAAACTTTCTGATTCCATGACTCTTTTTTTTTTTTTTTTTTTTTTGGAGACAGAGTCTTGCTCTGTTGCCCAGGCTGGAGTGAGTGCAGTGGCATGATCATGGCTCACTGCAGCCTCGACCTGGACTCAAGCGATCCTCTGGCCTCCACCTCCCAAGGAGCTGGGAACACAGGTATGTGCCACCATGCCCAGCTGATTTTTTGGTTTTCTTGTCACTGTGTTGCCCAGGTTGATCTCAAACTCCTGGGCTCAAGAATCCTCCCACATCAGCCTCCCAAAGTTCTGGGATTACAGGCATTATTTTGACTCTTTTGAACCTTACTAATGCCATTGCTTTAAATTTTTTTATTTATTTGTATTATTTTAGTTCTGCCTCAGGATCTAACATTTTTTTTTAACCACGTCTTTAGAATACCAAGATCAGCTCTTCTTTTGCCAAAAGTACTATAAAGAGATACCACAGTGCCATTTCCTCTCTCCTCAATGGCTCTCAATCTTTTTCTGCCTCCACGCTGTTCCTGTATGCAACGCGTTCCTGTGAATAACATCTCTAATGACACTATAATGGTTCCCAAAAAACAAGGAAGAGGCACACCTTCCTCCTACTCTGCCTCTCGCTGCCCTGAGAATCACTGAAATAATTTATGCCCACAATATAGACAGAGACAACAATAAATATATATATATATATATTTTTTTTTTTTTTTTTTTTTGAGAGGGAGTCTCGCGCTGTCGCCCAGGCTGGAGTGCAGTGGCCGGATCGCAGCTCACTGCAAGCTCCGTCTCCCGGGTTCACACCATTCTCCTGCCTCAGCCTCCCTATAGCTGGGACTACAGGCGCCCGCCACCTCACCCGGCTATTTTTTTGTATTTTTTAGTAGAGACGGGGTTTCACTGTATTAGCCAGGATGGTCTCGATCTCCTGACCTCGTGATCCGCCCGTCTCGGCCTCCCAAAGTGCTGGGATTACAGGCTTGAGCCACCGCGCCCGGCCAACAATAAATATTAATATGAGTAGTCCGCCAGAGAACTATCTGCTGGCCTCTTCAAATTAATGAATGCAAACCAGGCATGAAGACCCTAGTAATTGCCAGGAAGCATAGGAGGATCCGACTTTTAATGCCCCTCACTTTTAATGCCCAGAGCCACCCTGCAAGAGGCTCAGGGGAGTCAGGGAACTTGATTTCCTCAGGTCACACCTAGGAAACAACTGGCTCTGGCGGATAAAGAACTCAACACCCCTGGACTTTCGGATTCTAGTTTGGCTCTAGGTGACCCTGGCCTTGCCTCTCTGAACAATCTCCACATCTGCAAAATGAAAATGTTAAAACTGCCCCCTCCCTGCTTCCATCTTCCAAGGTTACCTGTGGAATAACAACTATGTCACTAAAGCTTAGCATCTTGGATAAATCATGAGAAAACGATCCTTCTCTCCAATGCACACACCCACACACCAGAAGGAAAACAGATTCCATAACGAGCTCCCTCCTTTTTTCCCTCAAGAGCCACCGAAAAACTCAGGAGAGAGGGTGGGATGTAGCAGCATGTGACCAAGGCAATGCCAAAGTGCAGCCCGCGGTGACACACCAATGAAAGAGCGGGGCTTTGCTTGCATCTGGCGCTGGGCAGCGGGCAGGGGCCGCATCGTGGCATGCTAGGAACCGGGAGACCTGGGCTCCAGGGGTGTGCGGCACAGGAACCAGGGCATTGCACAGGAATCACTTTATCCGATGCCATGGATGGTAGCCTATGGTTGCTTCTGAGGAGCCTGAAAACGCTTCTGGAAAGGCGGAAGGAAAAGAAAGCACGCTCCAAACTGCAAGATCAGGGAGGGCTGCCAGGAGCCCCTCGGCCGGCTCCATCCAGCTGGGGATGGCCGCGCGAGGACCCCGGGCGGCTGCGGAGAGCGCGCGCAGGCGGCACAACGGTCTTTATTTGGGTCGGGGTATGAGGACTTCCAGGGGCCTCCAAATAAATACTCAGGGCGTCGGCGCTGGGAGCCCTCTGGGCCAGGACCCAGGCACGACAGACCTGGGGCAGGGATTCTTTGTTGGCGAGAGGCTTTATTTCTGGCGAGAGACCCCACAATGGACCAATCCAGGGCCGAGAGCAAGAGTCTGAAGACTCGGGGGAAGGCAATGGTCAAGAGCTGGAGACCAGAGTCAGTCCCTGGACTCCCCCTCAGGAGGCATCCCCTGAGGCCGTTCTCTGGGTGCAGACCCCAGACTCCCCTTTCCTTGACCAAGAATCCAAAGGACGCGCAAGGCCGAGCCCCACGCCCCCTTGTTCCCCACTTTCGGGCCACGGGCCTTCTCGTACTTACCGGGGCCACGGGGCCGGTCTTGCTCGCCCGCGTCCTCTCCCCTCCCAGCCCCCTCCTCACTTCACGTCCCCTCCTCCGGGGGCCGCAGCCATGTCCGTTACTGGCAACTCTAAGGGGGCTTGCCTCCGTTCCGGACAACAGAGACGCCTGGCAGAGAGCTAAAGTTCAGGCCACCGATTGGTCAGAATTTGAGAATGGGGGTGAATTGTGGCTTCTTATTGGCTACACGGCGTGCCAGGCTGTAGCTGCAACCGCCCCTCTGAGAGCCTGGCGGAATTAGGTGCCGAGTGATGCGACCGGGAGAGTGAAAAGCAACTGTCCTTTCCGGGGCGTAATGCTCAGGCACTTTCTAGTCCAGAAGCCCTGACCAGAGGGCACGGCTTTAGCTTCGATTCGTTTTCCTACGGAATTATTCTAAAAAGATAGGCGGCACGCCCCCCCCCACCGCCTTTTTCCCTTTCTTTTTAAAATAAGCCCTTTACAGAGCTCCCCGCCTCTCTTAAATTCTTCTAAGCTCCCTCCTTGTTGCTGGGAACAAATGCCTGGAGGCTCCCTGCTCCGAGAGGCCTTGGAGGGACTCCCTCAGGACGAATATTGCGTCCAAACCGAAGCTAGAAAATCTAAGGCAATACTGCAATTCTCCCTCCCCCTTCCAGCTCGGCTGAAATCTAAGGGAAAAAGAAGTTAATTTTTTTTTTCTAGATAATTAGAGAAATCGCCTGGTAGACCCCTCTTGGGAAAACAAAACAAGCCTGTGTCAGTATTTACTTCTCTTTTCCCAGAGATCTAAGTCTGGAAGGCTTGTTTAAAAAAACAAAAACACAAACAAAACTTATTTATAAAATTGGGAAGGAGCTGAGGTTGGCCCTGTGAAGTAAGAACCCCTTCCCACATTCATGAATTTAATTACGTAATTAAAATTCCTTCCTCAGCTGGACAAGAAAATGGCATTTTAGTACCTAATCTTATATGACCCAGTTTAGCTGTTGCCTAAAACACCGTTGGAATCGTGTCGCTACCCTACACACAAAAACCTATAGTTCACCTTTGCAAATAGGTCCAAATCTTTTTCCCTGATGTTCAAAGCCCTTCATAAATTGACTCAGACATACATTTCCAGATCGAACTCCCCGCAGGCTAAACTATTCCTGCAGCCACATAGATTCACCAGCATTATTTAAACATGTCAGAGAACTTTCCACCTCTGCTCCTTCGTCACATGGTTCCCTATGCTTTGCTTTGAAAGTTCTTTCTTTTTTTCTTTTTCTTTTTTTTTTTTTTTTTTTTGAGACAGAGTTTCGCTCTTGTCACCTAGGCTGGAGTGCAATGGATCAATCTTGGCGCACTGCAACCTTCACCTCCAGGGTTCAAGCGATTCTCTCACCTCAGCCTCCCGAGTAGCTGGGATTACAGGCGTGTGCCACCATGCCTGGCTAATTTTTGTATTTTTAGTAGAGATGGGATTTCACCATGTTGGTCAGGCTGGTCTCGATCTCCTGACCTCGTGATCCACCCACCTCGGCCTCCCGAAATGCTGAGATTACAGATATGGGCCATCCTGCCTGGCAGCCACCTTTTCAACCTAGTCATTTGTTTAAAAGTAACAGGAGGAGGCTGGGCGCAGTGGCTCACATCTGTAAGCCCAGCCCTTTGGGAGGCTGAGGCGGTTACATCACCTGAGGTCAGGGGTTCAAGACTAGCCTGGCCAACATGGTGAAACCCTGTCTCTACAAAACTACAAAAATTAGCTGGGCATGGTGGCAGGCACCTGTAATCCCAGCTACTCAGGAGGCTGAGGTGGGAAAATCGCTCGAACCTGGGATGCAGAGGTTGCAGTGAGCCAAGACAGCTCCACTGCACTCCAGTCTGGGTGACAAAGTGAGACTCCATCTCAAAAAAAAGAAAAGAAGGGAGCTGGGTGCGGTGGCTCATGCCTGCATGTCTGTAATTCCAGCACTTCGGGAGGCAGAGGTGGGCAGATGGCTTGAGCCTAGAAGACCTGCCTGGAGAACGTAGCGAGATGCCTTCTCTATTAAAAAAATGTTCAAAAGAGAAAAAAGTAATAAAAAAGAAATAATGGGCTTCGCATAACACAGGGGAAAGGTTTGGAGGGAGATAGCAGTGGAGGAAGACAGAGGCTGGCATTCGAGGTCGGGACTGAGGATACTTGCGATGTGAGGCCTGGTGAAATTATCTGAGCTGTCGATTCTTGAGCAGACAGTTCCCACGACTGGCTTGCTCCATCGGCAAGAGCCTCTTGCCTCTAAGTTGTGAATGATATTTTTAGGAGAAGCTGCTCCTTTTATACTTGCATCGTGTAGTAGTGATGTCTCACTGACAAGGGGCTCCTCTTGGGCCCTCTGATTCAACCACGAGGTCCCGCTGAAGAACATTGTCGTAAACACTGCCAGTAAGACCATTCTGACACGTCTTTGTCCCCCTGAAGAGTGGTCTGGGCCAAGCTTGTAATACCAACACTTTGGGAGGCCAAGGTGGGAGAGTCACTTGAGCCCAGGAGTTTGAGACCAGCCAGGTCAACACAGGGAGCCTCCATTTCTACAAAAAATTTAAAAATAAAAATAATTAGCCAGGCATGGTGCACACCTGTGGTGCCAGCTACCCAGGAGACTGACGTGGAAGGATCATTTGAGCCCAGGAAGTTGAGCCTGCAGTGAGCTGTGACTGCGCCACTGCACTCCAGCCTGGGCAACAGAGTGAGACCTGCCTCAAAAAAACAAAAAAGGCCGAGCACAGTGGCTCACGCCTGTAATCCCAGCACTTTGGGAGGCCAAGGTGGGTGGATCATGAGGTCAGGAGATCAAGACTATCCTGGCTAACATGGTGAAACCCTGTCTCTACTAAAAATACAAAAACAAAATTGGCTGGGTGTGGTGGTGGGCACTTGTAGTCCCAGCTACTCGGGAGGCTGAGGCAGGAGAATGGCGTAAACCCAGGAGGTGGAGCTTGCAGTGAACCGAGATCATGCCACTGCACTCCAGCCTGGGCAACAGAGCAAGACTCTGTCTCAAAAAAAAAAAAAAACCAAAACCAAAACAAAACAAAAAAACAAGAGTGGTCCAGAAATAGATGGCACAACTTTACGACACAACATCAGCACTGGCCACACCACGGTCCCATTCCCACACTGCATTCACAGTCTGCAAAAGTTAGATCTCTGGGTAACAAGAAATGGCCACCCAAAGACATTGTTCATAAGCACCCCAAATGGGAAACAAACTGAATATCCATCAGCTGGTGAACAGGCACACAAATAGTGGTGGATCTGAACAAGGGAATACTACTTAGCCACATACATAAGTGAATGAGGCCGGATGCGGTGGCTTACTCCTCTAATCTCAGCACTTTGGGAGGCCGAGGTGGGCGGATCACGAGGTCAGGAGTTCAAGACCAGCCTGGCCAACATGGTGAAACCTTGTCTCTACAAAAAATACAAAAGTTAGCTGGACGTGGTGGCGTGTGCCTGTAATCCCAGCTACTCAGGAGGCTGAGGCAGGAGAATTGCTTGAACCCAGAGGCAGAGAGCCAAGATCGTGCCACTGCACTCCAGCCTGGGTGACAGAGCAAGAATCCATCTCTCAAAATACATACATACATACATACATATTTGCATACATTAATGAGGTCACTGATACACATCCCAATCTGAAAGAATCACACAAATGGCATGAGGAAGGGAAGAAGCCAGATACAACAGGTTATGTACCCTGCAATTCCATTCATAGCAACTCCTAAGATGGGAATCTGGAGGATAGGCAAGGACGGACTGCAAAAGGGCAGAAGGGAACTTTTGGGAGATGAAGGAAATGCCCCATATCTTGATTAGGGTGAGAGTTATGTAGGTTTATACATTTATCAAAACTTATTCAACTATATACTTAAAATCTGTAGGTTTTAGTGTATTTAAGATATATCTCGATTTTTAAAATGTATGTGGCTGGGTGAGGTTGCCCATGCCTGTAATCCCAGCACTTTGGAAGGCCAAGGCAGGCAGGTCACATGAGATCAGGAGGTCAAGACCAGCCTGGCAAAACCTCGTCTCTACTAAAATACCAAATTAGCCAGGCATGCAGGTAGGTACCCGTAATCCCAGCTACTTGGGAGGCTGAGGCAGGAGAATCGCTTGAACCCAGGAGGCAGAGGTTGCAGTGAGCCTGGATCGCACCACTGCACTCCGGCCTGGGCGATAAAGCGAGATGCTATCTCAAAAAAAAAAAAAAAAAAAAAAAAAAAGTATATGTATACACATGCACACATACATAGACTCTCTTTTTAATTTATTTTTTTTTAGAGATAGGGTCTCACTGTGTTGCCCAGGATGGTCTCAAACTCCTGGACTCAAGCAGTCCTCTTGCCTCCGGCTCCCAGAGTGCTAGGATTCAGCCAGGTGTGGTGGCTCACGCCTGTAATCCCAGCACTTTGGGAGGCTGAGGCAGGTGGATCATGAGGTCAGGAGATTGACCAGCCTGACCAACATGGTGAAACCCCGTCTCTACTAAAATACCGAAAGCTAGCCAGGCATGGTCTTGGGCGCCTGTAATCCCAGCTACTCGGGAGGCTGAGGCAGAGGAATCGCTTGAACCCAGGAGGCAGAGACTGCAGCGAGCTGAGATCATGCCACTGCACTCCAGCCTGGCGACAGAGCAAGACTCTGTCTCAAAAAAAAAAAAAAAATATATATATATATAGTGCTAGGATTCTAGGTGTGAGCCTACACAGACTGTCAGTCGGGGGATGGTTTTGCCTCCTAGGAACATTTGGCAATGTCTGGAGACATTTTTGGTTGTCACTACGGGGTTGGGAGAGGGCTGCTACTGGCATCTAATGTGTAGAGGCCAGGAATGTTGCTAAATATCCTGCAACTTACAGTACCACCCACAACAAAGAATCATCGGGTTCAAAATGTCAGTGGAGCAGTGGCTCACACCTGCAATCCCAGCACTTTGGGAAGCTGTGGTGAGCAGATCACTTGGTGTCAGGAGTTCGAGACCAGCCTGGCCAACATGATGAAACCCCATCTCCACAAAAAAATACAAAAATTAGCCAAGCGTGGTGGTGTGCACCTGAAATCCTAGCTACTTGGGAGGCTGAGGCAGGAGAATCACTTGAACCCAGAGGTGGAGGTTGCAGTGAGCCAAGATCATGCCATTGCACTCCAGCCTGGGCGACAGAGTAAGTGAGACTCTGTCTCAAAAAAAAGGCAATAGAGCAGAGGTTGCCCAGCCATAAGTTTAGCATCATGCATGTATCATCTTACTGATCTTTGATATTCCCTGTACTGGAAGCCTCTTTTTGTTTGCTTTCCAGGAATAATGAAATCAGTAGCCTTAGTCTATGCTCACAGACACCAAGGTCTTCCGTGTGCTGCAAAGCAGCCATCTTAACTTCCAGAGCAGAAGCTGTATTTCACTGCACATTAGTGGAAACTGAGACTAATCTTCATTACCTGTTGTGCGTGGATAGTTTGGGGTATGGTCAGAGGGACTGCAGCAGAAGATAAAGCTAGAAGAGATTGCAACTATTTTCTAAGGAGCCAGAGAAGTTATGAATCACCAGAAGATAAATGCTGGAGGAGAACATTTCCTCCTCCAACATTTTTAAGTAGAGAAATGAGACAGTCAAGCTTAAGAGGAAGATGAGTTTGTAGAAGATAAACTAGAAATAGCATTTTTGGGCCAGGTGTGGTAGCTTACGTCTGTTTAATACCAGCACTTTGGGAGGCCAAGGCAGGAGGATTGCTTGAGGCCAGGAGTTGGAGACCATCCTGGGCAACAAAGTGAGACCTTGTCTCTACAAAAAAAAAAATTTTTTAAATTAGCCAGGCATGGCGACACATGCCTGTGGCCCCAGCTATAGTACATGGGAGGATCCATTGAGCCCAGAAAGTCAAGGCTAGAGTCAGCTGTGTTCATGTCACTGTACTCCAGCCTGGGTGACACAGGAACATTGTCTCAAAAGAAAGAAAAGAAAAGAAAAATAAGGGCCGGGCACAGTGGCTGATGCCTGTAATCCCAGCACTTTGGGAAGCCGAGGTGGGCAGATCACCTGAGGTCAGGAGGTCAAGGCCAGCCTGGCCAACATGGTAAAACCCCATCTCTACTACACATACAAATTAGCCAGACGTGGTGGCACATGTCTGTAATCCCAGCTATTCAGGAGGCTGAAGCAGGAGAATTGCTTTTACCTGGGAAGCAGAGGTTGTAGTGAGTTGAGAGTACACCACTGCACTCTAGCCTGGTCAAGAGAGCAAGACTCTGTCTCAAAAAAGAAAAAAGAGAGAGAGAGAGACAAGAGCCAGTGGGGACAGGGAGCCAGCCGTGGTGGTCCAGGCACTAGCTGACGAGATACCCAGCCCTACTCCCACCCCAGGAACCTTATCTGGCACTTTATTTCCCACATACCAGTCCCAGTCATCTCTGCCTGGCATTCTGGACTATTTTTGCACGGTTTCTTAGCATTTGAGGTGTAAATATCACTACATTCACTAAATTTTAAGCTCTTTGAGAGCATGGATAGTGTCTTACTACTTTTTAGTTTCTCTCAGATTATCAGAGGGATTGTTGACAGGTACTTTTGTATCCTAATGGTGACACCAAAATTCCTCCTGGGGAGGAAACTGTCTTTGTTTAGGAAAATCACTGGTAAATGTTTTAAGAAAAGATTCGACCCAGAGCCCAGGTCAGCCTGCATCAAAGCAGTAAGAGAATGAGCCCAAATGCTCTGCATTTTTAAAATTTATTTATTTTATTTTATGTTATTTTATTTATTTATTTATTTATTTATTTATTTATTTATTTTCTGAGACGGAGTCTTGCTCTGTCTCCCAGGCTGGAGTGCAGTGGTGCAATCTCCACTCACTGCAAGCTCTGCTTCCTGGGTTCATGCCATTCTCCTGCCTCAGCCTCCCGTGAAGCTGGGATGACAGGCGCCCGCCACTGCGCCCAGCTAATTTTTTTTGTATTTTTAGTAGAGACGGGGTTTCACCATGTTAGCCAGGATGGTCTCGATCTCCTGACCTCGTGATCCGCCCGTCTCGTTCTCCCAAAGTGCCGGGATTAGAGGCTTGAGCCACCGCGCCCGGCCTATTTTATTTCTGAGATGGAGTCTCGCTTTGTCATCTAGGTTGGAGTGCAGTGGTGTGATCCCAACTCACGGCAACCTCTGCCTTCCTGGTTCAAGTGATTCTCCTGCCTCAACCTCCCGAGTAGCTGGAACTACAGGTGCCTGCCACCATGCCCAGTTAATTTTTGTATTTTTAGTAGAGACAGGGTTTCACTATGTTGGCCAGGCTGGTCTCGAACTCCTGACCTCAAATGATCCACCCCCCCCCTTCAGCCTCCCAAAGTGCTAGGATTACAGGCGTGAGCTACCACAACTGGCCTGTTTATTTTTGTTTATTTATTTTTTGAGACAGAGTCTCACTTTGTCACCCAGGCTGGAGTACGGTGGCATGATCTTGGCTCACTGCAGCCTCTGCCTCCTGGGTTCCAGCGTTTCTCTTGCCTCAGTCCACCGGGTAGCTGGGATTACAGGCACGTGCTACCACACGTGGCTAATTTTTGTACTTTTAGTAGAGACAGGGTTTCACCATGTTGGACAGGCTGGTCTCAAACTCCTGACCTCAGGTGATCTGCCCACCTCGGCCTCCCAAAGTGCTGGCATTAAAGGCAAGAGCCTCTGTGCCCGGCCATAAATGGTTGCCAGGGGCTGGGGTGTGGGGAGAAGAATGAGGAGTGCTTTTGTTTTTTGTTTTTGTTTTGTTTTGCTTTTTTTGAGACGGAGTTTCGCTCTTGTTGCCCAGGCTGGAGTGCAATGGCACAATTTCAGCTCCCTGCAACCTCTGCCTCCCGGGTTCAAGCGATTCTCCTGCCTCAGGCTCCCTAGTAGCTGGGATTACAGGCGTCCACCAGCAATCCCAGCTAATTTTTTGTATTTTTAGTAGAGATGGGGTTTCACTATGTTGCCCAGGCTGGTCTCGATCTCCTGACCTCAGGTGATCCACCCACCTCAGCCTCCCAAAGTGCTGGGATTACAGGTGTGAGAGCCAGCTGCCTTTTTTTTTTTTTTTTTTTTTTTTTTTTTGAAATGGAGTCTCACTCTGTTGCTCAGGCTGGAATGTAGTGGTGCAATCTAGGCTCACTGGAACCTCTTCCTTCCTGGTTCAAGCAATCCTCCCACCTCAGTCTCCCAAGTAGCTGGGATCACAGGTGCGCACCACCACGCCTGGCTAATTTTTGTATTTTTAGTTGAGACAGGGTTTTGCTGTGTTAGCCAGGCTGGTCTAAAACTCCTGACCTCAAGTGATCCACCCGCCTCAACCTCCCAAAGTGCTGGGATTACAGGCGTGAGCCACCATACCCAGCATGCATTTTAAAAATGAACCAAAAATTTAGAATTGGAAGAGAAAAAGAGGAGAGAGCAGAGAGGAAGGCTGAGTGTAAGGAAGCTGGATCCTGAACTGTGGAAATGGCAGAGGACTTTTGGAGAAAAAACACTGACACTGAATTGAAAGCTGCTCATATTTCTACGATGTAAATCCCTGCATCTTCCCAACTGTTCTACAGAGATCTCTACATATATAGAAACCTTGTGTGAGTGGTTGGTTTGGTGACAAGTGGCAAGGATATGTTTCACATCTCAGTCTGTGCTCTTGGATAAGGAACTACACCCGTGGGATGGTGGGAGAGTCCCTGAAGTAAACCAGTTCATGGGAACCAGAAGCAACCGTGAGAACATATGATCCTGCAAAGAAGTCGTCTTCTTCTCTTTTTTTCTGAGACAGGCTCGCTCTGTTGCCCAGGCTGGAGTGCAATGGTGCAGTCTCGGCTCACTGCAACCTCCGTTTCCCAGGTTCAAGCAATTCTGCTGCCTCAGCCTCTTGAATAGTGGGGATTACAGGCACCTGCCACCATGCCTGGCTAATTTTTGTATTTTTAGTAAAGGTGGGGTTTCACCATGTTGGTCAGGCTGGTCTCAAAGTCCTGACCTCAAGTGATCCACCCACCTTGTCCTGCGAAAGTGCTGGGCTTACAAGTGTGCACTACTGCACCCAGCCTCAAAGAAGTCTTTCAAACAGGGTTTAAGTAACAGTGTCTAGATCTATAAGGGCCAAAGAAGCCCCCTGCTGTATCTAAACCATATTTACATAGCTGCCTCTGGGGTTCTCTAAAACTGAGTTGGTTCAATCTGGGAGGTATGCTAATGGGAGGAGGTAGCTGGGTTCCTCCCAGCCCAATAGAACACTGGGTTATCTACAGAGGGAGACACATTGTTTGAAACAGGATGGAGAGTATTCAAAAGGCAGTCAAACATTGTGCAGAGAAGCACTCTTTGTCACTGAATGGTCAGGGCCTTGTAGGGTAACAAGACATGCTTCCTGAAACAGTTACAGCTATTTTTGGCCCACCCTTCTCTGTCTTAGAAATACTTTCTTCTGAGAGGCTGAGGCAGGAAGATTGCTTGAGGGCAGGAGTTGGAGGCCTCAGTGAGCTATGACAACTTCAATACACTCCAGCCTGGACCACAGAGTAAGACCCTGTCTTTAAAATAAAAAACAGCTGGGTGTGGTGGAGGGCACCTGTAATCCCAGCTGCCTCCCCTTGGCAGGAAATGGCACTGCTGAATACCTAGTTGCTTCAGTCAAAACCTGGCATGTTTGATTTCTTCCCTTGCCTCCCTTACCATATTCATCTGTCAGCAAGTTCTATGGGTTCTAACTCCAATTACAACTCTAATATATCCACTTCTGTCATTTCCAACTCTACGACCTGGGTCCAGGCCATCAACAACACCTGCTGTACTAGTTTAATCGCTCCTAACGCCAGGTGTGGTGGCTCACACCTGTAATCCCAGCATTTTGGAAAGCCGAAGCAGGGGGATCACAAGGTCAAGAGATCGAGACCATCCTGGCCAACATGGTGAAACCCCATCTCTAGTAAAAATACAAAAATTAGCTGGGCATTGTTGCACGTGATTGTAGTCCCAGCTACTCGGGAGGTTGAGGCAGGAGAATTGCTTGAACCCAGGAGGCGGAGGTTGCAGTGAGTCGAGATCATGCCACTGCACTTCAGCCTGGCAACAGAGCGAGACTCTGTCTCAAAACAAACAAACAAACTGAAACAAAAACAACCACAAAGGCTGGGCACAGTGGCTCATGCCTATAATCCCAGCACTTTGGTAGGCCAAGGCAGGTGGATCATGAAGTCAGGAGTTCAAGACCAGCCTGGCTGAGATGGTGAAACCCCATCTCTACCAAAAATCCAAAAATTAGCCAGGCATGGTGGTAGGCGCCTGTAATCCTAGCTACTTGGGAGGCTGAGGCAGGAGAATCACTTGAACCCAGGAGGTGGAGGTTGCAGTGAGCCAAGATCGTGCCATTGCACTCCAGCCTGGGCGACAGACCAAGACTCCATCTAAAAAAAAAAAATAGCTCCTAACTAGACCCCTGCTTCTTCTCTAGCTCCCTATTATCCAGATTCCACCTAGTAGCCAGAAGGTCTTTCCACACCAGAAGTCAGGTCATGACCTTCCCCTGCATGAACTCCTTAAATGGCATTCCATCATACTTCGACTAAAATCCCACGTCACTGTGGTATACTGGTAGTCTATTACTGCATAATAAACTGACCGGGAATTTGGTGCTCTAAACAATACAAATCTGGGCCAGGCACGATGGTTCATGCCTGTAATCCCAGCACTTTGGGAGGCTGAGGCGGGTGGATTATCTGAGGTCAGGAGTTCCAGACCACCCTGGCAAACATGATGAAACCTCATCTCTACAAAAAATACAAAAATTAGCTGGGCGTGGTGGCACATGCCTGTAGTCCCAGCTACTTGGGAGGTTGAAGTTGGAGGATTGTTTGGGCCCAGGAGGTGGAAGTTACAGTGAACCTACATTGCGCCACTGCATTCCAACCTGAGTAACAGAGTGAGATCCTGTCTAAAACAAAAACAAAAACAAAAAACAACACGTATCTTTGTTTCCTGACTTACAGGAAAAGCAAAGGGAAAAAAAAATTTAAAGAGAGTTTAAAAAAAAATTATACATCTATTATTTCAGACCATTTCTGTAGGTCAGGAATCTGGGAGCAGCTCCGATGGCCTGGCTCTGGGGTCATGAGGTTAAAGTCAAGATCTCAGCTCAGTCATCAGAAGGCTTAGCTGGGGCTAGGACACCCAAGGTGCCTCATTCACATGAAAAGTTAATGCTGGGCGTTGACAGGAGGCCTCAGTTCCCCAACACGTGGACTCTCCACTGGGCTGTTTGTCCTCAGGACATGGCTTCCGGCTTCCTCCAGAGCAAATGATCCAAGCAAGAACAAAGAGGAGGCCTCAATGTCTCCTAGGATCTATCCCTGGAAGTCACACCCCATCATCTTTTTTTTTTTTTTGAAACGGAGTCTTGCTTTGTCGCCCAGACTGAAGTGCAGTGACGCAGTCTTGGCTCACTGCAAGCTGCGCCTCCTGGGTTCACACCATTCTCCTGCCTCAGCCTCCTGAATAGCTGGGACTACAGCTGCAAGCTCCGCCTCCTGGGTTCATGCCATTCTTCTGCCTCAGCCTCCCAAGTAGCTGGGACTACAGGTGCCCACCAACACACCCAGCTAATTTTTTTGTATTTTTAGTAGAGATGGGGTTTCACCGTGTTGGCCAGGATGGTCTTGATCTCCTGACCTCGTGATCCGCCCGCCTCCGCCTCCCAAAGTGCTGGGATTACAGGCGTAAGCCACTGCACCTGGCCACACCCCATCATTTCTCTAATATCCTATTGGACACAGGACAGCCCTGTTCAATGTGGAGGGACCACGCAGGGAGTTAACACCAAGAGGCAGGGATTGGCTGGGTATGGTGGCTCATGCCTGTAATCCCAGCACTTTGGGAGGCCGAGACGGGTGGATCATTTGAGATCAGGAGATCGAGACCAGCCTGGCCGACATAGTGAAACACCATCTCTACTAAAAATACAAAAATTAGCTGGGTGGTAGTGGCGCGCACCTGTATTCCCAGCTACTTGGGAAGCTGAGGCAAGAGAATCGCTTGAACCCGGGAGGCAGAAGTTGCAGTGAGCCAAGATCGCTCCACTGCACTCCAGCCTCGGTGACAAAGTGAGATTCTGTCTTCAAAAAACAAATAAACAAATAATTAAAATAAGGCAGGGATCACCAGAGGCCCTCGTGGAATCAGCTGTCACATATGACCTGCAGGCCCTTCCTATGTTTTCATCCTTACTTCCCACCACTCCTTGCCTCCAAGCTCAACACATTCCAGCCACACTGACCTTCTCTCTTTTCCTGCCACATACCTGGTGTGTTCCTGCTTCAGGACCTTTGCAGCAGCTATTCCCACAGCCAGAATGCCCTTCCCCAAGAGGTTTTCAGGACCAGAATGTCCCCTTCTCTGAGGGGACTCCCTCGACTCTCAACCTAATGTGCTCCCCAGTTTCCATCATACTAACTTTTTATTTTTTCAGAATACTGATCCCTGCCTGCTCCAATTTTTTGTTTGTTTATTTGTTCATTTCCAGTCTTCCTCTACTAAGATAAAAGCTTCATACGAGCAGGAAATTGTGTCTATTTTAGTCATTGTTGTTTTCCTAGCACTGAGAGCAGTGCCTGGCACATATTCATATAACTGAAGGATAAGCAAATGAAGGGCTTTCCAAGGTCTAATGCAGTATCCCACAAGGACATCCACGTACTTCTGACTTCATGCTTTCTAAGCATTCTTTTGACTCAGCTTCTTGAGTGCCTTAAAACCAGCTAAGGGGTGTCCTAGGAGACACATATCAGTAAAAATAATATCAGTAATACTTAACCCTTATGTAGGGCTTACTGTGTACTACACACTGTTCTGAGTGCTTTACCTAACAATTATCATCTCCATTTCAGAGATTAAAAAACTGAGGCCAGAATCTTTTTCTTTTCTTTTTTGAGACGGAGTCTCGGTCTGTCGCCCAGGCTGAAGTGCAGTGGCTGGCTCTCAGCCCACTGCAAGCTCCGCCTCCTGGGTTTATGCCAGTCTCCTGCCTCAGCCTCCCAAGTAGCTGGGACTCCAGGCTCCCGCCACCTCGCCCGGCTAGTTTTTTTTTTTTGTATTTTTTAGTAGAGACAGGGTTTCACCGGGTTAGCCAGGATGGTCTTGATCTCCTGACCTCGTGATCCACCCGTCTTGGCCTCCCAAAGTGCTGGGATTACAGGCTTGAGCCACCGCGCCCAGCCCAGAATCTTTTTTTTTTTTTTTTTGAGACAGAGTCTTGCTCTGTCGCCCAGGCTGGAGTGCAGTGGCCGGATCTCAGCTCACTGCAAGCTCTGCCTCCCGGGTTTACGCCATTCTCCTGCCTCAGCCTCCCGAGTAGCTGGGACTACAGGCGCCCGCCACCTCACCTGGCTAGTTTTTTGTATTTTTAGTAGAGATGGGGTTTCACTGGGTTAGCCAGGATGGTCTCGATCTCCCGACCTCGTGATCCGCCCGTCTCGGCCTCCCAAAGTGCTGGGATTACAGGCTTCAGCCACCGCGCACGGCCCAGAATCTTTTTTTTTAACCCTTTTCCCGTTTAGTAGAAGAAAGTGCAGCTTACTGCCAGCCCTCATTTAATTTTACATAAACATGATCTTTGAGGTTGAAGGAAATCTGAATTTTTTTTTTTTTTTTTTTTTTTTTTTTTTTGAGATGGAGTCTAGCTCTGTCGCCCAGGCTGGAGTGCAGTGGCGCAATCTCGGCTCACTACAACCTCCACCTCCCAGGTTCAAGTGATTCTCCTGCCTCAGCCTCCCAAGTAGCTGGGATTACAGGCACCACCACGCCCAGCTGATTTTTGTATTTTTAGTAGAGACGGAGTTTCACTATGTTGGTCAGGCTGGTCTCAAACTCCTGAACTTGCGATCCGCCTGCCTCGGCCTCCCAAAGTGCTGGGATTACAAGCGTGAGCCACCGTGCCCAGCCATCTGATTGATTTTCAATGTGAAAATAAAATATGAAATCTGTTCTTGGATTTATTTCTAAACAGAACTAGCATCAGAACTGTCTGAATCATCCGAATCATCTATTTCAGAAAAATCAAATCCATCAAATGAATCTTCGGCCAACAACTGTTTGAGAACATGTTAACATCACTTGTAGGAATGCTGTTTTCTAGGATTTGACATTTTCAGCGATCGAGTATTACTATATTTTGTAAAGGAAATACCATTACTAAAACCAGAATGCTGTAAATAGAACGATGGCTTTTGTTTCTAATGTCAATATACTAGAGTGATATGAAAATAATAATAAAAGTGAGATATTTCATTGTAACATTGTCTCAGGGTAAACACTACAGCCACAAACATCACCAAGTATTCTCTAGGCAAACGGGAAAAGGGTTAAACAGCTTTGTTGAAATACAATCCACATACCATACAACTCACTCATTTAAAGTGTGCCCGTCTGGCCAGGTGCAGTGGCTCACACTTGTAATCCTAGCGCTTCAGTAGGCCAAAGTGGGTATATTGCATGAACTCACGGGTTCGAGACCAGCCCGAGCAACATGGCAAAACCCCGTCTCTACCAAAAATGCAAAAAAACTAGCCAGTCATGGTGGTACACGCCTGAAGTCCCAGCTATCAGGAGGCTGAGGTGGGAGGATCACTTGAGCCCGGGAGGCAGAGGTTGCAGTGAGCCAAGGTTGCGCCACTGCACTCCTTGTCTCAAATAAAATAAAATAAAGTATACCAGTCAATGAGACTTAGTATATTTACAAAGTTGGGTAACCATCACCACAACCGATTTTAGAATGTTTGTATCACCTCATAAAAGAAACCCTGCGCCCCTAAGCAGTCATTTCTATTTCCTGTCACTGCCTCCCCTAGCCCAGGCCATCACTAGTCTACTTTCTGTCTTTGTGGATGTTTCTATTTATTTATTTACTTTTCGAGATGGAGTTTCGCTCTTCTTGTCCATGCTGGAGTGCAACGGCGCGATCTCAGCTCACTGCAACCTCTGCCTCCCAGGTTCAAGCAATCCTCCTGCCTCAGCCTCCCAAGTAGCTGGGATTACAGGCACCTGCCACCAAGCCTGGCTAATTTTTTGTATTTAGTAGAGACAAGGTTTCGCCATGTTGGCGAGGCTGGTCTCGAACTCCTGACCTCAGGTGATTCGCCTACCTCGGCCTCCCAAAGCGCTGGGATTACAGGCATGAGATACCATGCCCAGCCATAGATTTTTCTATTTAGGACATTTCATGTAAATTGAATCATATACTATGTGGACTTTTGCACCTGGCTTCTGTCACTTAGCATGATGTTTTCAAGGTTCATCCATGTTGTAACATGTATCAGTATTCCATTCCTCTTTAGGGCTGAACACTATTCTAGTATATGGATATACCACACTTGTTTTCCCATTCGTCAGTTAGCTGATGAACATTTAGATTGTTTCCTTTTGTTTTTTCTTTTTGGCTATTATGAGTAATGCTGCTATGAACATTCATGTAAGAGCTTTTGTGTGGACATGTATTTTCCATTCTCTTGGATAGATGCCTAGGAGTGCCACTGATGGGTCATGTGGGTACAGAGGTGGGTTCTTCACTGCTTTGCTATACCTCCTCCTGTAGTGAGGGAATTCATCATCCATTTAGTTCATACATCAGTATGTATGTATGTATGTATGTATGTATGTATGTATTTATTTTATTGAGAGGCAGTCTCATTCTGTTGCCCAGGCTGGAGTGCAACGGCGCAATCTCTGCTCACTGCAACCTCCGCCTCCCAGGTTCAAGAGATTCTCCTGCCTCAGCCTCCCGAAAAGCTGGGATTACAGGCATGTGCCACAATGCCTGGCTAATGTTTGTATTTTTAAGGTGGAGACGGGGTTTCGCCATGTTGGCCATCCTGGTCTCCAACTCCTAACCTCAGGCGATTTGCCAGTCTCAGCCTCCTGAGTAGCTGGGATTACAGGTGCCCGCCATCATGCCCAGCTAATTTTTGTATTTTTAGTAGAGACAGGGTTTCACTATGTTGGCCAGGCTGGTCTTGAACTCCTGACCTCAGGTGATTTGCCTGCCTCGGCCTCCCAAAGTGCTGGGATTACAGGCATGAACCACCATGTCTGACATAGTTTTGTTTTGTTTTTGAGACAGGGTTTTGGCTGTGTCACTCAGGCTGGAGTGTAGTGGCACAATTGCGGCTCCACAGCAGCCTCCAGCTCCTGGGCTCAAGCAATCCTCCCACCTCAGCCTCCCCAGTAACTGGGACTAGTAACAGGGAGGTGCCACCATGCCCGGCTAATTTTTTAATGTTTTATTATTTATTTATTTTGAGACAAGGTCTTGCTCTGTTGCCCAGGCTAGAGTGCAGTGGCACAATTATGGCTCACTGCAGCCTTAACCTTCCAGGCTCAGGTGATCCTCCTACCTCAGCCTCCCAAGTAGTTGGGATTACAGGTGCAAGCCGCCACACTCAACTAACTCTTCTTTTAGTTTTTGTAAGAGATGGGGTTTCACCACATTGCTCAGACTGGTCTCAAACTCCTGGCCTCAAGCAATACACCCTCCTTAGCCTCCCGAAGTGCTGGGATTACAGGCATGAGCCCTTGTGCCCAGCCTCGTGCATCAGTCTTAAGATTCCTGGTTAACACAGTTAGCACCTGCCTGACCCAGTGGCCTGATCACTTCTGAGTACACGCAAATCTGAGAGGTGATGAGTTGCCCCTGAGAAGGAAGATGCCCCCAGAGGAATAACTGTTGCCTTTGCACTTCCTTATGGAAGGTCATTTCCCCATATGGTTGCTCCTCCTTGTGTAAGGGGAGTGATATGTTTGTATCAATTCACCTGCAACTTTTTGCCCAGGATCCTTTCTGATCAAGGGCAGGAATTTGCGGTGTGGCTGGTTGGTATCTGGAGGTGCTGTCAATACCTGGGAATATAATATTCCTATTTAAAACAATTGGTCAGGCCAGGTGCGGTGGCTCACACCTGTGGATCACCTGAGGTCAGGAGTTCAAGACCAGCCTGGCCAACATGGTGAAACCCTGTCTCTACTAAAACATTTTTTTAGGCCGGGTGCGGTGGCTCATGCACTTTGGAAGGCTGAGGCAGCAGAATCACTTGAACCCGAGAGGCGGATATTGCAGTCAGCCGAGATCGTGCTATTGTACTCCAGCCTGGGCAAAAAGAGTGAACCTGTCTCAAAAATAATAATAATATATAGTTTTTTAAATATAGAGGTTTAGTAGCTTTTGTTTGTTTTTTGAGACAGAGTCTTGCTCTGTTGTCCAGGCTGGAATGCAGTGGTGCTATCTCGGCTCACTGCAACCTCCACCTCCTGGGTTCAAGAGATTCTCCTGCCTCAGCCTCCCGAGTAGCTGGGACTACAGGCGCCCACCACCATGCCTGGCTAATTTTGTATTTTTAGTAGAGACGGGGTTTCACCATTTTGGCCAGGCTGGTCTCCAACTCCTGATCTCAGGTGATCTGCCCACCTTAGCCTCACAAAGTGCTGGGATTACAGGTGGGAGCCACCACACCCGGCCACTGCTTAGCTTTTGACAGTCCCTTGCCAGGTTGGTGGTGTCAGATGTCCAAGTTGTCACTATTCCTTTTTTATCACTTTCTCCGGGTGAGGGGATGGGGTCAGGGGCCAGCTGGCACAGCAATGACTGTGAGCGATGTCAGCTAATAAATGCAGATGCTCTCTCTGGGAAAGCAGTCCTCTTGTTCTCAGGAAGAGACAACCCTGTGGCTGGGCAGTTTGTCTTGGAAGAGAAGGCCAAGGGACACAAGTTGTTGCCTTGGTTTTGTTTTGATTTTATCATGGGGTGCGGTTAGCATGTGGTTTAGAAGCGAATGAACTTTATAACTCCTTGGGGCCAGGCACAGTGGCTCATGCCTGTAATCCCAATACTTTGGGATGCCAAGGTGGGTGGATCATCTGAGGTCAGCCTGGTAAACATGGTGAAAACCCGTCTCTACTAAAAAAAATACGAACATCATCCAGGCTTGGTGGCGTGCACCTGTAATCCTGGCTACTCAGGAGACGGAGGCAGGATAATCTCTTGAACCCGGGAAGTGGAAGTTGCAGGGAGCTGAGATGGCACCACTGCACTCCAGCTTGGGTGACAGTGCGATACTCCGTCTCAAAAAAAAAAAAAAAAAAAAGCCAGGCTCAGTGGCTCACGCCTGTAATCCCAGCACTTTGGGAGGCTGAGGCGGGCAGATCACAAGGTCAGGAATTTGAGACCAGACTGACCAACATGGTGAAACCCCGTCTCTATTAAAAATACAAAAAATTAGCCAGGCATGGTGGTGCGTGCCTGTAATCCCAGCTACTCGGGAGGCTGAGGCAGGAGAATCGCTTGAACTCGGGAGGCAGAGGTTGCAGTGAGCTGAGATCACGCCACTACACTCCAGCCTGGGCGACGGAGTGAGAGTCCATTTCAAAGAAAAAAAAAGAAAAAGAAAAAAATAGAACTCCTTGGATGTCTTTTTTTTTTTTTTTTTTTTTTTGAGACGGAGTCTCGCGCTGTCGCCCAGGCTGGAGTGCAGTGGTGCCATCTCAGCTCACTGCAAGCTCCGCCTCCCGGGTTCACGCCATTCTCCTGCCTCAGCCTCCTGAGTAGCTGGGACTACAGGCGCCCGCCACCACGCCCGGCTAATTTTTTGTATTTTTAGTAGAGACGGGGTTTCACCATGGTCTCGATCTCCTGACCTTGTGATCCGCCCGCCTCGGCCTCCCAAAGTGCTGGGATTACAGGCGTGAGCCACCGTGCCTGGCCCCTTGGATGTCTTTATTAGACAGAAGTTCAGATCTATTTGCCTTTCTAGTAATAAACCCTTGAATTCCCACACATTTTTTTTGAGTACTCGCAGGGCTTTCTACCACTGACCTCTCTTCCTCTTAAGACATCCCTGCAGATGTATCAACACCATATCCATGTTCTGGAAGGCAGAAATGTGGGACAACCAGGATAAGTGGTTTTACTCAGGATCACACAATAAATGGACTGTGGGTGGACACTGAAAATAAACCTAAGCTTGTCATTCATCACACCCCTTCCACAGTGGGAGACATTAGGCTGACTTTCCATTGCTGTCTGAGTTTGCAAGAGGATAGGGCACATTATTTAGGGAGCAGATGCTTGCTTCACACATCCCTGGTGACCCCAGCGAATTTCAACATGTCATTCCAGCTTCTAGACCAAAAGGGAAAATCCGAGCTTAACTTGAAGGTACAGTACGCAACCTTGCTTTCTTTGTCCTTAATAGACAACCTGGTTAGCCAGGCGTGGTGGCTCACGCCTTTGGGAGGCTGAGGCGGGTGGATCATGAGGTCAGGAGTTCAAGACCAGCCTGGCCAAGATGGTGAAATCTCATCTCTACTAAAAATACAAAAATTAGCCGGGCATGGTGGTGGGCACCTGTAATCCCAGCTACTCTGGAGGCTGAGGCAGAGAATTGCTTGAACCCGGGAGGCAGAGTTTGCAGTGAGCTGAAATTGCGCCACTGCACTCCAGCCTGGGTGACAGAGCCAGACACGGTCATAAATAAATAAATAAATAAATAACAACCAGACTATTCAAGGGTTGCAGAGGAACAACTTGGTCAAAGATGTTTTAAAATCTGTGGTCCACAAGTGAGGTTAATGGTGACTCAGTGTCGGCACTGAAGCAAAATGTCAGCTCTGTCGCCCAGGCTGGAGTGCAGTGGCCGGATCTCAGCTCACTGCAAGCTCCGCCTCCCGGGTTTTCGCCATTCTCCTGCCTCAGCCTCCCGAGTAGCTGGAACTACAGGCGCCCGCCACCTCGCCCGGCTATTTTTTTTGTACTTTTTAGTAGAGACGGGGTTTCACTGTGTTAGCCAGGATGGTCTCGATCTCCTGACCTCGTGATCCGCCCGTCTCGGCCTCCCAAAGTGCTGGGATTACAGGCTTGAGCCACCGCGCCCGGCCTCATCATGCTCTTGAAATGAGCCAGGCACAAACATGAGCATCCAGCAGATGATAAAGAGCAAATTTATCTAATTTGAAAAAAAACCCAAATTTTTAAAATATAAAAACTTACACAACAGACTTTTCTTCCTTCTTAGCATTGTAATACCAGCTGCACCTAGGAAAAACATTACATTCCTAAAAAATAAACATTTGGCCGGGTGCAGTGGCTCACGCCTATAATCCCAGCATTTTGAGAGGCTGAGGTGGGAGGATCACTTGAACCCAGGAGTTGAATGTCTCTATTTGTTTTAAAAATAAAGCTGGGTGCGGTGGCTCACGCCTGCAATCCCAGCACTTTGGGAGGCCGAGGTGAGCGGATCACGAGGTCAACAGATTGAGACCATCCTGGCCAACACAGTGAAACCCTGTCTCTATTAAAAATACAAAAATTAGTTGGGCGTGGTGGTGTGCACCTGTAGTCCCAGCTACTTGGGAGGCTGTGGCAGGATAATTGCTTGAACCCAGGAAGCGGAGGTTGCAGTGAGTCGAGATCATGCCACTGCACTCCAGCCTGGCAACAGAGTGAGACTCTGCCTCAAAAATAAATAAATAAATAAATAGGCCGGGCACAGTGGCTCACACCTGTAATCCCAACACTTAGGGAGACCGAGGGGGGCGATCACTTGAGGTCAGGAGTTTGAGACCAGCCTGGCCAACATGGTGAAATCCCGTCTCTACTAAAAATACAAAAATTAGCTGGGTTTGGTGATACATGCCTGTAATCCCAGCTATTCCGGAGGCTGAGTCACGAGAATTGCTTGAACCCTGGAGGTGGAGGTTGCAGTGAGCTAAGATTGTGCCACTATACTCTAGCCCAGACAGCAGAGTGAAACTCCATCTCAAAAAATAAAGGGCATTATGGATGCAAACTTTGAAGGTGGGAGAAATCTCTCCTACATTTTGTTCTAGTGCCAACACTGAATCGCCATGACCCTCATTGTTTGAAATCAAGTCTATGTCCTCAGATGTTCTACCCTGGTCAGAGCCTACAGACTTAGAACCCTTGCTGCTGCCTTCCAGGGGCTGCTATTCCAAGGCAGCCCACCTCACTTGGTTATTTGTTGGGGCATGTAGAGAGAGAGGGTATTGGATACCAGCACTGGATGAAGACAGGATCCTTGCTCACTCAGATGAAATCATGCACATGGAGACACTTTTTTTTTTTTTTTTTTTTTTGAGACTGAGTCTTGCTCTGTTGCCCAGGCTGGAGCTCAGTGGCGCGCCATCTCGGCTCACTGCAAGCTCCGCCTCCTGGGTTCACGCCATTCTCCTGTCTCAGCCTCCCGAGTAGCTGGGACTACAGGTGCCTGCCACCACGCCTGGCTAATTTTTTTGTATTTTTAGTAGAGATGGGGTTTCACCGTGTTAGCCAGGATGGTCTCGATCTCCTGACATCGGCCTCCCAAAGTGCTGGGATTACAGGCGTGAGCCACTGCGCCCGGCATGGAGATACTTTTGAACTGCAAAGCCTATCAAGAATATGCTTATAAAGCCTCCCTCTATCAGTGGGCATAAGCTCCATAAGGAAGGCAGCTTTATTTAAGGATGATTACCAGATCCCTGCCTTGATTTTTCACCACAAAAAGCTGGAGTAATTGATGGCTGTTTGTCAAACTCCTTTTCTATCTTTGGATGACAGAGGCTTTGTGTGAGTGTGTGTGTGATATATTATCAGCTGTTATTCCACCTGGCCTTCTGCAGCCTCCTCTTGAATTGCGGGTTGCTTGGTTAGTTTTCATTGCAATCCTGTCCTTTCTTCTTGTGTCCATAGAAACTACTAGTAATGCAGGGGTTTGTCCTTTAATGGGGCCTCTAAGATTCTCACAGCTTTGCTCTGAACCCAAGAGCATTTCCCCTTAAACCAAGAAATAGGGCTGGTGTGTCTGTTGGTGATGTCTTCTAACTCAAACCAAAATGTTTCCCTTTCTTTTTGTTTTGAGATAGAGTTTCGCTCTTGTTGCCCAGGCTGGAGTGCAGTGGTGCGGTCTCAGCTCACTGCAACCTCCGCCTCCCAGGATCAGGCAATTCTCCTGCCTCAGCCCCCAAGTAGCTGGGATTACAGGCACCCTCCACCATGCCCGGCTAATTTTGTATTTTTAGTAGAGATGGGGTTTCACCATGTTGGTCAGGCTGGTCTTGATTCTGATCTGCCTGCCTCGGCCTCCCAAAGTGCTGGGATTAAAGGCATGAGCCACTGCGCATGGCCAAGGTTTCCCTTTCCATTTGAATGCTGTTTACGATGTGTCCCACTAAGAGGGACCTTGCTCAGGATTTGGTTGTAGGGGACCAGAGAGAGACCTCATACTTTGGTAAACTGGCTAGCCAGTAATCCTGGAGAAATAGTTTATGTCTCCAATATGAAAAGACGTGTACTGAAAACCCAGCTTTGTTGTCAAAGAGCATGCATTAAATGTGTTTCATTACTTTAGTGTCTTTTAGAGCTTGATATTTTATTTTATTTTATTTTGTTGTTGAGACGGAGTCTCTCTCTTGTTGCCCAGGCTGGAGCGCAGTGGTGTGATCTCGGCTCACTGCAACCTTGGCCTCCCAGGTTCAAGCTTCTCCTGCCACAGCCTCCTGAGTAGCTGGGATTATAGGCACATGCCACGACGCCTGGCTAATTTTTGTATTTTTAGTAGAGGTGGGGTTTTGCCACGTTGGCCATGCTGGTCTCAAACTCCTGACCTTAGGTGATCTGTCCGCCTCAGCCTCCCAAAGTGCTGGGATTACAGGCATGAGCCACCACACCCAGCCTATTTATTTATTTTTAAAGGTTACTCAAGTGAAGCAGTGGGATTGGAGAAGGAACATAAAAATCTGTAACTGGTTGTTATCAACTAGCCGTAAACACCACTGCACTGGGACAAGCCAGGAAATTGGTTGACTAAGGAACATGTGAGAAAATTTCTAATGTGTTTGATGCAGTTTAATACTTCAGTGTTCTTACAGCTACTGAGGCAGTAGGTGTGGGGGTTACAAACTGTGCCTAGTCAGACAGACCCAAGTTTGAATTCTAGATCTGATACTTCACTGACAAAGGAACTTCTTTCTAAGCCTCAGTTTCCTCGTCTCTAGAATTTGAAGAATGATGGAACTTTCTCGTTGGCTTGTTAAATGAGATCATGAACAGAAGATGTGGAGGAAGTGGTCAGCAAAAGGTAGATGAGGTTGTTGTGATGATTAGTTAAATTCAGAGCTAAAGAAAGAGAGAGAAATAAACTCCTGAATTGCAAGAGAAGGAGCTAAGTTAAATTCCACTTTGCAAGAGAAGGAGCTAAGTTAAATTCCACACAGTATTTTACAAGCCTTAGGTTTAAATTTTTTTTCCTTTTTTTTTTTTTTTTTTTTGAGATGGAGTCTTGCCCTGTTACCCAGGCTAGAGTACAGTGGCGCGATCTTGGCTCACTGCAACCTCCACCTCCCGGGTTCAAGCGATTCTCCTGCCTCAGCCTCCTGAGTAGCTGGGATTAGAGGTGTGTGCTTCCGTGCTCAGCTAATATTTGTATTTTTGGTAGAGATGGGGTTTCACCACGTTGGCCAGGCTGGTCTCGAACTCCTGACCTCGTGATCCACCCACCTTGACCTCTCAAAGTGCTGGGATTACAGGCTTGAGCCACCGCGCCTGGCCCATGTTTAAAATTTATTTTGGAAGGCCAGGTGTTGTGGCTCACGCCTGTAATCCCAGCACTTTGGGAGGCTAAGATGGGTGGATCACGAGGTCAGGTTTTCAAGACCAGCCTGGCCAACATGGTAAAACCCCGTCCCTACAAAAATACAAAAATTAGCCAGGCTTGGTGGTGCACACCTATAATCCCACCTATTGGGGAGGCTGAGGCAGGAGAATCACTTGAACCCAGGAGGCGGAGGTTGCATTGAGCTAAGATAGCGCCATTGCACTCCAGCCTGGGCGACAGGGCAAGACTGCCTCAAAAAAAAAAAAAAAAAAAAAAAAAGACATCAAAAGACATAAAGAAGTATACAGTGAAAAATACGTCTCTCTCCCACCAGTCTCCTATCTCTTAGGTTTCCTACTCTGAGGCAACTAATATATGAGTATCCTCCCAGAAATTCTCTTTAACTTAAAAACTACCTCCAAGGGAAATTCATGCTGAAGAGCACCGCGATGGGAGCATTCTCCCAAATATTTTGCTAAGTATTAAGCAGAACAGTGTGATAATAAAGACAGCTGCCTGTGTGGTCTTGTTGGACCCCGAGTTTAGGGAGTATTTAGACAACATATTTAGTTCTTTGCAGCCTGAGCCAGACTGGATGAAGTCTTTCTAGCTATATTAAGATACGTGGGCTCAGAAAAGCAACATGATTCACAAGCAGAATTTACAGCTCCCAAAGCAGAGAGCCCCTCTCCAGGAGCCGCTTCGCTTCATCTTTCATGAAGGATATCAGGGCAGGGCGAGCCACGCTGGGCTATCTGAACCGTGGACTGTGGTCTCATTCCCGGCATTCCCCATTTGCCGAGCCCACATTGCCGACATTCCCCTAGGGTTTACATTCTTTTCTTCCCTCCTGGACAGACATACTTGGGGTCACATAGCTTTGCCTTCAGCTGCTAGAGGGTCGCAAGGACAGGGTGGAAGAGACGATGATCAGAGATTATGTGAAAAGATCCAGGATTCCTTCCTGCATTCTCCCCCTGGCTGCTGGAGTCTAGCTTCTGTTCTGCAAAATGTACGGATCTTATATTTATCTACGATCGACTTGACAAATTTAAACTTGTTGAAGTCCTAGGCACACCTGTTTATTGGATAAACAGGGCTATTTGTGCCACACTGTTAATAGGGTAACTATGTTTATTTATTTATTTTTTGAGACAGGGTCTCACTTTGTCACCCAGGCTGGAGTCTAGTGACATGATCTCGGCTCACTGAAACCTCTGCCTCCCAGGCTCAAATGATCCTCCTACTTTAGCCTCCCAAGTAGCTAGGACCACAGGCACCACCATGCCTGGCTAATTTTTCTCCTTTTTGTAGAGACAGGATTTCGCCATGTTGCCCAGGCTGGTCTCAAACTCCTGGGCTCAAGCGATCCTCCCGCCTCGGCCTCCCAAAGTGCTGGGATTACAGGCATGAGCTACCACATCTGGCCACTATGTATTATTATAGATTTACAGAGCTTAGATATAATACATTAAATATATTTAGAGAGCTTAGAGAATTCACTGCCTTGCCTCCGACCTCATGCCAAAAAAACAGGTACCTAATCACCTCAACTGAAAGACATTCTGCAACCTCAGCAACACATTCCAGTGTTTAATTCTTACGTCAAAAAGGTCCCACTTGATCTAACCTGAATTTGCTAAGCTAGAATTTGTCTGGTTTCCAATAAATAGGGAAAGCAACAGTCGTTGTCTTTCATCACAGTTTGTACTTCAAGATGTTCACTAAGCCTTTGTCCCTTTAATACTAAATGAAAGCGCATTTAAGTTCTTTCATCTTCTATTTGTGTTTAATTTTTTTTTTTTTTGAGACAGAATCTCGCTCTGTTACGCAGGTTGGAGTGCAGTGTCATGGTCTCGGCTCACTGCAACCTCTGCCTCCCGGGTCCAAGCAATTATCATACCTCAGCCTCCCAAGTAGCTTGAGATTACACGTGCGCGCCACCACACCTGGCTAATTTTCGTATTTTTAGTAGATACGGGGTTTCGCCATGTTGGCCAGGCTGATCTCAAACTCCTGGCCTCAAGTGATCTGCCCACCTCAGCCTCCCAAAGTGCTGGGATTACAGGCATGAGCCACCGTGCCCGGCCTCCATTTGTGTTCAATTTCTAAGTCCTCAGTTACACGGAGGCCTGTGGTTCAGGCCCCTCCTTTCATGGCCTCCAAACCAGGACAGAATCTGGTGAAGAATTTTCTCTGCACAGAATATCATGAAGGATCCCTCCTGTCTTTCACTCTATTTTCACTTCCCTTGCATTCTACAGGCATTTGGAGCGGCTTCCCTGATTCATCTTCAGCCTGGGTGTATGTAAGCACAGCTATATAAAGCAAAAGGTTTTCCCCATCTGACACAGCTAAATATCAGACAGAATGAGTAATGACATCCATTCTGGTTGCTAGGCAGTTCTGGTATTTATAATGATCTTAGCTCAGGATACTTATAGAGATTTAATTTTCCTAAAGACCAAACGCTCATGCTAATTTGGGAGAGGATGGAGATTCGATTTCTTGAGCTGGGCCAAAGATTCAGGAACGGGTTGATTGTTAGCCCCAGAGAAGCTGCCAGCAGAACTTTGAAGCAAGTTGCTTGATTTCTTTGGAGCTCAGAACAGAACAGAACAGAGGCAGTATTGGTAAACTTCCGGGGGCTTTGTGACTGAGTGAAGTCTCATAAAACACTCAGCTAGGCCAAAAAAGAGAAGGGATTGGAAAAGCAGAAAGCATTGGAATTGATTTGCAAGCACTCCTATCTTGTTTGCAAATGAAACAAGCCTCTAGAAAGCAGGAAAATGGACATTCTCAATTACTTCTCACACACCTTACATTATTATAGATGAGGACTCTGAGGTTTGCGGAAGTTAGTTGAGAAATGATGCCAAGTGTCCAGCACAGGGCCCGAAAACATAGTCAGTATTCTGTACGAGTTAGTTCTCCTCCTAATTTAATTGCTTGTAATAAGAAGGGTTAAAGACAGGTTTAATGGAGTGGACATTCTAGTTGCCAATTAAAACCCTTAGCTATACTGTCACATAAAACAGCCAGTAAACAGTGTCTGTTACTACCAAAACTATTGGTTTTCATTATGCCACGCTACTTCACCTTCTCCTGTGGTCAGACTGCTCAGGGAGGGGGTTGTTCCCGGTGACAGCCTGGTTCAGGGTGCCCAGATGCCTTGGGGTTGGGGGCTTGGGGTAGGCTTGTATCCTTGCAACCAATCTTGTTCCTCTAGGTTCTAACTGGCAATTAGTGTCATGATCCAGACATACAATAATAATAGCAGTAGTAGTAGTAACTAACCTTTTTTTTAAATTTGAGACTGAGTCAAATTGCCCAGGCTGGAGTGCAACGCTGCAATCTAGGCTCACTGCAATCTCCACCTTCCAGGTTCAAGCAATTCTCCTGCCTTAACCTCCCAAGTAGCTGGGATTACAGGTGCCTGCCACCACGCATGGCTAATTTTTGTATTTTTCATAGAGACGGGGTTTCTTTTTTTTTTTTGAGACGGAGTCTCGCTCTGTCGCCCAGGCTGGAGTGCGGTGGTGCGACCTCGGCTCACTGCAAGCTCCGCCTCCCGGGTTCCCACCATTCTCCTGGCTCAGCCTCCCCAAGTAGCTGGGACTACAGGCGCCCACAACCGCGTCCGGCTAATTTTTTGTATTTTTAGTAGAGACGGGGTTTCACCGTGGTCTCGATCTCCTGACCTTGTGATCTGCCCACCTCGGCCTCCCAAAGTGCTGGGATTACAAGACGGGGTTTCATCATGTTAGCCAGGCTGGTCTCGAACTCCTGACCTCAAGTGATCCGCCCGCCTTGGCCTCCCAAAGTGCTGGGATTACAGGCATGAGCCACTGCGCCCCACTGTAGCTAACATTTAAGAACTCGCTGAGGGTTAGACTCTGAGCTAAACACACTGTGTGCATTATTTCCTTTTTGCTCTTAAGACAAAATGTCCATACGTTCAGGATCCTAACCAGAGAGGAAGACATCAGACTTTGCCACTGAGCAATCTACGTCTGAAAATGTTTTAGAAGTGAAAAGAGAATAAATTCCACAACTTTCTGCCCTTGAGCCATAAAACCAAAAAACAGTCTAGCAGAAAGGGAAGATATGTTTCATAGAAGGCAGAGAAAATGCAGCTTCTGAGTTTATTAAATAAATGGGAAAACATTATTTCTGTTCTTTTGTAACCACAAAGAATTGAAACTTGTGGTTGACCGGGCGCAGTGGCTCGCACCTGTAATCCCAGCACTTTGGGAGGCCGAGGTGGGCGGATCACCAAGTCAGGAGATCGAGATCATCCTGGCTAACATGGTGAAACCTCGTCTCTAGTAAAAATACAAAAAATTAGCCGGGTGTGGTGGCAGGCACCTGTAGTCCCAGCTACTCTGGAGGCTGAGGCAGGAGAATGGCTTGAAACCGGGAGGCGGAGCTCCGAGTGAGCCGAGATCGCGCCACTGCACTCCAGCCTGGGCGACAGAGCAAGACTCCATCTAAAAAAAAAAAAAAGAAACTTGTGGTTAACAGAGATTTAGGGGTTGGCGGGGGAGGGAGAGAGCAGTCTTGTTGGGTCCTGAATTCTGTTTTGGTTCCAGGGAAATAGGGTTTCCATTGCATTGGTGCAACAGGATATTTCCTCCACGCTCCATCAAACAACGTTTCCTGGCACTCCTAGTGCGGCGAGTCCGGGCAGCGAGGTCGAATCCATTTTTGGAGCCAAAGTACTGCATTCCTTTACAGTTAGTTTTACAACCGCCTCTGAAGAAGCGCTTGCCTGTCTTGAGTGACATCTAATGGTAACCAAGGGAAGTGCCCGCTTTTCCATCCTATGTAAGGATCACCCTAGAAATGCCACACTCCTTGTCACAACAGAAGCCTCTTGATCCTTTCCCTCAATCACTAATTACCCTGTGGTTGATGACGACACGTAGGGCTGACAACATGAGCAAGTAGAAGTTATTCCACTTGCTAATTAGAACTGTGAAGTATGCTTTCATGTAAAATGCGAAACCACCGACTTACATTTGAAAGCTCCCAAATCCCAGCCTCAGCAGTGATCGTCCTGGGTAAGTCACTTGTCCACCAGGGGTACACCTGCTTAGCTACAGGCTGGAGTGGAATGTTTTCTCTCTAAAGGGGCCTTAAAACATTTTTTTTCTTTTTCTTTTTTTTTTTTTTGAGAGAGAGTCCCCCTCTGTCACCCAGAGTGGAGTGCAATGGTGCGATATCAGCTCACTGCAACCTCTGCCTCCCAGGTTCAAGTGATTCTCCTGCCTCAGCCTCCCCAGTAGCTGGGATTACAGGTACCCGCCACAACATCCGGCTAATTTTTGTATTTTTAGTAGAGATGGGGTCTTACCATATTGGCCAGGCTGGTCTCGAACTCCTGACCTTGTGATCCACCCACTTCAGCCTCCCAAAGTGCTGGGATTACAGGCAAGAACCACCGCTCTGGACCATTACTTTTTCTTTTCTTTTTTTGGGGGACAGAGTTTCACTCTTGTTGCCCAGGCTGGAGTGCAGTGGCGCCATCTCGGCTCACCGCAACCTCCGCCTCCTGGGTTCAAGTGATTCTCCTGCCTCAGCCTTCCAAGTAGCTGGGATTACAGGCATGTGCCACCACGCCCAGCTGTATTTTTAGTAGAGACAGGGTTTCTCCATGTTGGCCAGGCTGGTCTCGAACTCCTGACCTCAGGTAATCCACCTGCCTTGGTCTCCCAAAGTGCTGGGATTACAGGTGTGAGCCACTGCGCCTGGCCTGCCACTATTTTTTCCATAAAGCTTTAAGGCACTGGTCACAGTGCCTTAATCCCAACATTGTAATCCCAACATTTTGGGAAGCCAAGGTGGGCAGATCCCTTGAGCCTAGGAGTTCGAGACCAGCCTGGGCAACATGGAGAAACCCCGTCTTTAATAAAAATACAAAAATTAGCAGGGCGTGGTCATGAGCACCTGTTGTCCCAGCTACTAAGGAGGGTAAGGCAGGTGACAGAGGGAGACCCTGTCTCAAAAAAAATATAAGAAGAAGAATAAAATAAATAATGGCCATAATCTACGAAGTGTTTTGAGATCATTGGGTGACTGGGAACACAGTTACGCTCAGGAGAGAACAGCTAAAAGATACTGTCTGAGAAGCTTTTAATAACTATAAGAATGGTGGATCCAAGTGGAATCGTTAAGACGAAGACAGGGAAAATTGAGAGGAGAATGTCTAAAAGGTAATAATTAAGAAAAAAATTTTTCTGAGATGGAGTTTCGCTCTTGTTGCCCAGGCTGGGGTGCAATGGCGCGATCTCAGCTCACCGCAACCTCCGCCTCCCGGGTTCAACTTACTCTCCTGCCCCAGTCTCCCAAGTAGCTGGGATTACAGGCATGTGCCACCACACCTGGCTAATTTTGTATTTTTAGTCGAGATGGGGTTTCTCCATGTTGGTCAAGCTGGTCTCGAACTCCCGAACTCAGATGATCTGCCCGCCTCAGCCTCCTAAAGTGCTGGGATTACAGGTGTGAGTTACCACACCTGGTCAATTAAGAAACATTTTACACTTTTGATATGCATAATCTTTTTTTTTTTTTTTTTTTTGAGAAATGGGATCTCACTGCGTTGCCCAGACTGGTCTCAAATTTCTGGGCTCAAGAGATCCTCCTGCTTTGACCTCCCAAAGTGCAGGGATTACAGGTGTGAGTCACCACGCCCAGCCAATAGGCATTGTCTTATTTTGTTTCATTTTCATGTCAACTCTGTTTTGAGATTTATTATTATTATTATTATTGTTATTATTTTGAGATGAAGTCTCACTCTGTTGCCTAGGCTGGACTGCATTGGCATGATCTTGGCCCACTGCAATCTCCATCTCCTAGGTTCAAAGGATTCTCCTGCCTCAACCTCCCAAGTAGCTGAAATTACAGGTGCCCACCACCACGCCCAGCTAATTTTTTTGTATTTGTAGTAGAGACAGGGTTTCACCATGTTGGCACCACGTTGGCCAGGCTGGTGTCAAACCCCTGACCTCAAGTGATCCACCCTCCTTAGCCTCCCAAAGTGCTGGGATTACAGGCATGAGCCACTGTGCCCGGACTGTTTTGAGATATACTATTATTGACACTTTTCTAGATGAAGAAATTAAGTCACAAACAAGTGACAAGACATGTCACAAATTCCTTAGTCAGCACTGGGAACCAGCTGGCTGGCACTGGAAGCATCTCTCCTACATTAAATCCTGTTCTTATTTCACTGTGTCTCTCCGGTCGGTCCTCCAGTGCTCAAGCTGTAAATCTGGATGTTGTCCTGCTTCTCACTCGCTCCCACTCACCTCTCACTTCCAACCCTGCCACCTGTGTTTTCTCCCTCCAGTAATATCTCAGGTCCACCCATTCCATGGCATCTCCAATGCCTCCGACGGAGATCAAGGTGGATCTCTAATCCACCTTCTTGGTTCAAGTCCACTTAGATGGTTAAAACAGGCTTCTAAATTTGTAATTAGGCCGAGTGTCGTGACTCACTTCTGTAATCCTAGCACTTTGGGAGGCCGAGGTGGGTGGATCACCTGAAGTCAGGAGCTCGAGACCAGACTGGCCAACCTGGTGAAACCCTGTCTCTACTAAAAATACAAAAATTAGCTGGGCATGGTGGTGGGTGCCTGTAGTCCCAGCTACTCAGGAGGCTGAGGCAGGAGAATCACTTGAACCCAGGAGGCAGAGGTTGCAGTGAGCTGAGATTGTGCCATTGCACTCTAGCCTGGGCCACAGAGCGAGACTCCATCTCAAAAAAAAAAAAAAAAGTCATTAAATCATATTTGTTTACTAGCTTGTTGCTTGTTGTTCACCTTTCCTCATATGATTGTAAGCTCCGAGAGGGCAGGAACCCTGTCCTTTTCTTTATTTTTTATTTATTAGATAGGGTCTCACTCTGTTGCCCAGGCTGGAGTGCAATGGTGCAATTTTGGCTCACTGCAACCTTGACCTCCAGGGCTCAAGCAGTCCTCCTACCTTGGCCTCCTGAGTAGCTGCAACTACAGGTACGCACCACCATACTTGGCTAATTTTTGTGTTTTTAGTAGAGATGGGGTTTCACCATGTTGCCCAGGCTGGTCTCAAACTCTTGAGCTCAAGGGATCCACCTGCCTCGGCCTCCCAAAGTGCTGAGATTACAGGCGGAGTCACTGCGCCCTGGCCCAGCTCTGTCCTTTTTAATTCACTCATGCATCCCTAGTGCCTGGTGGTGTGCCTGGCTCATAATGCACATTCAGTATATGTTTGTTGAATGAATGAGTGAGAGAAAATGTACTAATTCAGCAATTCCATAGTCTATTAAAATACTGATGTTGAGGGTGTGATAGCTCATGCCTATAATTTCAGCTACACAGGAAGCTGAGATGGGAGGATTGCAAGACCAGCTTGAGCAACATAGTGAGACCGTGTTTCTAAAAATAAAAATAAAATGAATTCATTGAGTGTGATGGTGCACTCTTGTAGTCCTAGCTACTTGGGAGGTTAAGATGGGAGGATCATTTGAGCCCAGGAGTTAGAGGCTTCAGTGAGCTATGATTACGCCACTGCACTCCAGCTTGGCTACAGAGCAAGACATTGTCTCCAAAAATAAAAAATAAAATGCTGATGTTTAGGCTCCAACCCCAGAGATTCTGATTTATCTGAGATGGGGCCAGATATCAATATTTTTTTAAATTTAATATTGGCTGGTCGTGGTGCCTCACACCTGGAATCTCAGCACTTTGGGAGGCCAAGGCAGGTGGATCACTTGAGCTCAGGAGTTCAAGACTAGCCTGGGAAATATGGCAAAACCTCATTTCTACAAAAATTACGAAATGATGAGTGGGGCACGATGGCATGAGCCTGTAGGAGGCTACTTAGCTACCCAGCTACTTAGGAGGTTAAAATGGGAGGATCACCTGAGCCTAGGAGTTCAAGGCTGCAGTGAGCCATGATTGCAGCACTAAACTCCAGCACACGCAGTAGAATGAGGCCCTGTCTCAAAAACAATTTTTAGGTTTTTTGGGTTTTTTGGGGTTTTTTTTTGAGACAGAGTTTTGCCCTTGTTGCCCAGGCTGGAGTACAGTGATGTTATCTCGGCTCACTGCAACCTCCACCTCCTTCATTCAAGCGATTCTCCTGCCTCAGCCTCCCAAGTAGCTGGGATTACATCACCTACCACCATGCCCAACTAATTTTTTGTATTTTTAGTAGAGACAGGGTTTCATCATGTTGGCTAAGCTGGTCTTAAACTCCTAACCTCAGGTGATCCACCTGCCTCGGCCTCTAAAAGGGCTGGGATTATAGGCGTGAGCAACTGCACCTGGCCATCAAAACCAAATTTTTTTAAATTTTAATATTTTTGGGATTTTATTTGAGACAGAGCCTTGCTGTGTCGCCCAGGCTGAGTGCAGTGACACGATCTCCACTCGCTGCAAACTCTGCCACCTGGGTTCAGGAGATTCTCCTGCCTCAGCCTCCTGAGTAGCTGGGATTATAGGCATGTGCCACCACGCCTGGCTAATTTTTTGTATTTTTAGTGGAGACATGCCTGTAATTTCAGCACTTTAGGAGGCTGAGGTGGGCAGATCACTTGAGCCCAGGAGTTTGAGACCTGTAGGAGGTGGCTCCTGAGTTGAGTGGTGAAGGACAGAGAGGAGCCAGCTAAAGATGGGGAAGGCAAGGAGAGGAGGCATTTGAGCCCAAAGGAGTAGTCTACACACAGTAAACGAGTTATAGAGCTATTCGAGAAACTGTAAATAGTTCAAAAGAGCGGGGACAAAGAATTCAAAAGGAGGTTAGGCTAAGAGTTGAGGTCACTTGTAGAAGATATTTACAACTTTTAGAAAAAGGGGTTGAGGCTGGAGTTTTCATCAGGGGCCAGCCATGGAGGGACATATGGGGCATGCTGAGGACTTTGGACCTTATCTGTGACCTCCATCCCCATTCTATTTGTGTTTTAGGAAGTCCGCTCTGGTTCCAATGTAGAGGGGACCAGGATGATTGGAGGGGACCAGGATGATTAGTTAGCAGGTTAGAGCAGCCACCCAAGAAGGATGGTGGCATGGGTTAGGTCAGGTGACGGAAATGGGGCCAGGAGGCCGGGCGCAGTGGCTCCTGTAATCCCAGCACTTTGGGAGACTGAAGTGGGAGCACTGTTTGTGGCCAGGAATTCAAGACCAGCCTGGGCAACATGGCGAAACCCCATCTCTACAAAAAATACAAAAATTAGCCACATGTGGTGCTGCACACTTGTAGTCCCAGCTATTCTCGGGGGCTTAGGTGGGAGGATCACCTGAGCCCAGGGAAGGTTGAGGATGCAGTGAGGCAAGATTGTACCACTGCAATCCTGCCTGGGAAACAGCATGAGGCTATGAGAAAAGAAAGAAGAAAAAAAAGAAAGAAAGAAAAAAAGGGAGGGAGGGAAGGAGGGAGGAAGGAAGGAAGGAGAAAGAAAAAAGAAGGAAGAAGGGGAAGGGAGGAAGGGAAGGAAGGAAGGAAAAGAAAGAGAAAGAAAAGGGAGGGAAGGAGGGAGGGAGGGAAGGAGGGAGTGGGGGAAGGAAGGAAGGAAAAGAAAGAAAGAAAAAGAAAGAAGAGAAAAGAAAAGAAAAAAAGAGGAAGAAAGAAGGCCAGGTGCAGTGGCTCACGCCTGTAATCCCCAGCACTTTGGGCGGCCGAGGCAGGTGGATCACCTGAGGTCAGGAGTTCGAGACCAGCCTGGCCAACACAGTGAAACTTCGTCTCTACCAAAAAATACACAAATTAGGGTCCGGGTGCGGTGGCTCATGCCTGCAATCCCAGCACTTTGGGAGGCCAAGGCAAATGAATCACCTGAGATCGGGAGTTCGGAATCAGCCTGACCAAAATGGAGGAACCCCGTTTCTACTAAAAATAAAAAATTAGCCAGGCATGGTGGCGCATGCCTGTAATCCCAGCTACTCAGGAGGCTGAAGCAGGAGAATCACTTGAATCCAGGAGGCAGAGATTGTGGTGAAGCGGGGTCATGCCATTGTACTCCAGCCTGGGCAACAAGAGCGAAACTGCGTCCCAAAAAGAAAAAAATAATAATACACAAATTAGCTGGGTGTGATGGCGGGCACCTGCAATCCCAGCTACTTGGGAGGCTGAGGCAGGAGAATCACTTGAACCCAGGAGGCAGAAGTTGCAGTGAGCTGAGATTGTGCCATTGTACTCCAGCCTGGACAACAGAGCAGGACTCTGTCTGAGAGAGAGAGAGAGAGAGAGAGAGAGAAAGATAAAAGAGAGAGGGAGGAAGGAAAGAAGGGAAAGAAAGGAAGAAAGGAGAAGAGAGGAAGAGAGAGAGAAAGAAAGAAAAAGAAAGAAAGAGGGAGGGAGGGAAGGAAGGAAGGGAGGGAGGGAGGGAGGGAGGGAGGGAGGGAGGGAGGAAGGAAGGAGGGAAGGAAAAGGTGGCCAGGATGTTGAAGAGGGGTCACAGCACTTGGTCTCATTGGTAAGCTCAGCATCAGAGGGAACACTGGAAGCCTGAGAAGAGTACACAGCCTTGGCTCACAACTTAAGTGAAGGAAATTCTAGATGAGAACCTCCAAGATCAATTGGGCAAGGGAGCATAGAATTTCAAATGCCCAATTTTAGGCTGTCACTGGCTGTTACTGGGTACCTAGTGCTTTCCCACTAAAGAGAAGCTTGGAAATATGGGCTCAGGATGACCCTGAGAGGGTCTTGAGCCAGGTTTTAAGAGAGGGAGGCTTACTGTCAGGCCAGGTTTGTATCCAAGGTTAGGTAAATTTCAGGGCAACGTCCAGATTTTACCTGCAGGTGGCAGCCCCGTAACTCACAGAAAACAAAGCCTGAAACCCTTTCCGACGACTAAAAACCCCCAAGGAAAACAGAGACTTTTTTGGTAATTTTGTGCATTATGAAGCTACTGATGCAGTTGGTTTGTAATTAGCAAGTTTCGCTACAGTGACAACAGGTTTTCATACCAGGGTGTGACTTTCACTTTACAACTTGCCTCTTGTTCCAATTTCTTTCCATTATTTAACACTAGCCATACACATATTCAAAACACTGCTGCCTCTAATATGTTTTTTTCTCGGTGTAGAATGATCTTGGGCAATGTTGTCTCAAGTTTCTGAGTCTGTGTCTGTGAGAAAAAAAATTTATCAAAAAGACAATATAACAAATGTTGACTTACAAAAAAAAAAGTCACCCACGAGCCTACCATTTTAACACATATTATTATTTTTTTTTTTTTTGAGACGGAGTCTTGCTCTGTCGCCCAGGCTGGAGTGCAGTGGCCGGATCTCAGCTCACTGCAAGCTCCGCCTCCCGGGTTTACGCCATTCTCCTGCCTCAGCCTCCCGAGTAGCTGGGACTACAGGCGCCCGCCACCTCGCCCGGCTAGTTTTTTTGTATTTTTTAGTAGAGACGGGGTTTCACCGTGTTAGCCAGGATGGTCTCGATCTCCTGACCTCGTGATCCGCCCGTCTCGGCCTCCCAAAGTGCTGGGATTACAGGCTTGAGCCACCGCGCCCGGCCAACACATATTATTTTTACATTTAAATGTTCCCTTCCAAATCTGGTTCCCATGCATATGCTTTTACACGGACATACTCAATGTCTGTTTTTATCAATGCTGTATTTTAAAAGGAAATACATAACTTTTTTTTTTTTTTTTTCCTGTTCTCTTAGGCATCTACTCTTTTCTGAGATCTCACCCACTTCCTTAGCTTTAAATATCACCATGGCACGGAAAAGCAGCTACATTTCAGTCTCTGGTCAGCCTGTATTATTCATTCATCTGTCCATCCATTTATTCACTGCATGCACTGTGCTGGGTACCGGGAATACAAACGTGAAAAAGTGGCCCTGTCTGTCTGGGAGCTTGTAGACCACTGTGGGGAGAAGTGCTGGGGGAGAATGGGGGAATGATTCATGATGCAATGAAATTGGAGGTATGGTGGGAATTTTTTTTTTTTTTTTTTTTTTTTGACACAGGGTCTTGTTCTGTCACCCAGGCTGAATGCAGTGACACAATCATGCCTCACTGTAGCCGCCACCTCCCAGGCTCAGATGATCCTCCTACCTCAGCCTCCTGAGTAGCTCCCAGTTACAGGTGTTCGCCACCCTGCCCAGCTAATTTTTGTATTTTTAGTAGAGGTGGGGTTTTACCATGTTGCCCAGGTTGGTCTTGAACTCCTGCGCTCAACTGATCCACCCACCTCCACCTCCTAAAGTGAGATGTGAGCCACCGTGCCCAACCTACTGTGGAAATTTTGAAAAAGAAAACTAACTTAGGGACCTAGAGGAAGGGGAGAAGGCCGACTGAACAGAGGAAATTGCATGTGTAAAGATATGGACACTCAAAGGATCATGGTACCTTCTGGAAACCACAAGTGGGTTAGTATTGGTGGAGTGTGTGTTGCTGGAGACTGAGAAGGTGGCACTGGCTGGAAGGGCCAGATCTTTAAGGGCCTTGTAAGGGACTTGAGACAGTAGGTGGTAAATGTCTTAGTTCCAATTGGTTTTCTACTCTGCAGCCAGAGTGACGAAATATGTGGAAGATAAATATTTGACCATGGCCGGCTCCTGCTTCAGTATTCCATAGAGTCAAGTCTCAAGTCTTTAGCAATAAGGAAAAGGTAGGCGCAGTGGCTCATGCCTGTAACCCCAGCACTTTAGGATGCTGAGGTGGGAGGATCAAGAGTTCAAGACCAGGCTAGCAACAAAGTGAGACTCCTCTTTTCTACAAAAAATAAAAAAATTAGTCTGGGCACGGTGGCTCATGCCTGTAATCCCAGCACTTTGGGAGGCCAATGTGTGTGGATCACCTGAGGTCAGGAGTTCAAGACCAGCCTGGGCAACATGGTGATACACCATCTCTACTAAAAATATGAAAATTATCCGGGCGTGGTAGCAGGCGCCTGTAGTCCCAGCTACTGGGGAGATTGAGGCAGGAGAATTGCTTCAACCTGGGAGGCGGAGGTTGCAGTGAGCCAAGATGGTGCCACTCCATTCCAGCCTGGGTGACAGCAAGACTCTGTCTCAAACAACAACAACAACAAAAATTAGTCGGGCATGGTGATGGTGCATGCCTATGGTCCCAGCTACATGGGAGGAGGTTTTTTTTTTTTTTTTTTTTTTTGAGATGGAGTCTTGCTCTGTCGCCCAGGCTAGAGTGCGGTGGCACGATCTTGGCTCACTGCAAGCTCTGCCTCTTGGGTTCACGCCATTCTCCTGCCTCAGCCTCCCCAGTAGCTGGGACTACAGGCGCCCGCCACCACACCTGGCTAATTTTTTGTATTTTTAGTAGAGACAGGGTTTCACTGTGTTAGCCACGATGGTCTCAATCTCCTGACCTTGTGATCCACCCTCCTTGGCCTCCCAAAGTGCTGGGATTACAGGCGTGAGCCACCACACCCAGCCGAGGATTGTTTGAGTTCAGGAGGTTGAGGCTGGCTGTAGTGAGTTGTGATCACACCACTGTACTTCAGCCTGGGCAACACAGCAAGATCCTATCTCAAAAAAAAAAAAAAAAGAAAGAAAAGCAAAGGCCCTTCATGAGCCTCTTCAGCTGCTTCACCCATATGCCACATCCTTCCTTGTCCCAGCTATTGGCTTCCTTTTGTCCTTGCTTACTGTCTGGCCTTTACACTTGCTGTTCCTTTCTTCCTCTTAGGCTAACCAGGGTCTCAGCTTAAAGTCCACTTCCTCTGCCTTTCCTCATAGTGGATGAGGTCAGGTCCCCTGCTGTATGCTCCCAAAGTCACCAGCACTATCCTGGTCAAATTCTCAGAGACATGTCTTCCCCTTCAGGCTGCAGACTCTGTGAAAGGTTGTCCTCCTCTCTAGAGAGTAGATGCTTTAGGCTGGGCGTGGTGGCTCACACTTGTAATCCTAGCACTTTGGGAGGCCAAGGTGGGCAGATTGCCTGAGCCCAGGAGTATCACCAACCTAAGCAACATGGTGATACCTGTCTCTACTAAAAACACAAAAATTGAGCCAGGCGTGGTGGTATGTGCCTGTTGTCCCAGGTACTGGGGGGCTGAGGCAGGAGGATCTCTTGAGGCTAGGAGGTTGAGGTTGCAGTGAGCCCTGATTGTGCCACTGCACTCCAGCCTGGGCAACAGAGTGAGACCCTGTCTCAATAAATAAACAAATACATATATACATATATACATATATACATACATAACACAAAAAATTAGCTGGGTATGGCAGCACATGCCTGTAGTCCTGGCTACTCGGGAGGCTCAGGTGGGAGTATTACTTGAGCCTGGGAAGTCAAGGCTGCAGTGAGCTGAGGTCACTCACTCCAGCCTGGGTGACAAGAGCGAGACCCTGTCTCAAAAACAATAAAACAAACAAAGACAGTAGAAGCTTAGTTAATATTGGTGAAGAAAAGGAATGAATCCATCAAGCTTTTCTTTTCTTTTCTTTTCTTTTCTTTTCTTTTCTTTTCTTTTTTTGAGACAGAGTCTAGCTCTGTCACCCAGGTTGGAGTACAGTGGCATGATCTTGGCTCACTGCAACCTCTGCCTTCTGGGTTCAAGCGATTCTTCTGCCTCAGCCTCCTGAGTAGCTGGGATTACAGGCACGTGCCACCACGCCCAGCTAATTTTTGTGTTTTTAGTAGAGATGAGGTTTCACCATGTTGGCCAGGCTGGTCTCGAACTCCTGACTTCAAGTGATCCACCTGCCTTGGCCTCCCAAAATGCTGGGATTACAGGCGAGAACCACTGCACCTGGCTTATCAAGCTTGTCAACAGCATACTGGATATTTCCACCTGCATGTCTCCTGGAATGCTGAATTCTGCATTTCCAAAAATGAGTCATCATCATGTTGGGGCTCAGAGAATGATACCCCAAAGTATGCTCCTCTGGCATTCTGAGCACTTTTGAATGAAAGAAAATTGGAAGGACTTACAAGCTGCCTCAGAACCAAGGACTTTTTAAACTCTCGTTTCACCACCCCACGTGCATGCAGGGGCTGAAAGTTCCCTTAACTGACCAAGAAACCTAAAGAGATTCAATTGTGTACTTCTTTGGGAGCACATATACTAAAATTGGAATGATACAGAGATTAGCATAGCCCCTGAGCAAGAAGACATGCAAATTTGTGAGGGAATCCATTTAAAAAAAAAAAAAAAAAAAAAAGAGCGGGTACGGTGGCTCACACCTGTAATCCCAGCAGTTTGGGAGGCCAAGGTGGGCGGATCACCTGAGGTCGGGAGTTCGAGACCAGCCTGACCAACAGGAGAAGCCCCATCTTTACTAAAAATACAAAATTAGCCAGGCGTGGTGGCACATGCCTGTAATCCCAGCTACTCAGGAGGCTGAGGCAGCAGCATCACTTGAACCTGGGAGGCGGAGGTTGCGGTGAGCCAAGATCGCGCCATTGCACTCCAGCCTGGGCAACAAGAGCGAAACTCCATCTCAAAAAAAAAAAAAAAATAGATGCAACTGTCTTAAAATTTCCTCCCTAGGACTCTCATCAAATAACCAGGAAATATTAACTACCAGAGAAGAGACAATACTAAAAGTTGTCACCACATGCAAACAGACTTTTCGTCTATTCTCCTGAGGACAGCTGAGATTATCTAGGAGACTTTATCTGCATAGTAAGGCAACCTTTATTTCAGGAAGGTGCACCTCACCTTCCTGAAATTTGTCACAACCTCCAGCTCCCAGAGCTCAGAGGAACTTTGTCCTAGGCCATTGTCTGGGCTCATTCCTTTTACCTAAAAATCACTAACTACCTCTCAGTATTGCCAACCTTCCCTCATCTCCCTCTCCTCTATAAAGATGGTGCTCTTTAAGCTTCAGTCACCTGGCTCTTCTCTGAGTCTCATATTCTGTATGGCAACCATGCACACTGCATGTCAATAAATTTGTATGTGCCTTTTCCTGTGAATCTATTTCCAGTTTATTTCAGCAGACTCAAACTGTAAGAGGGGAAGGGAAAAATTCCCTTCACCCCTACAATCATCTCCTCACCTGCCCTTCCCTGTTCTCTGTGCCCGCCCCCTCCAGTCAGCTATGCCTCTTGACTGGCAAATTTCTGTGTTCTGCCCATTACCCAGGCCCACTCAAAACAAAAAACTGCAACTCTTCCCTCACGTCTTCCTCTCTGCTTAGCAGCCAAGTCCCTCCCTTCCATTTCTATTTTTTTCTGGCTGCTATTTTAGAACAAAGTGGCATAGTGGGGGGAAAAAACATGGATTTTAGAACAAGACAGGCCTTAGTCCAAATCTTAGGTCTACTATATTTTGGTTTCCTTGGGTAAATTACTAACCTCGCTAAGGCTCAGTTTCCAAGTCTATAAAATGGGCATATTGCCCACCCTGTGGAGGTGCTATGATTTAAGTATGCATCAAGTGGTAAATAGAGGGTCCTTTTGTTATTTTCACCTCATATCAGACATCTCCTGCTCACAAACCTTCAGAGGTTGCCCATCACTTGACTATGACACCTGAGCTATAGATTTTGCATTTTGGCCCTCTCTCTCATTACTCTTCCCCCCAGTTCCTGGGCTCGGACTAATCAAAAACATTGGTTGATGGCCAGGAGTGGTGGCTCACACCTGTAATCCTAGCAGTTTGGGAGGCCGAGGCTGGTGGATCACCTGAGGTCAGGAGTCGTAGACCAGCCTGGCCAACATGGCGAAACCCTGTCTCTACTAAAAATACAAAAATTAGCCGGGTGTGGTGGTGGGCTGCTGTAATCTCAGTTACTTGAGAGGCTGAGGTGGGAGAAGGTGGAGCTTGCAGTGAGCCAAGATCGCGTGCCATTGCACTCCAGCCTGGACAACAAGAGCGAAACTCCGTCTCAAAAAAAAAAAGTGACTGATTCCATTACTCTTTCCTCTTTCCTCCCCGCTTTCACTTTGCCGTTCAAACCAAATCCTTCTTGATTAGTTCATCACCAAGTACTGGCTCCCTCCTAAGCCATCTCTATGTGTAGTTCAGTGGCACTTGGGGCCAAACTACCTGTCTTACAGATTAGGCAACTCTAGATTACAAAGCACTGAAAGCAGGGGCTTTATCTGGTTGGCCTTTTACCCTCCAGAGCCCCTTGCACACAAGTGATGCTCAATAAATACTTGGTGAAAGAACAATTCATTTTCTGTGTTTCAATGGGCTTGTTTTCTCTATAGAATCAGAAGCTTGGTTATTCTCATCTCAGCGCTATTTTGTTGGCTTCCAGAAGGCACATTAACACTAGGTGTGTTCTGTTCTATCCTTTAATTGGAAGAGCTTTGGGAACTGAAAAACAAGAATTATTTCTCCAAGCCTCATCTTCTGCCACTCCCCCGTACTCACCGGCCTCAAACAGGAATTGAACTACTTAGCACTGCACAGAACACGACTTTCTCTTTCACGCCTCCGTTCCTCTGTACTTAGCCTCTGTACTTACGTGCCATTCCCTTTCCCTGAAATGCCCTTACTCTGGCTTCTCTGCCTGGCAAATTCCTACTCATCCTCCAAGACTCAGCTCAGACATCGCCGCATCACGTCTGTGAAGGCTCTTCTGCAATGGGCAGTGTAGCAGTCCCTCCTCCATCCTTTTAGCTTCCTCAGCAACTCCAAATAATTATAACAGTACTTATGGCATTATTTGTTAATTTTTCTTCGACTTCCCTAGACCGTGAATTCCTTAAGGGCCAAGATTTCTGTTCTATACCCAGCACAGTGTTCAGTCTGTATTAGGCACACGATTCAATCAATGAGCAAACAAACTCACCAATCATTCCACACTGCAGAGTTTGTACGGACCGGATTCTCAAACACTTCAAGACCTGGTCCTCTATGTGGAGCGCTTCATGCTGGAAGATCTCTTCCTCCCCTCAGCCCTTATCCATCCAACTGCCTCGGTTTGGTAGAAGAGGAAAAGAAAGTGATTAGACGGGGGAAGAGTCCTTCAGGGCCAAGTTGTCATTTACCTGTTCCGGCACCGAGAGGGTTACGGCGACCCGGGGGCGGAGCCGTGCCAAGCCCACCTGCTGCGGGGCGGTCTGACGCATGCGCCCTGGCAGCTGGCTGGTCCCCACCTGCGGGGGCCCGGCGGAGACGGGGCGCCTGCGCTCTGGGCCTTTTCCGCTGGGGGAAGTCTCGCGGGGGCGGAGCGGGGCGGGGCCTCCTGGAGAAGTTCTCGCGGGACACCGACGGGGAGCGGAAGCGAGGAGGCACTAGTGCTCCGGCGACCGGGCGGCGGCGGCGTCGGTGTCAGAGGCTGTGGCTGTGCCTGTGTCTGTGGCGGTGACGGCGGCGGGAGCAAGCGCTGCCCTCGCGGAGCAGCCTCTGGGTCGCAGGCCGCTCGCAGCGTTGTGGAGGGGCGGGCCGGACGCTGAGCGGAGCAGCTGCGCCACGGTGAGTGCGGGAGGCTGCTCTCGGCGCCGCTCTGGTGCCTCTTCCTCTCCGGTCTGCAGCGGGAGTGGGCCCCGGGGGAACCGGGACCGGCCCCGGGGTTCGGGTCGGGGCGGCGAGGCTCGGGACGTGGAGCGGAATCCCCGGGGCTCCGGACTCTACGTTTCCCCTTTTGGGGCGCTTCCTTCTTGGGGACCGTCCTCCTCCGGCTCTCGGCTCTGGGCAGTCCGGGAGTCCAGGGGAAGAGATCCGGGCTCCCTGGCGAAGTCCCCTGCCTTCATCGGGAGGGTTTGCACGGAAGATGCCCGGGAAGCCCAGGCGGGCAGAACGCCGGCTGAGTCAGTCCGCCCGAGCCCGGTGGCGGGGGACTTGGTGTGGGTTGCAGCTGTGGTGATTGATGTGCTTTCGACCTGCACGGCAACCACGTCACCATCTCTTGGCGTCTTTGGGCTTAATTTTGTGCGGGAATCCACCTTGGGGTAGAACGTTTGCTGCTGGAGCCGGGGGAGATACCTTTATTCTGACACTTAAAAAAAAAAAAAACTATTTGAAAAATGTTTGTCAAGAAAAATTCAATAGCAGCAGGTTGGACTGCACCGAGGAAGGATTGCGGCGAGAGCGGGCGCTGGTAATTTTCATTTGCAGCGCGCCGTCTCTGTGATTGTAAGCGACATGTGAGTTATGGTTTGTTTAGAAAGTTTTTCAAGGCTGGCTTCAAAGGCTATGAAAGTGCAGTTTGCAGGGGACTGAAGTGCACTTGAGGTCTATCTCCTCTTGATGATGTTGACTTTCAGAAATGTCAGACACAGAGAAATTAGCATTAGTCTCTTTTGGCTTTCTTACCTCTCTTTCACTTAGTAATTCTCCAGTTATGTCCTTCCTTCTCTACTTCTGTCCATTCCACTAGGGACACGAAATGCTTGTGTAATGCAGGTCATTTGTCCCTTCCTCCCCCCATCACCCCTTTTTTTTTTTCTCTTATCTACTTCCCCTTCCTCCTTGTAGTCCCCACTCTGGCGTAATTTTTCGAGGTTTCTTCCCTTTCGTGCTGTTCGTTTTCTCTCATTTCAATATTACGTCTTTTTTCTCGGGAAGAGACTCTCTTTCCTGCTTTCGTTCCTTTACTTGTGCGCGTCCCCTGCGTTCCCTGCAGTCAGCCAGAAGGGTTGCTAGAGAGCTGTGGGAGGCTGAAGTCCCCTCTCTGAGAACAGGGAGGCTCAAAAGATTGAATTAATCCCTAAGAAATCAATCCTGCCACTAGGTCACAAGTGTGGTTTGCTTGTGTTATTTTTGTCTTTTAGTCTTTTTCTTTTAAGATTATGCTTTTGTGCCTGCTTATGCCTTCTTCTAGTATGTCTTTATAATAGTAAGGAAGATTGGGTCTCAGGGCTTACGTGACTTTTTTTTTTTTTTTTTTTTTTAAAGGCAGAGTTTCGCTCTGTCTAGCCTGGAGTGCAATGGTGTGATCTCGGCTCACTGCAACCTCCACCTCCTGGGTTAAAGTGATTGTCCTGCCTCAGCCCCCTGAGTAGCTGGGATCATAGGCGCTCACCACCACACCCAGCTAATTTTGTATTTTTAGTAGAGATGGGGTTTCACTATGTTGTCCAGGCTGGTCCTGAACTCCCGACTTCCGGTGATCCACCTGCCTTGGCCTCCCAAAGTGTTGGGATTACAGGCGTGGGTCACTGCGCCTGGCCAGAGTTAATTCTTATAATCAGCTTTCTCCTACTAAACACAAGCATTTATTTATTTATTTATTTATTTATTTATTTATTTATTTATTTTATTTTATTTTATTTTATTTTTTTGAGACGGAGTCTTGCTCTGTCGCCCAGGCTGGAGTGCAGTGGTGCTATCTCGGCTCACTGCAGCCTCCACCTCCTGGGTTCAAGCGATTATCCTGCGTCACCCTCCCGAGTAGCTGGGATTACAGGTGCTCGCCACCAAGCCCGGCTAGTTTTTGTATTTTTGTAGTTTTGTATTTTTGTATTTTTGTTGGCCGGGCTGGTCTCAAACTCCTGACCTCAAGTGATCTACCTACCTCAGCCTTGGGATTACAGACGTGAGCCGCTGTTCCCGGCATAAACTCAAACATTTAAATGTTTGAGGCACTTTACTCCGTCAGCAAGTTACTCAGATTTGAGAGGCTTGCTGGGTTTTAAATACTACTGGTTGATGGTACTTAGAGATTCTTCTCAGCAATTGCTGTTATCACGTCGCATGGTGTGCATCAGAGTTCTAATTGTTACACATACAACAGAAGAGGAATGGATTTTGGAGAAATGAAGTGGTACAGAATAGAGAGTCACCATGCCCTCCGGAGAGAAATTAATACTTATTTGCTTAATTCAGAGGAACTGTCCACCATTACTGAACGGCTTTTGAGAGTCTTTTTTTTTTTTTTTTTTGGTCAAAGTTGCCTTTTTCCTAGTGGTACCAAGTGAATATGCATTATTTTCTTTTTTTTTTTTTTGAGACGGAGTCTTGCTCAGTCGCCCAGGCTGGACTGCAGTGGCGCCATCTTGGCTTACTGCAAGCTCCGCCTCCCGGGTTTACGCCATTCTCCTGCCTCAGCCTCCCGAGTAGCTGGGACTACAGGCGCCCGCCACCTCACCTGGCTAGTTTTTTGTATTTTTAGTAGAGATGGGGTTTCACTGGGTTAGCCAGGATGGTCTCGATCTCCTGACCTCGTAATCCGCCCGCCTCGGCCTCCCAAAGTGCTAGGATTACAGGCGTGAGCCACTGCGCCAGTGCATTATTTTCTTTCTTTCTTTCTTTTTTTTTTTTTTTTGAGACAGATTCTCGCTCTTGTTGCCCAGGCTGGAGTGCAATGGCACGATCTTGGGTCACCGCAACTTCCGCCTCCTGGGTTCAAGCGATTCTCCTGCCTCAGCCTCCCAAGTAGCTGGGATTACAGACATGCGCCACCACGCCTGGCTAATTGTGTATTTTTAGTAGAGACAGGATTTCTCCATGTTGGTCAGGCCGATCTCGAACTCCCGACCTCAGGTGATCCATTCACCTCAGCCTCCCAAAGTGCTGGGATTACAGGTGTGAGCCACCGCACCCTGCCAGTATGCATTATTTTCATTTCATGCAAGGACATTGTAGTGCATTATCTGGAATGCAAATTTTAAAATCTGGTTAAGGCATCCCATGGTATAGCAATGATGTAAAATTTAGTATCCATAAAAATCACTGAGGGATCTTTTTAAAATTAGGTTCTGGTAGAACTCCAGGATGTACCCCACAGTGAATCAGTCTCTGAATGGGCAGATTTTGATACAGATGGTCTAAGGATCAAAACTGTTGTTACCGAATGTAGCCATAAATAATAAGACCGCTGTGTGGTTTTAAGTTATTCAAGTTAAAATTACATTTTTCTGTGTGTACACAAAGTGAGTATTTAGAATAGCCTAATGGAATGAGTGACTATAATAAGCATGATTCATTTTTACATGTGTAAATTTTTTAGCATTCTTAGTACTGTGATGTAGAGTGATTTAACTTGAAATTTATACTTAATAGGGTCATTAATTTGCCTACCAGAGAATTCTTCTGAGTCTGTAGACTCAGACTACAGATTTTCCAACTTTACAGTGGTGTGAAAGCAATAGCACTCAGTAAAAACTGTACTTCTAGTATCCATATAACTTTTGTTTTTCACTCTCAGTACAGTAGTCAGTAAAGTACAGGAGATATTCATCACTTTGTTATAGAATGGGCTTTGTGTTAGATGATTTTGCTCAACTGTAGGCTGATGTGTTTGGAGCACTTTTTTTTTTTTTTTTTTTTTTTTTTTTTTTTTTTTTTTTTGAGACAGAGTCTTACTCTGTCGCTCAGGCTGGAGTGCAGTGGCCGGATCTAGGCTCACTGCAAGCTCCGCCTCCCGGATTTACGCCATTCTCCTGCCTCAGCCTCTCGAGTAGCTGGGACCACAGGCGCCCGCCACCTCGCCCGGCTAGTTTTTTTGTATTTTTTCCTAGAGACGGGGTTTCACCGTGTTAGCCAGATGGTCTCGATCTCCTGACCTCCTGATCCGCCCGTCTCAGCCTCCCAAAGTGCTGGGATTACACACTTGAGCCACCGCGCCCGGCCTTGGAGCACATTTAAGGTAAGGTAGGCTAGGCTAAGCTATGGTGTTTGGTAGGTTAGGTGTATTAAAATGCATTTTCAGTGTTAACGATATTTTCTTTTCTTTCTTTCTTTCTTTTTTTTTTTTGAGACAGAGTCTCGCTCTGTCGCCCAGGCTGGAGTGCAGTGGCCGGATCTCAGCTCACTGCAAGCTCCACCTTCCGGGTTTACGCCATTCTCCTGCCTCAGCCTCTCGAGTAGCTGGGACTACGGGCGCCCGCCATCTTGCCCGGCTAGTTTTTTGTATTTTTTAGTAGAGACGGGGTTTCACCGTGTTAGCCAGGATAGTCTCGATCTCCTGACCTCCTGATCCGCCCGTCTCGGCCTCCCAAAGTGCTGGGATTACAGGCTTGAGCCACCGCGCCCGGCCTTGGAGCATATTTAAGGTAAGGTAGGCTAGGCTAAGCTATGGTGTTTGGTAGGTTAGGTGTATTAAAATGCATTTTCAGTGTTAACGATATTTTCTTTTCTTTCTTTCTTTCTTTCTTTTTTTTTTTTTTGAGACAGAGTCTTGCTCTGTCGCCCAGGCTGGAGTGCAGTGGCCGGATCTCAGCTCACTGCAAGCTCCGCCTCCCGGGTTCACGCCATTCTCCTGCCTCAGCCTCTCGAGTAGCTGGGACTACGGGCGCCCGCCATCTTGCCTGGCTAGTTTTTTGTGTTTTTTAGTAGAGACGGGATTTCACCGTGTTAGCCAGGATGGTCTCGATCTCCTGATCTCGTGATCCGCCCGTCTCGGCCTCCCACAGTGCTGGGATTACAGGCTTGAGCCACCGCGCCTGGCGATATTTTCAATTTATGATGGCTTCATCAGGATATCTGCCTATGCAGATGGAAGCTCCAGATTTACTTTAGAACATGTAGGCTAGTATTTGAAAATACTAGTTAATACTAGTATTAACTAGTACTGAAAATAATATAAACTAGACTGAAAATACTAGTTAAGGTCTCTGGCTTATACGAGATTATTATAATAAAATCATCACAGCCCACACTATAGTGGATAATTAGCTCAGTCTTTTGGAGAGAGCCAGAGACTTCTGCCAAGCAGTTTACAACCATTATCTCTTTTAATTATCAAAATGACTTTATAATATAGTTGCTGCTATTATTCCCGTTTTCCAGTTGAGGGATACTAGGGATTACAGAATGTGAGTTATTTCTCCAGTGTCCCCTCATTAGTAAGTGGAAAAGTTACATTTGAATCCAAGTCTTAACTCCAGAGCGTCAGTAAACTTTTTGGTTTGTGTTCTAACTACAAAAGTAACATATGCATATTGTAAGAATAATGAAAATACAATTGAGGTGTATCATGCAGAAAGTAAAAGTGTTCTGTGATCTGGCTAGCAGGGAGAAGCATTGTTAGCCTTTTTTTTTTTTAAGCACATACTGATATATTATTTTGCCTTACAGAAATAGGATAAACTATAATTTTTCTGCAGCTTTAAAAATTTGAGGAGAATGGCTTGAACCCAGGAGGTGGAGGTTGCTTTCAGCAGAGATCGCACCACTGCACTCTGGCCTGGGTGACAGAGCAAGACTCCAGTCTCAAAAAAAAAACAAAACCAAAATCGATAACATGTCGTGGTGTTTATGTAGATACTCCATACACAAGCTCATGGATATTGATTAAGGGTGTGTGTGTATATGTGTATGTTGCACATTGTGTTTTGTCTCCTTGTTTCAGTGAGAGAAATCTGGGAAGTGGAACTGCTTGGTCAAGAATATGTATTGGTTGGGCACAGTGGCTCATGCCTGTCACCCCAGAACTTTGGGAGGCTGAGGTGGGCGGATCACTTCGGGTTGGAGACCAGGCTGGCCAACATGGTGAAACCCCATCTCTATTTGAAAATACAAACATTAAAAACACATACACACACAAAAAAAGAAAATACAAAAATTATGTGGTGGTGACACACCTGGAATCCCATCTACTTGGGAGGCTGAGGCAGGAGAATCGCTTGAACCCAGGAGGCGGAGGTTGCAGTGAGACGAGATCACGCCACTGCATTCCAGCCTGGGCAACAGAGCAAGACGCTGTCTCAAAAGAAAAAAGGGAGCATGAGGCCGAGTATGGTGGTATACATGTAATCCCAGCACTTTGAGAGGCCAAGGCCAGTGGATCACCTGAAATCAGGAGTTCGAGATCAGCCTAGCCAACATAGCGAAAGCCCGTCTCTACTAACAGTACAAAAATTAGTCAGGCATGGTGGTATACGCCTACAGTCCCAACTACTTGGGAGGCTGAGGCAGGGGAATTGCTGGAACTCAGGAGGCAGAGATTGCAGTGAGCTGAGATTGTGCCATGGCACTGCAGCCTGGGTGACAGAGCGAGATTCCATCTAAAAAAAAGGAGTATGTATTTATAAAAATTAGCCAGGTGTGGTGGCACACACCTGTAGTCGCAGCTCCTGGGGAAGCTGAGGTGGGAGGATGGCATGAGCCTGGGAGGTCAAGGCTGCAGTGAGCCAAGATGGCACCCACCACACTCCAGACTGGGTGACAAAGCAAGACCCTGTCTCAAAAAAAAGGGTATGTATGAATATTTCGAAATTGTTGGTCAGGGCCGGGCACGGTGGCTCATGCCTGTAATCCCAGCACTTTGGGAGGCCAAGGAGGGCGGATCACAAGGTCAGGAGATCAAGACCATCCTGGCTAACACGGTGAAACCACGTCTCTTACTAAAAATACAAAAGTTAGCCGATTGTGGTTGTGGGGACCTGTAATCCCAGCTACTCAGGAGGCTGAGGCAGGAGAATGGCTTGAACCTGGGAGATGGAGGTTGCGGTGAGCCAAGATCGCGCCACTGCATTCCAGCCTGGGTGACAAAGCGAGACACTGTCTCAAAAAAAAAAAAAGAAAAAATTGTCAAAGCCAGGTGTGGTGGCTCACACCTGGAATCCCAGATCCCAGCACTTGGGGAGGCTGAGATGGGGAGGATCACTTGAGGCCAGGAGTTTGAGATCAGCTTGGGTAACATGGTGAGACCTGGTCACTACAAAAAAAAAAAAATGAGCCAGGCATGGTGGTGTGCACGTGTAGTCCCAGCTACTTGGGAGGCTAAGGCAGGAGAATGGCTTGAGCCAAGAAGTTTGAGGCTGAAATGAACCATGATTGCACCACTGCACTTCAGCCTGGGCAATAGAGCGAGACTCTGTCTCAAATAATATAAGTAAACAGGCCGGGCACAGTGGCTCATGCCTGTAATCTCAGCACTTTGGGAGGGTGAGATGGGCGGATCACCTGAGGTCAGGAGTTCAAGACCAGCCTGGGCAACATGGCGAAACCCTGTCTCTACTAAAAATACAAAAATTAGCTGGTCATGGTTGCAGGCACTTGTAATCCCAGCTACTTGGGAGGCTGAGGCAGGAGAATTGCTTGAACCCAGGATGTGGAGGTTGCAGTGAGCAGAGATCACACCACTGAACTCCAGCCTGGGGGATAGAGCAAGACTATGTCTCTGAAAAAGAAAGAAATAAAAATAAATAAAAATTGTCAATAGATTACCAAATAACTCACCAAAAAGATTGAGCTGAGCTCATTAATTCCTTGCTGTAGTGTGGGTTCTGTGGTGATTTTATTGTTATAATGTAACACCAGGCCACATTGTCAGTAACTTCTCAAAATGTTGGATGAATGGACACCTGGTAGGGTAAAAAGTCTATGCCTGGTGCGGTGACTCATACCTGTAATCCCGGCACTTTGGGAGGCCAAGGCAGGCAGATCTGTTGAACTTAGGCATTTGAGACCAGCCTGGGCAGCATAGGGAGACCCTGTCTCTACAAAAAGAATGAGCAGGGTGTGGTGGCTGGTGTCTGTAGTCCCCACTAAGGAGGCTGAGGTGGGAGGATCCCTTGAGCCCAGGAGGTGGAGGTTGCAGTGAGCCAAGATCACACCACTGCACTCCAGCCTTTGCTGCAGAGTGATACCCTGTCTGAAAAAATAAATAAAAGTCTGTTTACTCAAAGTATTGCAGATTGGATATTATAAATCTTTTAAAAATTTGCCAATTAGTATATGAGTATATGAAAGAACTCTGTTTTAATTTGCTTTTCTTTTCATATGTTTTAAATAGAGTAACATTTTAAATTTCTTTTGAAGGCTGGGCGCAGTGGCTCATGCCTATAATCTCAGCACTTTGGGAGGCTGAGGTGGGAGTTTGAGACCAGCCTGGCCAACATGGCGAAACCCAATCTCTACTAAAAATACAAAAATTAGCCAGGCATGGTGGTGCACACCTGTAGTCCCAGCTACTTGGACGGCTGAGGCAGGAGAATTGCTTGAGCCTGGGAGGCAGAGGTTGCAGTGAGCTGAGATCGTGACACTGCAGTCCAGCCTGGGCGACAGCTAGATGCTGTCTCAAAAAAATAAATAAATAAAAATAAATAAATTTATTTTGAGTCATTATTACATGTCAGGCTCTATCCAAAGCATTTAACGTATATTATCTATGTTGTCTAATTTAATCCTCAGTGGCTCTTATATGGTAGATATTCTCTCATTCTACAGATGAGAAAACTAGAACTTGTTTCACAACTTTGCCCAAAACTGTAGCTGTAAGTGTGAGGGGCCTGCCTCTAGACACCATGAAGATGCAACACTAAGCTATACTGGACTGGGGTCATGTATTTTATTTTCTGTGAATTTGGGGAAGAAGAGAGTTAAATGGAAGAAATAAAAAAAACTTACAAATACTTTTAGGATAGTAGTTTTTTGGATACAGTTGATATTGTTTGAAATGAATGATTAAAGCTCTACTTACCCTTCTTAAAATTCACTGCTTGGGATGGGCTGGTAATAGTTTTGAGGTTACTCTCATTAGGCTTCAGTGTATAGTACACTACACCCCATTTTCTTGGGAAATGAACAGCAACATCTGCTCTGTTAAAATCATTATACATTATGTCTGCTTTCAGATTTCTTCCTTTTAGTAATTAGTGTTGTGTATGTGTTAGAATTTTTTTCTGTCTTTACTGAAACACACCCTTTGGAATTCCTTTAGCGAATACACTCTTTTGGGTGGATAACCTAATAAGCTTTCCTCTTCGAGTTTTCAGTTTTTTAACTCAGCACAGCCTTGGAAGTAGGGGTTTAATTTTCTGTCAAGCTCTGCATCTCACAAAGCAATGGTTACTCAAAACACGATTTTCAAGAAGGTTATTCTTTTTAAGCTTTCAGCAGATGAGTTGAGTAGCAGTAGGAAAGCAGGTATGGAGAACTGTCTTGGTTTTTTGGTACTGCTATTGAATAACATTGCAGCTGTCTTAAATCCTGAGTGACACAGAAGCTTATGGCTGGTCTTACTACATAGCTTGATAGTGACAGGGCTTTTCATTTCTATCTGATTTCTGTTTTTCAAAAATAAAACTCCTTATTTTTTTCCTATCATTTTAAGTATTCTTCAGCTTCCTATCAGTAATATGTAGTCTCAGCAATAGAGACCAGTTAAAATAAACAGGCTGAGGAAAATGTTGATAGCATGTAGGAGAGATTTTGGAGCATTTGTTAAAAGTAAACATAGGGCTGGGCATGGTGGCTCACTCTCCCTTGTAACCCCAGCACTTTGGGAGGCCGAGGCAGGCAGATTGCTTGAGGCCAGGAGTTTGAGACCAGCCTGGGTCTTAAAAGGTAGATATTATTCTCGTTTTACATATGAGAAAACCGGAGCTTGTTTCAAAAGTTTGCCCAAACTTGTAGCTGTTAGTGTGAGGGGCCTGCCTCTAGAGACCATGCAAATTCAACACTAAACTAAACTGGACTGGTCTCACATAGTGAGACCCTGTCTCTACAAAAAGTAGAAAAAGTAGCCGGGCATAGTGGCCCACACCTGTAGGTCCAGCTACTTGGGAAGCAGAGGCGTGAGGATTGCTTGAGCCAAGGAGGTCAAGGCTGCAGTAAGCCATGACATGCCACTGCACTTGTGCCTGGACAACAGAGCAAGACCCTGTCTCAAAAAAAAAAAAGAAAAGAAAAAGTAAAAGTAGATACACAGGGAACTAGCCAAGTAAAAAATAGAACACTAAGCAGTTACTAATGCTGGGGAAAATTGAAGGATTGTACAAAAAAGTATCATTGGGTCAGGCACAGCCACTGATGCCTGTAATCCCAGCACCTGGGGAGGCCAAGGTGGGCGGATCACTTGAGTCGCCAGGAGTTCAAGACCAGCCTAGCCAACATGGCGAAACCCCGTCTCTACTAAAAATATCAAAAGTAGCCAGACTTGTTGGCATGTGCCTGTAGTCCCAGCTACAGGCCAAGGTAGGAGGATCGCTTGAACCTGGGAGGTGGAGGTTGCAATGAGCCGAGATCATGCCACTGCACTCCAGCCTGGGCAATCTTAGACTCTATCTCAAAAAAAAAAAAAAAAAAAAAAAAAAAAGTATGATTGGTTTTAGTGCATTATTTAAATTATCAGTGAGTAGTATATCATGATATACTACTGATTAAACCAGAATATATGATATTATTGGTATAGGGCAGGGGGAAACTAAATCTTCACCTTGCAGACAATAGATAATGGCTGGAATAAACTAAGAAAGTAGTGAAAGCACATTCTTTAGAAATACTGTATCCATTTTGTGCATTGACCACAAGATTAAGAAACAGAAAAATACAAAGAGAAAGCAAAAAACAAAATTGAGAGTGATTGCCTGTGGGTGTTGGTAGGGAGCTGCTCTTTTTCATAAGCCTTTTAAAACTCTGACTTTTAAAATTATGTACATGGGTTAGTTTGATCAAAATAACTACAGAGAGTGTAAGTGAAGGGCATTTAAGGATACACAAAAATAAATACTCTCAGATCAACCTCTGCATTTTTTAATATTTGCTGGGACTCTTTCTTTACTTCCCCTGTTACAGCCAGCGGCACCACATGGAATATCTTAGGTATGGCCTGAAGGAATAAACATTGATTTGGTTTATTAGTTACCTGCAGCAGAATGTTTGGCTTTCAGAATTTGACTGAAGGACTCATTATCAGACGATTTATTTTCTTTTTGATAATACTTATCTTGGTCTAATCTTAATATTCCCCACTGGCTCACTACTTGGTCCATTTGCAGCTATGCTTGATTAGTGCCCCAATTGTCAACTTTAGAACAAAGGAATAATAATCACTTGTGCCCCTCAAATGAGCTGCTAGGTCGTAATTATCCAAGAAAGGTGTCACTATAAATAATCTGTCCCAGTTCTGTTGTTTTCTGCTTTTTAGCAAGTATGAAAACAGTGACCGAGCTAACCAGAACAAGGCTTTATTTTTCTTTAGTTATCCACAGATCTAGGTTGTGTCCTATATTCATGGCTGGAGACGCTTCACTACACCAGTGATTGTACTACTGCCAGTTCATCATCACCTGATACAGTATCTCAGGGTTCTCACAGAATCTTTTACCTGCAACATGCAGTTTGCATCAGTTTTATACTCTGCTTGTTCTAAGAAGCTGTGTGCAAGGTGACAGAGAGAGACTTCACTTTAACTTTCTTTGGGCACCATCTCCCTGCACTTTCTTTCCCAAACAAGATAGTTGGTTAGTTAGAAATAATGTGGAGCTATTTCTGGAATGCTGAGCCTTGGTCATTTATTTCATTCCTGGTGGGGACCCCAGAGTCTTGGGGATCTGCAGGGGAAAGACAGCCTTATGCAAGAGCGTCATCCCCACTATTTCCACCGTACGCGGCTCGGAGCTGTGATCTTTCTCTGGTTACCTGAACTTGCCGATCACAACGTGGGAGTGCTGGGGGAAAGCCACCAGTGCTTGTAGCAGTAAATGGATTGAAAAAGCAGTTCCTACGTTTACTTACTCCTGCTCTCCTGGGAGCAGACCATGGTTTAGTTTCGAGAACAGTGCACCAGCTCGAGACCAAAGAGTCTTGCTTTGCCTGCTCTTGACTGTGGAGTAGGGAAGCCAGCATTCTCAGAAGACCAGAAGGGAAGGTGGGGGAGGGAGACAGGTCTGTTTAACCGAGAAGAGACAGGTGCCATCCCCAGGGTGAGGCCTTCCTTTCAGTGGACCGTATTTGGTGCTGGAGAATAGCCTGTGAGGAGTGAAGGAGGAAAGGCGGAGACTGAGCGGGACTCCAGCCGGTTCCTGCACGCAGTGCACACCCAGCGGGAAGGAAGAGGAAGTGTGTTCAGGAATAGCTCAGGCAGCTGTGCCATTGGCCGACAGGCCTGTCAGTCGCCTGGGGGCTGAGGCTGAAAAGAGGAAGAAGTGGGGGGGGGCCGTTGCCTGGAAGGGAGGGAGAAGGGCTGAGCCAGGCCGAGCCAGGGGGCGTGGGGGCTGGGACAGCAGGCCGATTGGCAGGGCGGGGTTGCCTTCAATCCTGGCCACTTCTCTTAATCGTCCCTCTCCTGCTTCAGGGTGGCATTGTGTGTCCCAGAGTGCCGGAGCGAGTCCCAGAAGAGAGGCGAGGCTAAGCCCAGAGCGCTGGGTTGCTTCAGCAGGGAAGACTCCCTTCCCCCTGCTTCAGGCTGCTGAGCACTGAGCAGCGCTCAGAATGGAAGCCATCGCCAAATATGACTTCAAAGCTACTGCAGACGACGAGCTGAGCTTCAAAAGGGGGGACATCCTCAAGGTAAGTGCTGATGCCGAGCACAATGCTGAGATCGCTCTCCTTGTGCTCACTCACCTTCTTTCGCCCTGATTACACACAAAGAAGCTGTGTTTTTCATTGTAGACTTTCAACATTTACCATCATATTTGATCTGGAGAGCTTGAGATAGATGCTGAGTAGAATATTAAATATGACTTAAGTGAGTTGGTGTGATGTGTGGTCTTTAACTGCCTTTGTGTAAATGCTTCAAGTATTTGTTTGTCTGTTGATAGTGGTAATATTTCAAGTAAAGTCAAAATAGTGTGATTGTAGAAACTATCAATCTACATTGATTTGTAGATTGATTTGCCCTGTAGAGTTTTATTTTAAAAACAGCATTTTTTTAAAAAGACCTAGACTTGAAGTATTTATGTAAAAGCATTCAGTTAGTCTTATATAGCCAAAAGATTTTGCTTTCTAGAATATGATTTTGGTAGGTTAGAAATTAATTTTCCCAATTTAGAGAGGTTGTTAGAAGTGCATACCAAAACTCATTAAAGAACCTCAGTGTATTTTTATTCTTTGTGAAAAAACAAATGGAGTTTGAAATAATAAGGTGCAACCTGCTATTGTACAAGTCAGATTTCCACTTTCTTAAAAGAAACTTGAGGAGCAGTTACCCCATATTAAACTCTAATTGCACGAAAAGAAACCTGCTGACAGCTTAAAAATCAGCTTCTATACCGTGTGCAGCTTATTTTGAGCCCCACTATTTATGTGAGGATTCGCTCTCCCCCAGCACATGTTAATTATGTTGTTTACCCAATTGACGGGAGCAGTTTGCCCTTTTGGATGTGTAATTTATTTTAACGAGGATGAGTGTTATCAAAAAGTATGTTAATTTTAAAGGAGGAAAGTCTGAAGCTTAATGTTTGAGTGTTTCCTGTGTCTCAAGTTTTGACATTTTTCCTTCAGAGCCTTAGACTGATTGTTGGAATTTGCTACCTCATTTGTTTACTACTCCTGAATGAAATTCTTAGAATTTTATAAAGAGAAAGCAAGTGGAGATGTAGAAATACGGTTCTTTATAAAAGGACGTGCAGTTTTTTTACTTTTAAGTTATGTGGACTTATTGATAGTCTCTGTTTTGCCCTCATTGCCCAAAGTGTGGAGTTCTACTCTGAAGTTAACTGCCCAGGAATTTCTTAATGTTAGAAACATAGGTTGAGCCTCATAGAAGGTGATGCTGCAGAGCCGGTTAAAGAGAAGAAAGCGCTGTGTCTGTGTGTTCATTTCAAAGCTGTGTTTGTGGCTTTTCGGGGGTATTCTCAAAGTCGGCACTCAATTGTCAGGAAGCAGAAGGAACCAGCTCTAGGTTTCTATTTTCTTGGACTAGAGAAAATATGCCCAGCTAGAGTTCAGGGCAAAGTTAACTTAGACTACAAAATTGCTCAGTTTTCATTGGTGTATGGGAGAGGAAATTTGATGTTTCTGTGGGTGATTACTGTTTTCTGCAGATAAGCTACTTGTGATGGTATAAGACAGGCTACTCAAATGCCGCCATTTATAACCTGTACAAAAACCCTTTTGGGCCAGTATTTTTTGTTTGTGATATAAACTTAGATTTCATAAGTTTATCTTAGAAACTTGAACCTAGAAGGCTGGTAGTTCATATTTTTCTCCAAATCTGCTCCATTGCACGTTAAGCACTGAAGCAACAAATTAAAACAAAGCTAGGGACATGCGGTCTCTTTTTAAGAATTTTTTTTCTTTTTTTTTTTTGTTTGAGACGGACTCTCGCTCTGTTACCCAGGCTGGAGTGTGGTGGTAAGATCTGGGCTCACTGCAGGCTTCACCTCCCAGGTTCACACCATTCTCCTGCCTCAGCCTCCCGAGTAGCTGGGACTACGGGCGCCTGCCGCCACGCCCAGTTAATTTTTTGTATTTTTAGTGGAGACGGGGGTTTCTCTGTGTTAGCCAGGATGGTCTCGATCTCCTGACCTCGTGATCTGCCCTCCTCGGCCTCCCAGAGTGCTGGGATTACAGGCGTGAACCACTGCACCCGGCCTCTTTTTAAGAATTTTTAAACAAGAACTTTCCCTGATTTCTGTCTTTGAAGTTTGTCCTAGACCTAGACCATGAACATTTTATAAATTCTTTAACTTAAATTAGTAAACTCAGGAACAAGTGTAAAAACCTTCTCTCCCATCCTTGTATTAGGGAAGAAGATACTGTTTAACGATCCCTCAGAAATTTTTATTATGGAGGAGAAAGTAAATCAGAATATTCACGTTCACTTTCAGATTTTCTTTGAGGAGACAGAAAAATACATATATGTGGTTCTTTTCAATTTGGTAGGTAACTGAGATATGAAGTCATAATGCCATTATTGCTTTTGAACTGTGGCCGTTAGCTGTTTGTTGGTAATGTTGTGGCTTTACTCCAAAAGAAAAAAAAAAAGAGTGACGATACAGTAGTTGCCCTTTGTCTCATAACTGTGTGAAATGGCTGGGTGAAGAGGAGGAACATGCTTTTTAAAAAGCTATTAGTTAAAAAAACAGAGTTTTTCTCATTTGATTCTTCCTTTGGATAGCTTTTTTTTTTTGTTTTTTTTTTGTTTTTTTTTTGAGACGGAGTCTCGCTCTGTCGCCCAGGCTGGAGTGCAGTGGCCCGATCTCAGCTCACTGCAAGCTCCGCCTCCCGGGTTTACGCCATTCTCCTGCCTCAGCCTCCCGAGTAGCTGGGACTACAGGCGCCCGCCACCTCGCCTGGCTATTTTATTGTATTTTTTTTAGTAGAGACAAGGTTTCACCGTGTTAGCCAGGATGGTCTCGATCTCCCGACCTCGTGATCCACCCGTCTCGGCCTCCCAAAGTGCTGGGATTACAGGCTTGAGCCACCGCGCCCGGTCTGGATAGCTTTGATTTGGTAAGTCTTGAGGGTATTAATTGTAAGCCAAAACATGTTTTAAAAGTTGCTGGAATAGCATTGACCAATTTAACTTTCATTGAAATAGGCATATATATGCATGTCTCTCTTGATAAAGGAAATGTGCATATGGATATTGAATAAGTTTCATTTCAAGATAATGAAATAGAAAGGCACTTAGCCTTCACCCTCTGGCTGTAGTTCAGAAGGATCACATCTTCTCGTGTCTTGGAGTTCCTGGTTAACTTTTAGTTAAAAATGGTGACTCCTTTCGTCCAGCACACCCCTTCCCTACTTTCTGTCTACACATTGACCTGTTACTGTCCTGAGAAAAAGAGGAAAAAATAAAAGCATTTTCCTAAAATAGAGTTGAATGGTTCAATATGTCTGCCTTTGTTTCTCTCTCTTACAAAAGCTTGTGTTTTTCTTGGCTGGGGGAGGGAGAGGACACTGAGATGTAAAATAGAAGGAATTGCCCTTCATCTGTAGGTTTCAGGCCTGGTGTGGTTGGAATAAATCAGAATTCCTCCCACCATTGTAGGGCAGACTTGAGACAGTCCCGGAGGTTCTCCACTGACAAGACCCCTAAATAGTCTACACTAGAGCACATAAAACTGGATGAGCTTACCTAGGAGCTGCAGCTGCCATTTAGGGACTTATGTATACTTACTTCAAATTGTGCTGCATAGGAATTAAGAGACCATTTTGAGCTCTCAAATCTGTGCTCATTCCGTTCTAGAGCCAGCTTCTTGCTTTCTTCAACTCTAGTGGAGAGCCAGCCGTGGGTCATCTAGTTGTATTCTACCTTCTCTGGCACTAACTACCTTTACTAGTTTCTTAAACTACTTTAAAAACAGGTCTTGAGTTCACATTGAGATCTTCAAACCATCCTCTGTCTTGGTAGCACTGCCTGGCCTATTTCAGTGTCACACTCACTAAGCATCTCTTGAGCCAGATACTGGGATAAGTTGCTTTGAGAGTTGGGAGAGAAATATAAGATGTTCTTAGTCCCTTCAGAAGCTCCAAAGTCTCAAGAGAACTGAGATTAATATGTGAAACTGTACAAGATGGTATATAAAAATTTTTTTAGAAAAGGGAACGATCTTTTAAAATTTCTTAAGTTAGATTTACTATTTTACAGATGAGGAAATGGTGGCCCATAGAGCTAAATGATCTATCCAAGATCACACAACTGTCATTCTTAGTAGTGATTTGTAGTAGTGATTCTTAGGAGTATTTGATGGTATGCAGACTGTAACTGCTAGAGTCATTCAGGAAAGATGAGACTGGCAAGCACTGACATCAGTCAGGTGTGTGCAGAGTTGTGACTTGAACTGAACCTTGTAAGGAGAACAAGACGTGTAGGTTAAGAGAAGGGGCACATTTCAAGGGAGACAGAAGTTGTGCTTGTTGTGTTTGAGATAGGAAGGCTGGAATAAGAACCTAGACTGACAAAGTGGAAAATAAGGTAGAGTTGGAGCGAGGTGAGAAAAGCCTAGTTAAGAGTTTGATCTGGTCCTTAAGAAGCTTCGGAAGGTTTTTAGCAATGAAGAGCATTGTGTGTGTGTAAAGAATTGCAAGGGGGCAAGTCTGGGATCCCAAGCCTGGATGGTGTCAAGTAATCTCTATCAACCTGGGATACTGGAAATGAAGGAGGGGAGTGGTTTGAAAGATACTGAAAGGAAGAATCACAGGATTTCTGCCTGTCAGATAGAGGCATTTGAGTAAGTCTCCTGAGAAAGAAATGCCCTTTGATTATGATCCTCAATGGAGAAGATCAGTGAAGAGCCAAACCCTAGTTTGCTTGGTTAGAGTTTTCACAAGTTGTAAGTCCTGAGTTTCAGTACACAAGTCCCATTTCAGGGGTTCAAATTACCTAATCTAAATAAAAAACCAGGTACACTACTACAAGCCTGAAGGCCCCACCTGCTCATGAAACTGAGAGAGGAAGATGGCTTGAGCCCAGGAGTTGGAGCCCAACCTGGGCAACAAAGCGAGACCCCATCTCCAAATTAAAAAAAAAAAAAAGAAAAGAAAAAGGAGGTTCCCCTCACCCACTATTTTAAAGTCCTAGTATCAGTATACTCTGTAGAAGCATTAATTTTTTCTCCTAAAGTGCTGAAATTACAGGTGTGAGCCATTGTACCCAGCCTTTGCCTTTTGGTAAGAATTCTTATCAATCTTGTTGACTGAACCAGAATATTGCATTTAATCTTTAAGAAGGAGGTTAGTTTGTGGCCAGGCGCGGTGGCTCATGCTTGAATCCCAACACTTTGGGGAGGCCGAGGTGCATGGATCATTTAAGGTCAGGAGTTCGAGACCAGCCTGGCCAACATGGTGAAACCCTGTCTCTACTAAAAATACAAAAAACAGCCGGGCCCGGTGCTGTGGGTGCATACCTGTAATCCCAGCTACTTAGGAGGGTGAGGTGGGAGAATCACTTGAACCTGGGATGTGGAGGTTGCAGTGAGCTGAGATTGTGCCACTGCGCTCCAGCCTGGGCAACTGAGAGAGACTCCATCTCAAAAAAACAAACAAGCAAAAAAAGGAAGGGGGCAGTTTGTTGTTTGAGTGTTCTTAAAGCAAATAATCTGCTTGCTTTTTATTATATTCATTTTGTCAGCTGAATCGTCTATTTCCACATAGGTGCTGAGAATGAACTTTCAGTTCCTATATAAATAAGACTCTTTGGGAGACTGGCTGAAGAGGATTCTTCCCCCTGGTTGGAGAAGGAAATGAGTAAGGAAATGTAGTATTCCTTCAGAATCTTTCAGTTTCACCTCTAAACCATATGGTTGAATAGCTAGTAAGTTGTTGGGGTTTTTTTTTTTTTTTTTTTTTTTTTTTGGGCGAAGTCTTGCTCTGTTGCCCAGGCTGGAGTGCAATCGTGCGATCTCGGCTCGCTACAGCCATTACCTCCTGGGTTCAAGCGATTGTCCTGTCTCAGCCTCCCGAGTAGGTGGGATTATAGGCGCCTGCTACCACACCTGGCTAATGTTTTGTATTTTTAGTAGAGATGTGGTTTCACAATGTTGGCCAGGCTGGTCTTAAACTCCTGACCTCAAGTGATCCACCCGCCTTGGCCTCCCAAAGTGCTGGGATTACAGGTGTGAGCCACCAGGCCCGGCCTACTAAATTATAGGTTATTCCTAATCTTGAGTGCTGAAAGATTGGTGTTTTTTGTTTGTTTTTTTTTTTTTTTAAAGACAGTCTCCCTCTGTCACCAAGGCTAGAATGCAGTGGTACCGTCATAGCTTACTGCAACCTCTGTCTCCCAGGCTCAAGCGATCCTCCCACCTCAGCCTATAGCTGGGACTACAAGCGTGTGCTACCACACCCTGCTAATTTTTGTACTTTTAGTAGAGATGGGTTTCACCAGGTTGGCCAGGTTGGTCTCGAACTCCTAGCCTCAAAAGATTCACCTGCCTTGGCTAGGATTACAGGCTTGAGTCACCATGCTGGGTGAGATTGGCATTCTTAACCCCATTTTATGGATGCAGAAACAGGCTCAAAGCTTAAGAAACTTGCTCAGATTCACACATCTAGCAAGTGACAGAGATGGAGTCTGATCTTAGAACTTGCTGTGGTGTACCCATCACAATACATGGATACCCCTCTTAACTGTCCAGGTATTAGCAAACCAGAAAGGTTAGGGTATCAGTAGTCTTGCTTTGTTCAACTGCCCAGCATTGCTTCCATGAGTGATTTATTGGACTTCCTGTCTAGACTAAGTTTGTCATTTTGTATGTCAGATTACCAGATATGACAAAGATTTACCCCATCCTCTGTTGACTGCAGTGTGAAGAAATGGGTACCACCATCCCATGTCTCTGGAGATTTTTACCAATATTGTCTTTCTCACTGGTGGCTTGGTAATAGGTATCAGAACATAAAATGGTCCAGCAATTATAATTTTAAGAATTTGTTCTGAGGCTGAGCACAGTGGCTCATGCCTATAATCCCAGCACTTTGGGAGGCCAAAGTGGGCAGATCACTTGAGGTCAGAGTTTGAGACCAGGCCAGTCAACATGGTGAAATCCCGTCTCTACTAAAAATACAAAAATTAGCCGGTCATGGTGATGTTTGCCTCTAGTCCCAAGTACTCAGGAGGCTGAGGCATGAGAATCGCTTGAACTCGGGAGGCAGAGGTTACAGTGAGCCAAGATCATGCCACTTGACTCCAGCCTGGGCTACAGAGTCTCCAAAAAAAAAAAAAAGAATTTATTCTAAGAACCTCTTAAACAAGTTTTTTAAAGATGAAGACATAAGGATGTTTATTTCAATTATCTATGTGCCACCTAGAAAAAATTTTTTCTGCCAATACTATCAATTGTAAGATGCATTTTAGAGATGTTAAGACACATAAAAGTGGCATGCATCTTCCAGTTGATGAAATTGCCATACTAGACAAAAAACAAAACCAATTAGTGGGGTTTACAGAAGTAGATAATGGCACCTATTAAGTGGAATACCATGAAGGTGTTAACGTTGATCTATATCAACACAGAATAATGCCTACACTTGCACAGAGAAATGTTTAAATGGATCCTGTTTTAATAAGTAATAATATAACTAACATATTAAATACTTAGCATGCCGTTGCACTAAGCTAAGTATTCAACTTCCCTTCTCTTTTAATCTCACACAAATCCTGTAAAGGCAGATGCTGTTATCTTCATTTTACGGACAAAAAAAATCTGAGGCTTAGATTGAATAGTTTGCCCAAATTCACAAGTTAGGAATCAGGTCTAGTCTGTTTTAGTCCTAATTTTATGTTCTTTTTTTCTTTCTTTTTTATTTTTTTATTTTTTTTTATTTTTGACACAGAGTTTCACTCTTGTTGCTCGGGCTGGAGTGCAATGGCACGATCTCAGCTCACTGCAACCTCCGCCTCTGTGGTTCAAGTGATTCTCCTGCCTCAGCCTCCTGAGTAGTTGGGATTACAAGCATCTGCCACCATGCCCAGCTAATTTTTGTATTTTTAGTAGAGACAAGGTTTCACCATGTTGGCCAGGCTGGTTTCAAACTCCTGACCTCAGGTGATCTGCCTGCCTTAGCCTCCCAAAGTGCTGGGATTACAGATGTGAGCCATCACGGCTGGCCTTATTTTCATTTTTGAAACAGAGTCTTGCTCTGTCACCCAGGCTGGGATGCAGTGGCATGATCTTGACTCACTGCAACCTGAGCCTCTCAGGCTCAAGGAATCCTCCTACCTCAGCCTCCTGAATAGGTGGGACTACAGGTGTACAGGTGTGCACTACCACACCTGGATAATTTAAATTTTTTGTTTGTTTGTTTGCCTTTTTTTTTTTTTTTTTTTTTTTGTAGAGCCAGGAGGTCTCACTGTGTTGCCGAGGCTGGTCTTGAACTCCTGGGCTCAAGCGATCCGCCTGCCTCCCAAAGTGCTGGGATTACTGATATGAGCTACTGCATCCAGCTTCTGTAAATAAAGCCTTTCTGTACACAAATGAGGTCAAACTAGAGAGAGAGGCTATTTAGGAAAAAATGCTGTCTTTTCCTCTTTGTTTATTATGTACGTAGATCTCTTTCTGAATGCTCTCCCAAGAAGTAACTGATTTTCAGGTGATTTTTACTCTTTATTCTCTTTTGAATTACTTAACATATGTATTAGTTTTATTATTTATTTTATTTTATGTTATTTTGATACAAGAGTCTCTGTTGCCCAGGCTGGAGTACAGTGGCGCGATCTCAGCTCACTGCAGCCTCCACCTCCTGGGTTCAAGCGATTCTCCTTCCTCAGCCTCTTGAGTAGCTGGGATTACAGGCACACGCCACCACACCTGGCTAATTTTTTTATTTTTAGTAGAGATGGGATTTTACCATGTTGGCCAGGCTGGTCTCAAACTCCCAACCTCAGGTAATCCACCCGCCTCGGCCTCCCAAAGTGCTGGGATTACAGGTGTGAGCCACACTGCCCAGCTATCAGTTTTATTAAAACAAAAAAGTTACATTCAGATAGTAAGCAGTTTACATTCTGCATCTAGTTTACCTTGAAGGATATTCTAGGAAGGTGAAGTGCTCTGCTGAGGTTTTGTTTTCTAAGGGTTGAGGTTTAACCTGATTTTAAATCTTTTAGGCCGCAGATCACTGTGACTGTACTCAGTGTCATAAAACTTTGAGACATTTGAAAAAGTGACCCAAAATGACTTTTTGAGGAAAATCTTTGTCCTTTTGGCAAATTACTCCCTTAATTTTACCTCCTTCTGGATGTGGAATGAGAGACATCTGAAGTATTGTAAAGAATACTGGCTCTAGGCGAGACCTGCCTGCTTGGAATCCCAGCTCTGTCACAGGCAGATCTGGCATTGTGATGTTGGGCAATTTACTTGGGCAATTTACGGGATGGCTTTGTGTTTTGGTTCTGACATCTGCAAAATGGGAACAGTAGTCACCTACCTTCCTGGGGTCATAGTGAATATTAAAAGAGCCAATATGTTGGTGTTTTTTGTTGTTTTCTTTTTGGGAAGGAGTCTCGGCTCTGTCACCCAGGCTGTAGTGCAGTGGCGCTATCCTGGCTCACTGCAACCTCTGCCTCCTGGGTTCAAGCAGTCTTCTGCTTCAGCCTCCTGAGTAGCCGGGACTACAGGAGTACGCCACCACACCCAGCTAATTTTTGTATTTTTAGTAGATGAGGTTTCACCATATTGGCCAGGCTGGTCTCGAACTCCTGACGTCGTGATCCGCCTGCCTCAGCCTCCCAAAGTGTTGGGATTACAGGCGTGAGCCACGTGCCCAGCCTATGTTCGTGTTTTTAAAGCAGTAACTAGCATAAAGTCAACAGTAATTGCTAGCTTTTAGTTTTATTAATGCTATTCAGGTATACAACATTGATAAGAGGTGATTAGTCCAGACCCCGAGTTCAGGAAACTATTGAGTCACATGACTCTACCCATAAAACTGGCCAAAGGTTGTCTGCTATTACCTCAGACTCAGAACTGTTCCAACCCTGTCCCAGAGCTTAGCTGAAAGCACTGTATTGTTGGAGGGGTTTTCTCTATTCTTACACATCTATAACAAATAGATGGATACCTATGCTGTATCTTATTGGGGGCCTCTTTTATAAGTTTCTTTAGTTTACCGAAGCTTTGGGATTGTGCAGTTGGCTAACAGTAAGGAATGTTTGAAAAAACAGCCTTGGAGAAAACTCATACTATTTACTATAAGGATATTAAGGACGATTTCGTTATCTCTAACTGCCCTCAATGAGAAGCCATGGGTAGACATTCTCTGTAGTCTCAATAGTGAGAATAGATGTATTTTTCCCAAACAACTTTAAAAAAATCTTAAGGATGCTATAGATAATGCTTAATATTTCCTTTTTTATTAGAAGGTTTGGCCCACCTTGCTCCAGTTTCTAGCAGTAGTTCTTATACTTTTTGTCCTAATATTTTTATCAAAAGAACTACATATTGAGTGTCCCTAATCCAAAGATCTGAAATCTGAAACTTTTTTGAGCGCCAACATGGCACTCAAAGGAAGTACTTATTGGAGGATTTTAGATTTTCAGATTTAGGGATGCGGAACCCATATAAATGCAAATATTCCAAAATCCAGAAAACTCTGAAATGCCTCTGGTCCCGTATTTCAGATAAGGGATATACAACCTGTATTAATTATTAGCAATAAAATATTGAAAGTTTTTTTCCTCATTTTAACAGTGGCTTTTATTTTCAACTAATTTATTCTTTAACAGTGGAGTTTTTATTCCTTTTTTTTGAAGGCTTTTTTTTTTTTTTTTGGGAGACGGCATCTCGCTCTGTCGCCAGGCTGGTGCAGTGACGCGATCTCGGCTTACCGCAACCTCTGCCTCCCGGGTTCAAGCGATTTTCCTGCCTCAGCCTCCTGAGTAGCTGGGACTACAGGCAGGCGCCTCCACGCCCAACTAATTTTTGTATTTTTAGTAGAGACAGGGTTTCACCATGTTGGCCAGGATGGTCTCGATCTCTTGACACTGTAATCCACCCGCCTCAGCCTCCCAAAGTGCTGGGATTACAGGAACCCAGGACTTTTAAAATCTAGGTTTAACAAAATGGCAAAAGCCCTTGGTAAATTTGAAAAATACAAGAGCATCAGTTTTAGTTATGCAGTGAAAAAAATGTATTTTGGACCTAAAACTGTAAGATTCACTGAGAACAAGAAAGGGGTGTGTGTTTTGGGAAATGTTGATCATTTCATGTCTCATCACTGTCACCAGGGCTAGAATGCAATGGCGTGATCTTGGCTCATTGCAACCTCCGCCTCCCGGGTTCAAGCAATTCTTCTGCCTCAGCCTCCCGAGTAGCTGGGATTTCGGGTGCCCGCCACCATGCCTGGCTAATTTTTTTGTATTTTTAGTAGAGACGAAGGTTTCACTGTGTTGGCCAAGCTGGTCTTGAACTTCTGACCTTGTGATCTGCCCACCTCTGCCTCCCAAAGTGCTGGGATGAGCCACTACACCTGGCATATCTTTGTTCTCATAGATAACTATGAAGAGGAGTTTGAAAAGGAATGCTGAGGAAAAAGAATATATTTAGATTATTTTATTAGCAATATTTCCACTTCACTGTAACATTTAAAGTTACTTTAGCATACATTAATAGATAGGAAACTCAAAATTCTGCATAAGTCCCTCTATTCCAGTATTTTTACTATTTCAGATTTCTCTTAAGCTTTATCATTATGTATACATTTTTATAATCCTGTAATTGTAGTGAATTTAAAATGTTACCATTTTCCATATTAGTTTTACTAATTATTTTCAGTGGCTGTATAATATATCAGGTTAATGTTCTGTAATTGACTTAACTATTTCCCTATTGCTATACATTTCACTTGTTTCTGTTAATAATTTAGTTCATAATCTCAAGGGAGGTTTTGATATATGTATTGTCCTATTGTCTGAATGGCTGAACAAATGATTACCTACTTAAGATGACCTTAAATGAGAATGGCCCATAATCCCTAGCCAGAATACATAATAATAGCACAGCTAATGTTTGCTTCATTCTCTAGTCTCCTTTAACAATAGAACATTATTTCAAAGTTTGACAGTGTTTTATAGGACTATGTTAACCAGATTTGTGAGATGATTAAACATCTTTCCCTCAGCATGTAAGATGCTTGACACAGTTTTTTGGCCCCATATTTTATTTTTTTAGGTGGTTAATTTCCTTTTTCTGTAGCTTTGTCAGGTTAAATTCATAAGTGATTATGATAGCAGAGAAATCTGGCATGTATTCATAGTTTAATTTGTCTTTGAACTAAATGAATATTTTCTAGAGGGAGACCATCCATCCTAACTCATGCTTGGAACAAGATGGGAAGACAGACAAACCAGTCTTTGTTTAGTTTGTGTTGCAAATGTTTAGCTTTAAGCCAGGAGGCTCTGCTGAGAACTTTTGAGAAGAAAGTATTGTAACTTAATGCAACATCCTCACTCACATATACTGCAATATAAAGAAAAAAGAAGAGTGTGATGTTGGGTAACAGTTCTCTGGATGTAGGGATTATGGAGAACTTTAACTTTCTGTATTGTGCATTTCTATAATAGTTTTTTTTTTTTTTTTTTTAAACTACAAGCTATTAGTTTTGTAATCAGAAAAAGCAGTAAAAAACAAAAACACTACAGTAGTTTCAGTAGTTTTCCAGATGTCAGTTTGCAGGTCAACAAATATTTTAGGGCCATTTTGCTGTCTAACAAGGAAAGAAAAAATCACTGTGCACAGCTTCATGGAGCAAATTCGTTTCCTACTAAAACTCTTCTTGGTGTAGACAGTACCTCATCTTCCACACTATATGAGGTTATTACATAGAAATTTTGTAGCATCTAATATGATAAACTAGAAAGATGGCATGTTCAGCTGTTTTCTCTACGAATAAACAGATTGGCCCTAAAACTGGTCTTGCTATCTAGATTTCTAGTTATATCTCAATTATCTTTTCCCCACATGGGATGTGAAAGTAATGTTATATGCTTTCTTGTGTACGTACTTTTGATTTAGGTCAGTCTCCACACTGCATTAAAATTACTAATGAAACAAATTGCAGTTTTCCAGAGGTTCATGTTTCCATTTCTCCTTCCTTGGCTTTCCTGCATTTTTAGCCCCAGTCAAAATTCTATTTATTATGTATCAACTTTTATAAAATGCTTGACTTTGAAAAGTATAATTAAAAGACAAAGATATGAAATTAATAGTGGGTTTTTGCTATCTATCATTCATTAAGAAATCAAGTGACCAGGTAAGGTGGCCTGTAATCCTAGCACTTTGGGAGGCTGAAATGGGAGGACAGCTTGAGCTCAGGAGTTCGAGACCAGCCTGGGCAACATGCAAGACCTTGTCTGTACTAAAAATCAAAACAATTAGCCAGGTGTGGTGGTGCATGCCTGTAGTCCCAGCTACTTGGGAGGCTAAGGTGGGAAGACTGCTTGAGCCCAGGAGGCAGAGACTACAGTGAGCTATGTTTGCCCCACTGTATTGCCCCACTGTACTCCAGCCTGGGTGACAGTGTGTGACCCTGTCTTTTTTTTTTTAATGGAAATCAAATGTCTTCTTTATTTAATTCTTTTAAATTTTTTATTAGACTCATTTAATAGAAAAAGCATAAAAGAAATTAGGTCATAATTCCCTCCTGATGCCCAGATAACAATTTTGAAATTAAATAAGCAAATACATGTCTCACTCATCATTAGAAAATTTATATGACAAACCTTCTTCCCAAAGAAAATCACTATTCAGGTTTTCTGTAACCTTTCAGAAAAAACATTTAATGCATATAGCCATAGTTACTTTTATTGCAGTTCGTTGGTACAATAAAACATAACAGTGAAACCATATTCAGAATTTTATAATGAAAGTAAGCAGATACTTCATCTTTGGAGAGAAGAATGGCATTTCTGTTGAAGTGTACCTCTTTAGAAAATGGCAGTAGCTCAGAGGATTTCTGTACCAGGCTCTTAGAGAAGATACAATGATTAAGACTTTTCTTAGCCAGGCGCGGTGGCTCACGCCTGCAATCGCAGCACTCTGGGAGGCCGAGGCAGGCGGATCACAAGGTCAGGAGATCAAGACCATTCTGGCTAACACGATGAAACCCCGTCTCTACTAAAAATACAAAAAAAAAATTAGTCAGGCGCGGTGGTGGGCACCTGTAGTCCCAGCGATTCGGGAGGCTGAGGCAGGAGAATGGCGTGAACCTGGGAGGCGGAACTTGCAGTGAGCTGAGATCGCGCCACTGCACTCCAGCCTGGGAGACAGCGAGACTCTGCCTCAAAAAAAAAAAAAAAAGAAAAAATCGTATTAAAGCTAAGTCAGAATAGATTGTGAACCGAAATTTGTGTGAATTTTCCAAAACATTGTGCTGAAGTAGTCCACGTCATATATCCCAGTGAATTTGTAACTAATGGCCTCATTTAATGCTAGAAGTGAGAATTGGTAGACTCTACAAGCCTTCCCTTAATTAATTGGTCTCCTTCTATACTTAGGTTACCAGTACAGAAGAACTAATACTTCAGTTGTTCGTAAACTTGGAGAAAGTCACACTGTATCTGCTCAGAGGCCTGTCATCTGCCTTCTTTAAGCTTGTAATAGAATTACACCCACCTGAACAGTTGTTATCCTTAAAGTTCTTAGTAGTAATTTTCATGTTTAGCTATGAATTTTTTAGTGTTGTATGTTCACGTGTGAAATTTCTATATTTTTCTCTCACTTCATCCCTTCCCTGTTAGATATTAAAGGCCTGGCAAAAAGGACATGCCTCTCACCTGCATATCCTCAGGTGACCTCATGAAAAATTATTCTTGTATAACTTGCTTTTGGGTTTGGGTGTGTGTGTGTTTGTTTGTTTGAGACAGTCTCACTCTGTTACCCAGGCTAGAATGCAGTGGCTAAATCTCGGCTCACTACAACCTCCGCCCTCCTTGGATTCTCCTGCCTCAGCCTCCCAAGTAGCTGGGATTACAGGTGCCCACCACCACGCTCAACTAATTTTTGTATTTTTAGTAGAGATGGTGTTTCATCATGTTGGCCAGGCTGGCTTGAACTCCTGACTGCAGGTGATCCCCCCCCCACCTCCGCCTCCCAAAGTGCTGGAATTACAGGCGTGAGCCACTGCACCTGGCCCAGGTTTGGGTTTTATATTGTCAACTGAAACTAAGGCTGTTGAGGCAGAAATGATTTCATAAAGGTTTATTGGAAGGCCTGGCAAATGAGAATCGACGTGGGAAGACACACCAGCAGACTTGGGGGTTGTTCTGAAGCCTGTCCCAAGGTGAAAGATTTTTTTTTTTGTTTTGCTGTTTGTTTCTTCATAGGTTGTTTCCTTTTTTAGAGTTTTGGTCTCTTGTCCAGGCTAGAGTGTAGTGGCGTGATCTTGGCTCACTGCAACCTCTGCCTCCCAGGTTCAAGCAGTTCTCCCACCTCAGCCTCCCTAGTAGCTAGGACTACAGGCGGGTGCCATCACACCCAGCTAATTTTTGTACTTTTAGTAGAGACGGAGTTTTGCCATGTTGGCCGGGCTGGTCTGTAACTCCAGACCTCAAGTGATCCACCTGCCTCAGCCCCCCAAAGTACTGGGATTACAGCTGTGAGCCACCACATCCGGCCTTTTTTTTTTTTTTTTTGAGACAGGGTCTCGCTCTATTGCCTGGGCTGGAGTGCAGCCTCAACTTCCTAGGCTCAAGCAATTCACCTACTTCAGCCTCCTGAGTAGCTGGGACAACAGGTGAGCACCATCGTGCCCAGCTGACTTTTTGTATTTTGTAGAAACAAGATCCCGCCATGTTGCCCAGGCTGGTCTCGAGCTCATGGCCTCAAGCAGTCCTCCTGCCTTGACCTCACGAAGTGTTGGGATTGCAGGCATGAACCACTGCGCCTGGCCACTTTTTGTTTGTAATAGAAATGGGGCCTCATTCTGTCACCCCAGACTGAAGTGCAGTGGCCCCACCATAGCTCATTGTAGCCTCGAACTCCTGGGCTCAGGTGATCGTCTCACTTCAGCCTCCTGAGTAGCTGGGACTACAGATGTGCACCACCGCACCCTGTATTTGAAAACTGTAACTTTATATATATATATATATTTTTTTTTTTTTTGGTAGAGAGGGGGTCACTATGTTTCCCAGGCTGGTCTTGAGTGATCCTCCCACCTCAGCCTCCCAAGTAGCTGAGATTATAGATGTGAGTCACTGGGCCCAGCTGTGAAGGTCTGTTTTATGTTTTTGAGACAGGATCTGGCTCTGTTACCCAGGCTGGAGTGCAGTGGTGCAGTCATGGCTCAGTACAGCCCCAACATTCCAGGCTAGTTGATCTTCCCACCCTAGTCTCTGGAACTACAGGTGTCCACCCCCATGCCCAACTCTTTTTTTTTTTTTTTTTTGTAGGGATGGAGTCTCATTATGTTGCCCAGGCTTGTCTCAAACTTCTGGACTCAAGCCGTCCTCTCACTTTGGCCTCCCAGAGTGCTGGGATTGCAGATTACAGGTGTGAGCCACCTTGCCTGGCCTGTGAAAGGTTTTTAGGAAAGTTTAAAAGAAGGGAGGATACTTCTGAAACCAGAGTTGTTTCCATTGGATAGTAAATATGTAAGTTATAATCGTTGGTTACAGATTATGTCATACAGGCTAAAAATGTCTATGTGCAAGACAATCAGTAGAAGTTCATGCTTCGGCTAATCTTTATTTATTTATTTTTTTTGAGACAGAGTCTCGCTTTCTCTGTTTCTCAGGCTGAAATGCAGCAGTGCAGTCTCAGCTCACTGCAGCCTCCGCCTCCCGCATTCAAGAGATTTTCTTGCCTCAACCTCCCGAGTAGCTGGGGTTACAGGGGCATGCCACCAGGCCCGGGTAATTTTTTTATTTTGTTTTATTATTATTATTATTATTTTTGAGATGGAGTCTCTTTCTGTCACCCAGACTGGAGTGCAGTGGCACGATCTCGGCTCACTGCAACCTCCGCTTCCCAGGTTCAAGCAATTCTCCTGCCTCAGCCTCCCAAGTAGCTGGGACTATGGGCACATGCCGCCACGCCTGGCTAATTTCTTGTATTTTAGTAGAGATGGAGTTTAACCATGTTGTCCAGGCTGGTCTCGAACTCCTGAGCTCAGCCAATCTGCCTGCCTTGGCCTCCCAAAGTGCTGGGATTACAGGCCTGAGCCATTGCACCCATCCAGGCCCAGGTAATTTTTGTATTTTTTGTAGAGACAAGGTTTCACCATATTTGCCAAGATGGTCTTAAACTCCTGACCTCAGGTAATCTGCCTGCCTCAGCCTCCCAAAGTGTTGGTATTACAGGTGTGAGCCACTGTACCGGCTGATTTCTATTTTCATTGTAGTTGTAGAACATACTTTTGTATGATTTTAATCCTTTCAGATTTATTGGGGCTCGTTTTATGGCCTACCATCTGGTTTTTCCTGGAGAATGTTCTCCTGCGCGCTTGAGATAGATTTTTATTCTGCTGTTGTTGGGTAGAGTCTTCTATAGATGTTGTTAGATCTCTTGGTTAATTACTTTCTTTTTTTTTTTTTTCTGAAAGTTGTGTTCAAATGGATTTAACTACAATGAAATTCATCATAATTCATAATCAGCAATTATAGGAAAGAATAACGTGAGCTTTTGTGGACTTGTATCCAATTGAGAACATGAAAGATCAGACGTAGAATGTGATGTGATGATTGGCATGAGAAGTATAGTGATAGAATTATGTAGGTCAGGCTAGCTGGCTTACATCTGTATTCCTAGCACTTTGGGAGGCTGAGGCAGGAATACCCCTTAAAGCCAGGAGTTTGAGACCAGCCTGGGCAACAAAGTGAGACCCCCATGTCTTCCAAAAAAAAAAAAAAAAGCAAATAGTTTAAATTAGTCAATCGTGGTGGCATACATTTGCAGTCCCAGCTACTCAGGAGGCTGAGGCAGGAGGATGACTTGAGTTCAGGAGTTTGAGGCTGCAGTGAACCGTGATCTCGCCACTGTACTGTAGCCTGAGCGACTGAATGAGGCCCCTTATCTCAAAAAACAAAAAGAAACAGAATTATTTAAATGCATGAATCCAAATGCTGTGCAGAGAGCATATGCCATGTAGAGTTAATTTGAGAATGTCATGATAGTAGTAGCTTTTTTTTTTCTTCTTTTCTTGAGACAGAGTCTTGCTCTGTCGCCCAGGTTGGGAGTGCAGTGGCGTGATCGTGGCTCACTGCAGCCTCAATCTGCTGGGCTCCAGCAGTCTTCCTACATCAGCCTCCCGAGTAGCTGGGACTACAGGTATGCGCCACCACACTTGGCTTTTTTTTTTTTTTTTTTTTTTTTTTTTTGGTAGCAATAGGATTTTTCCATGTTGCCAGGTTAATCTCAAACTCCTGAGCTCAAGTGGTCCACCCACCTTGGCCTCCCAAAATGCTGGGATTACAGGTGTCAGCTACTGTGCCCAGCCAAATGTAGCATTTTGCGGAACTTTTTTTTTTTTTTTTTTTTTTTGAGATGGAGTCTTACTCTGTCTCCCAGGCTGGGGTGCATGCAGTGGTGCATGCAGTGGCGTGATCTCGGCTTACTGCAACCTCCGCCTCCCGGATTCCAGCGATTCTTCTGCCTCAGCCTCCTGAGTAGCTGGAATTACAGATGCCTAGCACTATGTCTGGCTAATTTGTGTATTTTTAGAAGAGATGGGGTTTCACCATAATGGCTGGGCTGGTCTCAAACTCCTGACCTCAGGTGATCTGCCTGCCTTGGCCTCCCAAAGTGCTGGGGTTACAAACGTGAGCCACTGCACCCGGCCTTAATGAATTCTTAAGAATACCAGTACCTTGATTAATTATAGCAACAAATTATTGAGTATCTCCTAAGCAAAGGGTACTGTGTTTAGTGCTAAGGTTGATACTAAGAGCAGAATTACAGATGGGAAATTTAATAAATACACTGTTTTAAGAGCTTTGCTAAAGATGTGTATGTAATGTTCTGAATGAAACAGACTTAGTAAGACATGAGTGTTGAAAAGTTTTCTCAGCTAATTTAGCAGCACTCAGAACTGCTTTGTCCATGCAGATATGGCTGACTTACTGAGGACTTTTGTTTCTAACATTTGCCAAGATTACTGTCAACTCTGAAGAGATGTTGGAGTTGTCCTAGAACACTTAAACTTGGAAGTTAAATTGCCATTCAGTGTGTTTGGCAGAGTTATAAAACTAGACATGAGCCATATTGATAGCGGCACAGCATATGAAGAGCTTCAGAATACTTATGACACTTCTTTGACATTCTGTGAAAGGCTGTAGATAAGTACCTCCAAACTTCATGCCTCCAGCCTCACTCTTGCTTAAGGAAATACTCTATGAAAGTAGATTTTTTCTTTTCTCTTCTTTTTTTTTTTTTTGAGACAGAGTCTCTCTGTCCCCCAGGCTGGAGTGCAGTGGCATGATCTTAGTTTACTGCAGCCTCTGCCTCCCGGGTTCAACCGATTCTCCTTCCTCGGCCTCCCGAGTAGCTGGGTTTACAGGTGCCCACCACCACGCCTGGCTAATTTTTGTTCTTATAGTAGAGACGGGGATTTGGTTGCACCATGTTGGCCAGGCTGGTCTCAAACTCCTGACCTCAAATGATCCGCCCATCTCAGCCTCCCAGAGTGCTGGGATTACAGGCATGAGTTACTGTGCCCAGCTAAATATCTGTTCTTTTAGCTCTTTATTAGTTCCTATGTAGTGACAAATTATTTTCTAAAAGCTTACAAATTGGTGTTTCTGTGGAAGATATTTCTCATTGAATGCATATTAATAGTGTTTTAAGGTGACACCACAAAGTATTTGTCTTCCATGTGCTTGATATTTACATAGTACTCTAAGCTGCACTGTGGAGTACTGTGGTCCCTAGCTTATATGGCTGTCATTTATATTAGGCTAAAAATTCACCAGTGCAGCCGTATTTCAAGTTATCGGTGGCTGTGAGTGGCTAGAGACTCTACGGTATTGGACAGTGCAGATATAGGACATAGCAGAAAGTGTTACTGGAGAACCCTGCTGTGGAACGTCACCAGTGTTTCTGGAATCACTTTTCGTGGCTTGAAGTATTTTGTGTTCCACTTTCAAATGCTAGAAATCATGTCTTCCCTTCTCATTGTAAACTCCTGGTGGTTATTGTGGTCTTTGGAGGTGAGGCCCTTGGGCAGAATTGGGATGGGAGTGGAAAGTAAACTGCTTTGCTGTGGACTTGAAGTAGAATTGGGGTGAGGTGTTCCCGTTCTCATGAGTCACTTGCCTGTCTGCACTGTTCCCTTTCCTCGTGAACCTTTTATTTCCCAAACCCCTTCTTCACCTTTTCCACCTCCAGCCTGTGCAGAGTCAGATAGATACTGGGAACCTGTTGCACCTAGTTCTGCATCTTCACTAGTGGAAATAAAAGAGTTCTTCTCTTAGGCTCACTGCTCGGGGGTGGCCTGTAAGATGTTCTTGAGTCTAGTGCTTTCTCTTCTAATTTGGGTGCCTTGTGTCATTGGATGTGTAATGTGGTCTTAGGCTAAATGTGCAGACAGCAGCATCTGAGACATATCCAGAGAGCAGAGGCAGCATTTCTTTGAATTCAGCATAACCATAATTACTGTGTTTTCTTTTCAGAACTCTGTTTTACGCAAATAATCTTCGGCACAGTCTTACTCTTATTGTAGATACTCATTTTAATTCTTTGTGTTAACTTGCACCACAATTTTGCATAATTTACCATCCTCATCCAGAAAACTCTACAGTGTTCTGTTGGTCAACATTTTTGCCAGTAATGTCAGAAATAATGGGTTGGGTGATCTTAGTTTCTATATTTAAACAAAATTTTGTCAATTTTCGGTTAGTTGCTTGTTTTCCCTGACCACTGGGCTATCTCATATTTCTAGTCTTCAGTCATGTTGTTCCTTTTGTCTGGTGTAACCTTTAGAATTTACATGCCTTGGCCACCCCTCGTTGCTTAGAACAGACCCAATCTCCAGAAGGTTTTCTGGGTGTTCTTCTCTTCCGTCAGGTTACCCTCCACTGCCCCTGAGCACCCTTGTGTACCTCTTGCCACCAGTGTGCTTTTGTTTTTCCGGTTCACAGTAGGTTCCTCTGTCAGCATCTTGCACAGTTGCCTAGCAACATAGTTTAATGTGTTGGAGGCAAGAAGGGAGGAGATTCACACCATGTTCATCCTACTCAGTGTGAACCGAGTCTATAGTTGATATCCTCTTTGTGTCACTCAGTGTTGTCCTGCCGGAGTTCAGGCTTGGTTCTTATGTTGCCGCAGCTCTTTTGCCTTTATTTAGACAACAGACCAGAAATAGGAACCCTTGAATTTTTTTTTTTTATTCCTTTATTTTTCTTGCCAGAACCTTGGTTAGGTTTCTTAACTACTTTTTTTTGAGTCATTGTAAAGTATAATTACACTTTACTGTAATCTAAAGAATACTTAATCAGTGTTATTTTTTATTTTTATGTTTTATTTTTGTATCGATGAGGTTTCTCCATGTTGCCCAGACTGGTCTCGGGCACCTGGACTCAAGCAGTCCTCCCACCATGGCCTCCCAAAGTGCTGGGATTAAGGGCATGAGCCACCACACTTGGCCTCACTTTTATTTCTTAAAGCCACTGCCCAATAAACATTCCAAGTTTCCACTGGCTTTTGTTTTTGGACATTTGTTCCATCCAACATCGTGGTGGCATTATACTTTAGTAGATTGTCCAAACATGGGTAAGAAAGATCAGCTATGAAAGGAGGCGTCGAACACATTGGCTTTCCCACCTGAATTTGTTCTTTATTCTTTGGAGGTATAAAAAACAAGAATAAAACTCACAGGGAGAGTTTGAAGGAACTGTGATGATTCGTTCTAATTTACATAGTTTACACAACCCATAGCCCTAGGGAAAGTGCCAAAGAACAGCTTTGCAGAGGACTGAAGTCCTCCTGGGAAGAAGAATCCCTTCGTATCAGATGGCTCTCTGGAGTTCACTTTGCTGCTACAAAAGTGAGCTGGATTGAGGGGAAGGTTTTCTTTTTTTCAAGCTTTGCCAGAACACTTGGCTTAACAAACAGCTGTTTGAAGTCTTAATTGTGTCTCTGTATTTCCAGGGATGCGTTCTGACCTCTTATTAGCAACACAGCTAGGGCTGCCTGGCATGCTTTGTGGTGCCAAACATAGCTGTAGCCAGCCTGGAAGGTGTCCAAACCGAACAAGATATTGAAGTCAGAAGGAACAAGTGGTACAAATTCTCTCTTAGTCAGAGTTTGGAAAGCCTTCGTATTGAAATTCATGCGGACAGATTTGACACACTTCTGAAAATTTTTTTCATCCACTGACATTTCAGTTCTTCCAGGCCCGGAATAGTGGGTTTCAGTCAACAAGGCACCAATATCTCTTTTTAAATTTGCCCATAGTAGCCAGCTCTTGTAATGTATGAATATTAGTGGCAAACTTGGAGCTTGAATGTTGCATCAGTGACCTCTGTTAACATGCTAACCATATGATATCCACAAAATAATGAATTTGCATTTCTCATGGGACCTGGCTTTAGCCATTGCCTCCAGAGTCAGTCTGAGCATCACTTTTAAGCATTCGTTCATTGAGTGTCCCTACTTCTTCATTAGTACTGTGATGGTTCATGTTTTGAGTTAGTAATGCCATCCTTCAAGGAAAGTAACATATATGCTTTGAGTTGTTTTTCTAGTAGTGGTAGGTACGTTTGCATCAGAGTCAGTAAGTTCTTAAATACCATCAGTCAGAGTCAAAAACAGTTGTTGTTGTTGTTTTCTGAGATGGAGTCTCCGTTGCCCAGACTGGAGTGTGGTGGGACGATCTCGGCTCACTGCAACCTCTGCCTCCCTGGTTCAAGCGATTCTCCTGCCTCGGCCTCCTGAGTAGCTGGGGACTACAGGCATGCACCCCCACACCTGGCTTTTTTTTTTTTTTTTTTTTTTTTTTGGGTAGAGATGGGGTTTCACCATGTTGCCCAGACTGGTCTTAAACTCTTGCCCTCAAGTGATCAGCCCGCCTTGGCCTTCCAAAGTGCTGGGATTACAGGCGTGAGCTGCTGCACCCGGCCCAGAAATAGTTTTTAACCGTGCAACTCATACCCATCCATCCAAAGTCCTTGTCTCAGTCTCACATTCTGATTTAACAGCTGAGCTCAGAGCAGCAAAGGAATAAATTGGAGTTTTTCTCAATATAAGGTTGACTTTGTCGTCTTATATTTTGCCTTCATAAATTTTCATATCTTAGACTCATGGACTGTGGTGTAAAGAAACCCTTCAGTTTTCCTGGAATAGTGTGCTGCTACTCCTGTTCCAGCTTAAAATCATTTAAATACATTACTTTTGATATATCCCATTGTGAACTCCTAGGTTAGGAATATCTAGTGGTAAGTTGATGTAAAATGAGGACGATCATTAATTTTTAAATTTCTAAGATGTTATATTTGGCCGGGCGCGGTGGCTCATGCCTGTAATCCCAGCACTTTAGGAGGCCGAGGCGGGTGGATCACAAGGTCAGGAGATCGAGACCATGGTGAAACCCCATCTCTACTAAAAAATAGAAAAAAATGGCCGGGCGCGGTGGCTCAAGCCTGTAATCCCAGCACTTTGGGAGGCCGAGACGGGCGGATCACGAGGTCAGGAGATCGAGACCATCCTGGCTAACACGGTGAAACCCCGTCTCTACTAAAAAATACAAAAAACTAGCCGGGCGTGGTGGCGGCGCCTGTGGTCCCAGCTACTCGGGAGGCTGAGGCAGGAGAATGGCGTAAACCCGGGAGGCGGAGCTTGCAGTGAGCTGAGATCCGGCCACTGCACTCCAGCCTGGGCGACAGAGCCAGACTCCGTCTCAAAAAAAAAAAAAAAAAAAAAAAAAAAAATTAGCCGGGCGCAGTGGTGGGCGCCTGTAGTCCCAGCTACTCGGGAGGCTGAGGCAGGAGAATGGCGTGAACCCGGGAGGCGGAGCTTGCAGTGAGCCGAGATTGCGCCACTGCACTCCAGCCTGGGCGACAGAGCGAGACTCCATCTCAAAAAAAAAAAAAGATGTTATATTTATATACCACAGCTGTGTTTTAGAAAGATGCCTTTGAGTAGTGTGAATTGAAGTAGGGAAGAGGCCAGATACAGAGGACCCAGGCTGGAGCCAGATTATCTGGGTTCAAACTTTGGCTGTGCCATTTGCCATGATCATGATGTTGGGCAAGTTTTGTTCTTTTTTTTAAACTTCTTTGTGTCAAAATTTCCTCATTGGAAAAATGGGTCCTTGACTCATTAGATATTATGAAGATTAAACTAACTGAAATATGGAAGCACTTGAAATAGCAAGTATATAAGAAGCAGTTTTGTTTCAGGCAAGCTAATGGAGTATGTTAGTGGAAATGGAAGAGTCATATTATCTGGGTGCAATGGCTCACACCTATAATCCCAGCACTTTGGGAGACCGAGGCAGGAGAATCATTTGAGCCAAGTTCAAGACCAGCCTGGACAACACAGTGAGACTCCATTTCTACAAAAAAATAAAAATAAAAAATGAGCTGAGTATGGTGGCATGCGCCTGTAGTCCCAGCTACTCAGGAGGCTTAGGTGGGAGGATCTGGGAGGATCATTTGAGCCCAGGAGGTTGAGACTGCAGTGAGCTATGATCTCACCACTGCACTCAAGCCTGAGTGACAGAGCAAGATCCTATCTTTAAAAACAAAAAAAGGCTGAGCGCAGTGGCTCACGCATATAATCCCAGCACTTTGGGAGGCTGAGGTGGGTAGATCACGAGGTCAAGAGTTCGAGACCAGCCTGGCCAAGGTGGTGAAACCCCATCTCTGCTAAGAGTTAAAAAAAAAAAGGTGGCGGGCACCTGTAATCCCACCTACTTGGGTGGCTGAGGCAGGAGAATCACTTGAACCCTGGAGGCGGAGGTTGCAGTGAGCTGAGATTGCATCACTGCACTCTAGCCTGGGTGACAGAGCAAGAGACTCTGTTTCAAAAAAAAAAAAAAAAAAGGCAAAAAAAGGCTGCTGAGCACAGTAGCTCATGTCTTTAATCCCAGCACTTTGGGAGGCCAAGGCGAGCAGATCACTTGAGGTCAGGGGTTTGAGACCAGCCTGGCCAACATGGCAAAACTCCATCTCTACAAAAAGTACAAAAATTAGCCAAGCGTGTGGTGGGTGCCTGTAATCCCAGCTGCTCCAGAGACTGAGGCACGAGAATCTCTTGAACCTGGGAGACTGAGGCATGAGAATCGCTTGAACTTGGGAGGCAGGGGTTGCAGTGAGCTGACATCACGCCACTGCACTCCAGCCTGAGTTACAGAGCGAGACTCCATCTCAAAGCAACAAAACAACAAAACAAAAAATCTAAAGGGTATTTTAAGAGAAGAAATAACAGGATTTAATGATTAGATGAGACATTCTGTTTAGCCAGAGGATTCCAGGGCTTTGAGGCCAAGGAAATATTGGTGTCATTAACAGAAATGAGTAAGTTAGGCATTATCTAATTGGGGGAAAGTAAGAGACTGAATGCTAAAACCATAGGAAAAAGTTTGACTAAAAATACTGTGGATAGGCGATTGAGACCATCCTGGCTAACACGGTGAAACCTTGTTTCTACTAAAAATACAAAAAATTAGCCGGGCGTGGTAGCGGACGCCTGTAGTCCCAGCTACTCAGGAGGCTGAGACAGGAGAATGGTGTGAACCCAGGAGGAGGAATTTGCAGTGAGCCGAGATTGTGCTACTGCACTCCAGCCTGGGCGACAGAGCGAGTCTCCATCTCAAAAAAAAAAAAAAAAAAAAACTGTGGATAGTTTAGAGTCTTTGCCCACTACTGTATCAAGTAAACAATAAAGGGCTGAACTCATCTTTCACAAGGTAACTTCTTTATGCATATTTCCCAGCAAGAAGCAGCCTTAACCTTGAGAAACATGAGCCACTTCTGAGACTTTACTGCTCTAGGCAGTTTCTACCTCATGATCTCCCTTAAAAAGAGGGTAACGGCCCAGCTCAGTGGCTTATGCCTCTAATCCCACCACTTTGGGAGACCCAGCTCAGTGGCTCATGCCTCTACTCCCACCACTTTGGGAGACTGAGATGGGAGGATCACTTGAGCCCAGGAGTTCAAGACCAGCCTGAGCAACACAGTAAAACTCTTACCTCTACAAAAAGTTTTTTTAAAAATTAGCTGGGTGTGGTGGTGCACACCTGTAGTCCCAACTACCCCAGAGGCTGAGGTGGGAGGATCGCTTGAGTCTGGGAGGTCGGAGCTGCAGTGAGCCATAATCATGCTACAGCACTTCAGCCTGGGTGACAGAGTAAGACCCTGTCCTGAACAGGGGTAAAAAAAGGAGCGATGGGTCTGATTATGATCTTTGTGACAAACACTAGATCCCATTACCATAGACTTTCTGAATTGGTTATAGTAAGCCTTAATTTTATTTGTGCCTCATAAGAATAGTGTGGCCCTATAAATGATAGATTCGAGTGAGAATTCCCACATCTAAATGGTAAGACCCTCATGTACTGAAGCCTTACATATTTTTTTTTCCTTTTTTTTCTTTTTTGAGTTTTTATTAGTATGTATCACAGGAAATTTTACCTGGGAACCTTAAGCTTATTGGTGAACTAGTTATTTGAGATTTAAGAAGTATTTTTCATTTTCATTGGCTTATTTCAGGGGAAAAAAAATATTTGTTGGATTACTTTCTTGTTTTTTTGAGCCAGGGTCTTACTCTGACACCCAGACTAAAGTGCAGTAATGCTATCATGGCTCACTGCAGCCTCCACCTCCTGGGCTCAGAGGTGATCCTCCCACCTCAGCCTCCCAAGTAGCTACAGGCATGCACTACCACACCCAGCTAATTTTTGTTCGTTTTTTTGTAGAGATGGGGTTTTTGCCATGTTGCCCAGGCTGGTTTTGAACTCCTGGGCTCAAGTGATCCGCCTGCCTCAGCCTCCCAAAGTGCTGGGATTACAGTGTGAGCCATTGCACCTGGCCTTTTTATTTTTATTGATTGATTGATTGATTGATTGTATTTTTGGAAGCTGATCTCAAACTCCCCTGTGCCAGACTCCCGAAGTGCTGAGTTTTCAGGTGTGAACCACCATGCCTGTCCTGGGCATTTTAAAAGTAGAGATCATACTGTGTATAACTTGCCTTTTTGAAAAATAAACATTTTCCCATTGTGTTAAGCCACTGTTATTTGTCTATAACAGAATGTGTTATACTGGCCTACACAATCGAATTATGTGTGTATTGGCTCACATGATCAAAAAGTTGAAAGGTAGCATAGAGATCAGATAAAGTTTGATCAGGGCTCAAGCTCAGCATCTCCATGATTTTTTTTTCAAGTTCTGCCCTGAAATTTTTAATGGGTGCAGGGTATTTCATTCTATGAATGCACTGTAATTTATTTAACTGTTCTACTGGACATTGTAGGAGTTTCCTTTCTGCCTCCCACTATTAAAATAATGCTTAGGTAAACATCCTTGTTATGTTTACATGTGTTTTAAAGGAAGAATAAAACTTGATATGTGATTAGGTACAACTATGAAAGAGAGGAAAAAGGAGAAATAGTATGAAAAGTGATATTTCTACAGATAGAAATGGACAATTTCAATAGAAGGGAGACAGGGGCAACTGATGGATTGGGAGGGGCATGCTGAGTGTGAGTCCATTCCTCTAGCCGTTCTGTTCATCTTTTTGGTGCTCCTGAGCAACTGTGGGCACCCACTGGTTATTAATTGCTTCTAATCACTTCTGTTTTATCTTTTAATGACTAATTGTACTGACGGTGATTTTTTTTTCTCTTTCACTCATTTTCTTTCTATCCCCCATAGTTCCATTGTGCTTTCTTTTTTCTTTGTTGTACTTTAATTTGAACTTTTTCGCTTTGGTATAGATTGTAACAGATGTTCCTTTATCAGGTTAAACCAAGCAATCCATTACTACCACAGTTACATAAAGTGAACCTTTTAAGTCATCTTCTTACTAGAATAACCTGTCCCCATCCAGTCTTCTGTGTTTCACTTTTATTAAAAATGCAAAACTGATTTATTCTGAGTAAAAGAATAGCTTACTTCTCTGTACCATTATTTATAGCAAAGTAGAATTCATTAAAGTAGGATTTAGAAATTCTTGGATATAAGGTTCTGTCCAGGAAGATTTAAATGATTCTAATTTAGAGATTTCAGGGGTTTTGTTTTTTGTTTGTTTTGTTTTGAGAAAGTTAACCGTAGGAGATCTAGTGTAAGATGAGCCGTTCCTTTCTGCCTCCTTGATGGACTTTTCCTACTGTAAACATAAGCCTCTGGGTGGGCAGCAGATAGAGCTGCAGTGGGATTGGTGTCGGACACCTGCCAGCTTGTGGCACTCACATATTCTCATTATAGCAATCATTTGATACTAGAACTGCCAGAGAATGTCCTAAAAATAAAGATGGCCAGTACAAGATTCGTTTGATTTTACTTTTCATGGTCTGCCATGAGAAGTTTGGGTATTAGGCTCAAAACTACCAAATAAAAACAATTTTGATGTTTTCAGATTGCTCTGTCTTCTGAAAAATGAGAGACCTTTTTTCCCTTTGAGAATTAACCTAAGTAAATAAGTAATAAGTAGATTTTTTTCCTAAGTGGATCTCAAAACATTGCCTTTTTCTGTTTGGCTGCGTTTTTATGTTTGTATAGAATGGAGAGATTAGATTGGGTACTAGATACTTGTCTGTGAAGTAGTTCAGAGTAATCTTGTTCTTCTGAGTTCATTGTTCATAACAGTCTTAAATCTGAAATACCTTCATCCCCTACAGCTGCAGAAAATAGACCACCCTAATAGAAACCTGTTAGATGACTGATTACAGGAGGTACTGGTCAGAAATAGTATGGACAAGGGTCTTTGGGTGTCCACTAAAGACGATATAAAACAACACAGGGAGGGACGTTTACATAGTGGTTACAAACATGGACTCTGGAATTGGTCAGTCCCGGGTTCCAATCCTGCCTCTTCCACTTGTAAGCTTTGTCTCCTTGGGCAAGGTATCTGGTCTTTCTGGGTGAACCTTAGATTCTTCATCTGTAAAATGGTTATAATACCTATACACCTTACGGAGTTGTGAGGATGAAATGGCCTAATTTGTCATGAATTCTGGTACATAATAAATCTTTACTAAATGTAAGCTACGGTTTATTAAAGGAGAGACTAACTCATTTCTCAAACATGTTGAGTGTCTATATAGGTATGTGGTAAAACCACAGCCACTACTGTGAAGGATATGGGCTGGCGATTTAAGCCCAGTTGGTTTGAGTTCACTAGTAGAGGCAATGTATAAGGCAGCTTGGTGGCTGTGGGTACTATTAATTGGGCAAGATAATATGGGAGATATAATATTTTTTGGAATGCACAACTTTTTTTTTTTTTTTTGAGACAGAGTCTCGCTCTGTAGCCCAGGCTGGAGTGCAGTGGCCGGATCTCAGCTCACTGCAAGCTCTGCCTCCCGGGCTTACGCCATTCTCCAGCCTCAGCCTCCCAAGTAGCTGGGACTACAGGCGCCCGCCACCTTGCCCGGCTAGGTTTTTTTTGTATTTTTTAGTAGAGACGGGGTTTCACCATATTATCCAGGATGGTCTCGATCTCTTGACCTCGTGATCCGCCCGTCTCGGCCTCCCAAAGTGCTGGGATTACAGGCTTGAGCCACCGAGCCCGGTCTGGAATGCGCAACTTTTAAAGAGGAGCCTGCAGTGAGCCACACCGTGGAAGTAGTCCTGCCGCTTCTGAAGCCAGAAGAGGCCTTTGTAAAACTTTACCAGGAATATCCACTGACTTTTTGGTGCACACACACTGGCTGTATCTTTGTTCTTTAGCTAGTTTGCTGTTAAGCTCAGCAAAAATTCAGAGTTGTGATTTAATAAGCGTGAGACTTAGTAAAGCATTTTTCAAATAGAGTATAACATTAATTTGTTGTGCTTTTGGGTTCCTGAAATAATAGACAATATGCCTATCACTGTCCTCCCCACAACCCACATAGCTTTCCAGAGTGGAAAAGATACTCCATGGAGAAAGTTTAGAAGCAGAAAATGAAATGAGAATGAGTGGAAGTAAAAGTAGCCTATCCTCTGTAACTGATTTTGGAGGTGACCTGTGACCTGGCAGTTCCTTATCTATGGGTGGGTACAGGGCACACATTGACCAAAGAAGATAATTTAGGTGAGATGCTGCCCTATCTATGAGAAGGGGACTCTTGGCTCTTAAAATTAGAAACCAGGAGATATATAGGATGGAAAATAGCCTTCCCTTTCCCCCAAATCAAACAGATACACATCCTTTGTGACAGGAATAGGTCGTGAAATATGGTGTCCAGAACAAACTGTCTGCTGGGCTTTTAAAAGGGTTTTATACTTTCTGCTGGGCACCTAGAGCACTTACTCTCCATTCTGTCTCCTTTTATTACCCACCTCAAACAGCCATAATTTTTTTCCTTTCCATTCCCTAAACTTACCCTTCTTCCTTCCTCTACCCCAAAAGCCTTTAGCATTTAACTGTAGTACTTTATTTGCTGTCAGTATTTGTCACATTAGTAATTGGGTGAGCTTGGCTGGAGGTGGGGGGCTGTTCTGCCCTTTTTAAGATTGGCCCACACACCATTGTACTTAGGTACCCACACAGGAGCAGAGCAAGCTGGCTAGATTTTGAACACAAAAGCATGATATTGTGGGTGGGAGCATATATAGTTTTAGAATTTTTTTTTTTTTTTTTTTTTTTTTTTGCGATGGAGTCTTGCTCTGTTGCCCAGGCTGGAGTGCAGTGGCATGATCTCGGCTCACTGCAAGCTCCGCCTCCCAGGTTCACACCATTCTCCTGACTCAACCTGCCGAGTAGCTGGGACAACAGGTGCCCGCCAACACGCCTGGCTAATTTTTTTCTGTATATTTAGTAGAGACGGGGTTTCACCGTGTTAACCAGGATGGTCTTGATCTCCTGACCTCATGATCCGCCCGCCTCAGCCTCCCAAAGTGCTGGGATTACAGGCGTGAGCCACCGCGACCGGCCCTAGTTTTAGAATTTTTAAAATAAGACAAAAGCCATGTACCTAATGAGGCCAGTGGAATAAACTGTATTTACAACAGATAGAACTTTTGTTTCTGTTTAACACCTAGTAATTAAAAATACTAAGAACAGGGATAAAGTGAAAACTATTAAGTCTTTGTGTCTATTGCTTATTGGTAAAACCAACACATCAAAAAATATCTGTTGACTCCCAAATTGTTAATAGTTTCTGACTTAATGTGTGTTCTGAGTGATTTGGTGGAGTGAATGAGCTAGATCTTGACTTTTCCCTCAAAGGATTGAAATTTGATTCTTGAAGGTTGAAAAAGCAAAGCTCAACTCCTTATGCATAAAGCACAGATAAACAGTACAGTACATGAATATATATGTATTTTATCTGTGGTATCAAAATTTCATGAGAAGTGGTAATTAAGGAAAAAATGTCTACAAAGGTGTGGCGGAGGCGATGACGATTAATAAGAAGACTGATACAGGTGGGGCTCTCCCCTTTGAGGACCTGTAGGACCTAAGTATCTATGTCTTGGAGAGGCTAGTGCCCCGTCTTTATTTTTCTCCTCTCTCAAACTGGCCTGAGGGTGATGAATGGTGTCACTACCTGAAGTGCTTCAGGAATGCCAGTGGGTACTTTTAGGATTATTATGGCACAATATAAGTGATTCTGACACTTACCAGGAATACAAGCAGTGCTTTATATACATCCTTTATATTGGAGAGCCTAGCGGTTGCATTAAACATGAGGGGAAAAAATCTGAAAAAATACGAAGGGTGAGAAGAAATGAATATTATTTTAATAATCCTTTTTTTTTTTTTTTGAGACGGAGTCTCGCTCTGTCACCCAGCCTGGAGTGCAGGATCTCAGCTCACTACAAGCTCAGCCTACCGAGTAGCTGGGACTACAGGTGCCCACCACCTCGCCCGGCTACTTTTTTGTATTTTTTAGTAAAGACGGGGTTTCACCGGGTTAGCCAGGATGGTCCCGATCTCCTGACCTCGTGATCCGCCCGTCTCAACCTCCCAAAGTGCTGGGATTACAGGCTTGAGCCACCGTGCCCAGCTCTTTTTTTTTTTTTTTAAATAGAGACATAGTCTCACTACGTTGCCCAGGCTGGTCTCGAACTCCTGGCCTCAAGCAATCCTCCCATCTCTCATTTTAATAGAGTTGCTTAGTTAGTAATGGCTGTGTAATGAGCGTAATATATTTTGCTCATGAAATCGTAATGTTTTCAGGGATATTAAAACTTAGTAAATTGGGAAGCTTTCCCCCCCTAGTTTGGTGGAGAGTTTATTGCCCTGCATGCATCACCCTCTCCCCACCCCGTGATTTTTAAGGATGGCTCCTCAGACTCTGTGTATGACTATTTCCCTCATACCATGTTTGGTATTTTGCAAGTAGATAACTTGGTACCTTTGTAATATGATAAGCCTAGATATCTGAGGGGAATAGTGTTTCCTGATAAATTACGCTGTTAGTTGGTAAGGAGACGATAAGATTTATGATGACTTTTAAAGAGTCAAGTGTTTGGACCCATTTTTCTGAGGATTTCCCTATCCTTCCCACAGCATAGGAGACTATCTTGACCTATTTTTCTGTCCTTATACTGCCTGAAGGAAAGACGTGCATTTGGATCTTTGCCACTCTGTAGTTTAGTTTCTTCCCTTTTCCCCGTTTGAGACAGGTTAGCAAAATGTTTTTGAGAACAACACAGACCTGAATTTGAATTGAATTGCAATTTTTCTTTTTATTAGATGTGTTTGTGTCCAAGACACCTGACCTGTTTGAGCTCTGGTTTGCTCATCTGTAAAATAAAAGTACTCTCTCTGTTAAGGAAGTGTAACAGGTACACAATATAGTGTACCTTTTAAAAGTTTGACTTTAGGTTGGGCATAGTGGCTGATACCTGAAATCCCAGCACATTGGAAGGCTAAGGTGGGAGGATCGCTTAAGGCCAGGAGTTTGACACCAGCCTGGTCAATAGAGCAAGACCCCATGTCTACAAAAAAAAATTAAAATTAGCTGGGCGTGGCAGCACACGCCTGTAGTCCTAACTGCTCCAGAAGCTGAGGTGGGAGTTCAAGGCTGTAGTGAGCTGTGTTCACGCCACTGCACTCCAGTCTGGGTGAAAGAGCAAGAGCCCTGTCTCAGAAAAAATTGAAAAAGGTTTAAAGTAAAAAAGAACATAGCATTATAGGACTCGTAATTTTACAAGGGGATTTATCTGAGGCCCAGAGAAGCCAAGTGACCAGAGAGCAAGGTGAGCAGGAGCAGTTGGGCCCATGCCACAAGGTCCCTGTGTGTCCTTTTTGCCCCACAAACCTTGTGTTTGTATTAGGTCACTCCTTACTGTACAGATACACGTGGTAATGGTGGTGGTGTGCTGTCCTGTGTGAACTAGTGTTGGCTTTGACCTCAGTTGAATCAGGGGATCACATTTCTGTGAGTTTTGTGGAAGCCTTCTAAAATCAGAGAATTACTTTGCCTGTATTTGTGACTTCAGTTACGAGGCTTTATGATAGGAATATGGATGGGAAAATCCTCTAAAATGCCATCTGGTCCTTTGATTTTTGTGTGTCAAGGGCTTACAATTACCAGGAATTGTTCCAGACCAGAAAACTAGTTCCTGTTGTCCAGAATTATGTTTCTAAGATAGTAATGGGGGGACTAAACTTGTAATCTGTTGAAAACATGTTTTTGAGATTTAAGTTATTGAAGCATTTGCTTATTGTGAATTAAAAGAAAACAAAAATCATTATAATCACATTTCCTCCTTTATGTTTGGGGGATTGTTTATCATTTCTTTTTAATTTTAATGTTTAAGTATATTAGAGACAGGGTCTTACCATGTTGCCCTGGCAGGTCTCTAACCCCTGGCCTCAAGCATTCCTGTCACCCCAGCCTCCTAAATTTCTGAGATTACAAGCATGAGCCACCATGCCCAGTCTGTCTTTTTTTTTTTTTTTTTTTTTTTAAAGACAGAAAGAACATACCATTTTTTCCAACAACACTTATCTTTCCAGGTTAAGTCAAAAACTTATTGAATGCCCTTGAATATATATTCAAGATTAATAGCTGAGGATACTACCCGCGAGTAGTTGGATTTAGTAGAGAAAAGAGTATATTGAGACAGGAAACAAGGTTCAGTGGTGGAAAGAAAGTGATTCTTAAATTAGGTCTTGAGTTTGCCATTTTAGGCAGAGAGAACAACATATACAAGTGTGAAAATCATAAAACATTCTGGCAGTTGGGAAACCACAGGTAGCTTTCATGTTGTTGAAACTTGGAGTTCAAGGCAGGAATGCAGGAGATGACAGGGACTGGCAGATGAAGACTGGGGAGTTAGGCAAGGTGTGGGCCGTGGAGAGCTTTGTCTTCAGTGCTGTACTACTCACGCCAATCTCAAATCACTTTTTTTATTTTAATTTGAGACAGGGCCTCACTCTGTCACCCAGGCTGGAGTGCAGTGGCATGATCATAGCTCACTGAAACCTCGAACTCTGAAACTCCGTCTTTTGAGACAGAGTCTTGCCCTGTCACCATGCTGGAGTGCAGTGGCGCAGTCTCATCTCACTGCAACCTCCGCCTCCTGGGTTCAGGTGATTCTCATGCATCAGCCTCCCGAGCAGCTGGGATTACAGGAATGTGCCACCACACCCAGCTATTTTTTTTTTTTTTTTAAGTAGAGACAGGATTTCACCATGTTGGCCAGGACGGTCTTGATCTCCTGACCCCGTGATCTGCCCGCCTCAGCCTCCCAAAAGTGCTGGGATTACAGGCGTGAGCCACGACAAGCAGCCCTGTCTATTACTCTTAATGAACTTAATGACACCTCTGTCAGTGTTAACATGTTTCTCCCTTTTAGGATAATGCCATGAATATACAGAACTAACCGCTCAGCAAACACTCAAAGGTAATGGGAAATGAGCATGCCACAGATAAACAATGGAGAGAGGCTAGAATGCAACTTAAATTGGAATTTAAAACACAAAAACACAGTCCACTCATAGTGTAGGAGATATTTAGTAAATGAATTGGAGTTTTAAAACTCTAGTCAGAATGTTAAATATTTGAATTTTTTTCTAACAATTTAGGTGAAATGCAATTTGGAATAATTTTAACAGGCCTTGTGGCCACCTTTTTGGTTTAAATATTTGTTTACTTAGCTATTTTCTTCCTCTTATGTGGGCAGTGAACCTAATAAGGTGAAAGAATTTAAAAAATCAATTCCAGAGAGCTCACCTTTGACTAACATAGCAAATACCATCATTTAGATTAAATCAATAGTAATTTCAGGCTAGACATGGCAGCTCATGCATGTTGTCTGCAACCTCCACCTCCCGGGTTCAAGCGAGTCTCTTGCCTCAGCCTCCTGAGTAGCTGGGACTACAGGCGTGCGCCACCATGCCCAGCTAATTTTTGGTTTTTGTTTTTTTGAGACAGAGTCTCACTGTGTCGACTAGGCTGGAGTGCAGTGGTGCGATCTCGGCTCACTACAACCTCTGCCGCCCAGATTCAAGTGATTCTCCTGCCTCAGCCTCTCGAGTAGCTGGGATTACAGGCGCCCGCCACCACACCCAGCTAATTTTTATATTTTTAGTAGAGACAAGGTTTCACCATGTTGGCCAGGCTGGTCTCAAACCCGTCACCTCAGGTAATTTATCCACCTTGGCCTCCCAAATTGCTAGGATTATAGGCGTGCACCACTGCACCTGGCCTGCCTCAGTTTTAAGCATGAACAGACCAACAGACCATCAACGAGCACCAGACATTTGAGGAATGGAATATTTGGGCCATTGAAGGATTTTCTTTTTTCTTTTTTTTTTTTTTTTTGAGATGGAGTCTCGCTCTGTCACCCAGGCTGGAGTGCAGTGGCGCGATCTCAGCTCACTGCAAGCTCTGCCTCCTGGGTTCACGCCATTCTCCTGCCTCAGCCTCCCGAGTAGCTGGGACTACAGGCACCTGCAACCACGCCCGGCTAATTTTTTGTATTTTTAGTAGAGACAGGGTTTCACCGTGTTAGCCAGGATGGTCTCGATCTCCTGACCTCGTGATCCGCCCGCCTTGGCCTCCCAAAGTGCTGGGATTACAGGCGTGAGCCACCGCGCCCAGCCCCATTGAAAGATTTTAAGTCAAATGACCTGACAGTCCAACTTTAAAAGAACACAACTTTATTTTTTCAAAGAACAATTTTAGATTGATAGAGAAGTTTTACAAAGAGTTCTCATATGGCCCACATTCACTTTCACCTGTAACTAACATTATTATGGTGTATTTACTTTGATTGAGCCAATATTGATATGTTATCATTAACTAAAGTTCATGCTTTATTCAGTATTTCCTTAGTTTTTCCCAGTGTCCTTTTTTGTTCTAGGGTCCCATCCAGGACACCACGTTATACCTAGTCATCATGTCTCTCTAGACTTCTCTTGGCTGTGACATTTCAGACTTAACAACTTCAGTGTAGAGTAAGAAAATAAAAATTAAAAAGAAAAAAACTTCAACGATTTCTGGCTTACATTTTAATGATGCTAATTCTGATTGCAGGATTCAGAAGATTCTGTTGGTGGCAAAGTGAAAGCAGTGAGACAGGTTAGGAAGCCACTGCAGTAATCCAAGGCAAAGAATGATAGGTTGGATCAGAGTGATAATGGTAAAAGTGAAAAGTGTTCCATTTGGGGATGTTATAAAAGCCATGAGCCTGGATGGGGAAACTACAGGAATGAGTATAGAGGAGAAGAAAAGAGTTCCAGGGATGGAACCCTTGGGGCACTTGAATGTTTAAAAGTTAGTGAGATAAAAAACTAGCAAAGGAGACTCAACAGGAAGTGGCCAGTTAGGTAGGAAGAAAAGCTGGGAAATGATGCATCTTGGAAGCCAAGAAAGTGTTTCAAGGTGAAGGAAATGATCCCTTCTGTTTTGCCCTGCTTATAGGCCAAGTCAGATAAGGGCAGGGAATTGACTTTTGCATTTCGCAGTAGGAGCTGATTGGTGACCTTGAGCAGTTTCAGTAGAGTGGTAGGAGCGGAATCGTGCTTGGAGCTGGTTCAGAGAGGATGGGTATGCATAAGGAAAGCTGCACGAGGAAACTTGCTGTGGTGATAGATGTGTTCTTTCTCTGAAAGGTAGAGGATATGTAAATTATACATGCAAACTAATATTTATGAGTGAACGAATGATAGGGTCTTACTCTGTCACCTAGGCTGAAATACAGTGATGCGATCATGACTCACTGCAGCCTCGACCTCCTGGGCTCAAGTGATCCTCCTGCCTCAGCCTCCCAAGTAGCTGGGACCACAGGCACACACCACCACACCTAATTAATTTTTAAGTTTTTTGTAGAGAGCAGGGTTTCACCATGTTGCCTAGGCTGGTCTTGAGGTCCTGGGCTCCAGTGAACGTCTTGCCTCGGCTTCCCAAAGCATTGGAATTACAGGCATGAACTGCTGTACCCGGCCCAAATATTTAGCCAAAGGTAATAATATGTATACTGAAGTATTTAGGGGAAAATGTACTCATATCTGTAACTTTGAAACGCATTAAAAATTAAGATGGATAGGTCCAGGTGCAGTGGCTCACATCTGTAATCTTAGCACTTTGGGAGGCCAAGGCAGGTGGATTACCTGAGCTCAGGAGTTCAACACCAGCCTGGGCAACACGGTGACACCCTGACTCTATCTACTGAAATACAAAAAAAAGTTAGCCAGGCGTGGCGGCGTGCGCCTGTAGTCCCAGCTACTTGGGAGGCTGAGGCAGGAGAATCGCTTGAACCTGGGAGGTGGAGGTTGTTGCGGTGAGCAGAGATCATGCCACTGCACTGCAGCCTGGGCGACAAGAGTGAAACTCCATCTCCCAATAAAAAAAAAAAAAGACTGTGAATAAACTTTGCTTGTACAACTCTGAATACCAGAAAACAGTGTCTCTTCCAAGTTCTGAGGGAAAATGCTGTTCATCCCAGGATTCTGTTGAAATCTATACCCAACTGAGCTAGCCTTCAAGTATAAACATAGAATCAAGACATTTCCAGACATGCAAGGACTCAAAACATTTGCCCCTCAAGCACACTTTCTGTGTCACGCATTCTGGAGTGCAATGGCATGTGATCCCGACTCACTGCAACCTCCACCTCCCGGGTCCAAGCGATTCTTCTGCCTCAGCCTCCCAAGTAGCTGGGATTACAGGCACGCACCACCACGCCCGGCTAATTTTTTGTATTTTTAGTAGAGACGGAGTTTCTCCATGTTGGCCAGGATAGTCTTGAACTCCCGATCTCAGGTGATCCACCTGCCTCAGCCTCCCAAAGTGCTGGGATTATAGACATGAGCCACTGTACCTGGCCAGAATTTTTTTTTTTTTTTTTTTGAGATGGAGTTTCGCTCTTGTTGCCCAGGCTGGAATGCAATGGTGCAATCTCAGCTCACTGCAACCTCTGCCTCCCAGGTTCGAGCAGTTCTCCTGCCTCAGCCTCCTCAGTAGCTGGGATTACAGGCATGTGCCACCACGCCTGGCTAATTTTTGCATTTTTAGTAGAGATGGGATTTCACCATGTTTGTCAGGCTGGTCTTAAACCCCTGACCTCATGACCTGCCTGCCTCGGCCTCCCAAAGTGCTGGAATTACAGGTGTGAGCCACCGTGCCCAGCAAAAAAAAATTTTTTTTTTTTTTTAAGTCATGGAAACTTGAGGAAATGCAGAAGGCCATCCAGTAAAGGAAGTACAGTTGACCCTTGAGCAACAGAGGTTTGAGCTGCGTGGTTCCACTTATACAATGGATTTTTTCAATCTACATGTGCGTCAAAAAGACAATGTTCATAGGATGCACAGCCCACTTACACAGAAGGCCAACTGTACGACTTGAGTATGCACAGACTTTTGTATATGCGGGGGTCCTGGAACCAGTCCCCCACGAATGCAAGGTACAGCTGTGTCTTTTTTAAAAAATCCAAGTTAGGCCGGGCGTGGTGGCTCACTCCTGTAATCCCAGCACTTTGGGAGGCTGAGGCAGGCGGATCACATGGTCAGCACATCGAGACTATCCTGGCTAACATGGTGAAACCCCATCTCTACTAAGAAAAATACAAAAAAATTAGCCGGGTGTGGTGGCCGGGCGCCTGTAGTCCCAGCTATTCAGGAGGCTGAGAGAGGAGAATGGTGTGAACCCGGGAGGCGGAGCTTGCAGTGAGCTGAGATTGTGCCACTGCACTCCAGCCTGGGCAACAGAACAAGACTCCATCTCAAAACAAAACAAAAAACCAAGCTAACTTTTTCTCCCAGAGGGTGGTCTTGTGAGCTTGATGATGAAAATTCAACTGGAGAAAACTGGAAATTTTGGTTCTAGTCAGTTCAGAGTTGATAACCTTAATCATTATAGATTTATACATAGACATTCATGACATTAAAACACTTCTACTGCATAGAGGAGATCATAAAGGCTGAATACCAGGCTGTAGCTGCAAACAGTAGGCATATCTTAGTTGTCATGTAATATGTCTGATCGCTTTTCTCCTTTGGAAAACTGCTTGTTATTGTGGGCAGGAGAGTGAACTGTTTATGCCTGGTCACCCTTCCATTTCCAGGGAGCATGGATGTTCTGTTGGTACTGGGAGCTGACCCAGAACCATGGGATGGTACACACGTTTCTCCTTTAAGTGTAACATGAAATCAGGAAGTTGTTCTTGTAACACGGAGTTGCGGGTCTGACAAGCCTGTTGTTTGTGTTAATACATCCTATCATTTAGCCCTCTTAGTCCCTCTCTTCTCTGCAGGTTGTGACAGTTCTGTGGGACGAAAGTGCTGATTTTTCACATGGAGCAGCGTGTAGGTGCTTAGAGAGAACTAGAGGCGGAGCAAGGCTGGGCTTGTCTCTTGGTGATGGTGCCTGCCAAGAGCAGGGGCTGTGCTGCGGCTGCCCTGCCCCCCAGCCCTCACAGCGAACCTGAACCTGCTCTTCCTGAGCCGTGCAGCTGCCTGAAGGAGGCCAGGACCGGGCTAATTACTTACTAGAGAAGCCTCCGGTCCAGCAGCAAAAGGAGGTAGTTAATTTAGCCTGCCTGTTAACAACAGTTGTATTTGTCTCTGATTCCATTAGAGATGCTTAGGAAAAGGTTGTTACACCCTGAACCCTGATGTCCATTTTCTTAATGCAAGGGCCTGTACTTGGGGTCTTGAAAGCCCCCTAATGTCAGTCTTTGAAGTGAAGTAACTATACGTGATAAGTGAATAAAATGTGTCAGAGTGTACTAGTTAGAATTTTCATAGATTACAAAGATTTTCTGTATATTTATTTGAATTGGTAATTGGTTATGAGCAGTTTTGTGTAGCTGTTTTTAATTGTACCACAATTAAGATATCACCTATATTATCGAAGAATGGAATCATTCCTTCTAGGTGAGGGAGTATCCCTTTTATATATTTTCTTACTCTTTTTCTTTGTTTATGGTGGAGAATAATTAAACTTCCTTTTTTTTTCTCTCTCTCTCTGAGATAGATCTTGCTCTGTCACCCAGATTGGGGTGCAGTGGCATGATCATAACTTACTGCAGCCTCCACCTTCCAGGCTCAACTGATCCTCCCACTGTAGCCTCAGAGTAGCTGGGACTACAGCCGCACACCACTACACCCAGCTAATTTTTTTTTTTTTTTTTTTTTTTAAATTTTTGTAGAGACAGGTATTGGCTATATCCCTCAGCCTGGTCTTGATCTCCTGGGTTCAAGTTATTCTTCTGCCTCAGCCTCTGAAAGTGCTGGGATTACAGGTGTCAGCCACCAGCACTTGACCATCTTCCTCTAATTTTTAATTTTGTCACCTTGAGAAGCCTATGATACAACATGGAATTTGATGTCTCATCCTGTATGGTCCTGTGCACCCTGTTCCTACAAAAGTACAGAGGGAATCTTTTGGGAGGGTGGGATAAACTTAGATTCCTAAAATAATGCGTGTGGGTTTTTTAGTGTTCATTTTAGATTCTCTTCAAGACAGTCAGAAGCCCTCCCTACCCTAATCTCAGTTCCTGTTTGCTGCTCCCTCCTGGCTCCCTGCAGTAGCCCCTTCTCCACCTGATCTTCCTGCTGCTGCTCTTTGTCCCCTCAGAGCTGTGTGAACACACAAGCCCGAACCACCATCCTAATGAGCAAATTCCTCGAGTCCTTACTCTACCCTGCACAGTCAGGCTCAGTTCTCTGTCCCTGATCTCCCCTAGACTATGCCACATCCCTTCCTGCCTGAGAACTTTTGCACCTGCCCCTGCCTGTGCCTGGAATGTTTCTTGCTCTCATTTGTGTCCTCCGTGCCCACCCCCAAGCCTCACTACAGCCTACGTACACTCAGGGTTTCCATTTAAATATTACCGCCCAAGTGGCCAGGCGCAGTGGCCTATGCCTGTAATCCCAGCCCTTTGGGAGGCCGAGGTGGGTGGATCGATCACGAGGTCAGGAGATCGAGACCATCCTGGCTAACATGGTGAAACCCTGTCTCTACTAAAAATACAAAAAAAAATTTAGCTGGTTGTGGTGGCGGGCACCTGTAGTCCTAGCTACTGGGGAGGCTGAGGCAGGAGAATGGCATGAACCTAGGAGGCGGAGCTTGCAGTGAGCCGAGATCGTGCCACTGCACTCCAGCCTGGGCGACAGAGTGAGACTCCATCTAAAAAAAAAATAAAAATAAATAAATATTACCGCCCAAGTGAGCTTTCCTTGACTCCCATCTGTGCATTGATTAGATTCGATCTCTAAGATGTGCTGTCATACAGAGCACCCTGGACTCATAGAACTTAAACCTGAAGTTGTAATGAACTTGCTTCCCCTACTGTCAGCTCTTTGAAAGTAAGGCTCATTTTTAAAATTGTATCCCAGGACCTAGCATAGTTCCTAACTCAAAGTAGGCACTCACTCTCACTTGTTTACTCAGTCTTTTTTTTTTTTTCCTCCCCCCCCCTCAGTGATGAGATCTTGCTGTATTGCCCAGGCCAGAGTGCCGTGGCTTTTCACAGGTGCAGTCATAGCGTACTACAGCCTCAAACCGCTGGGCTTAAGGGATCCTCCCAGGTAGCTGGGACTACAGGCACATGCCACTGTGCCCGTCTTGACTATGTTTTATTAGGTTGTTTATTTGGTTGTTTTATTAGGATAGAGTCCTAAGAATGGCATTACTGGGTTAATAGGTATGAACATTAGATCTTTAATACATGCAGTCGAATTGCTTTTCATAAAGCCATATACCTTTTTATACTCCCACCAATAATATCCCTATCACTGAGTATTAAATTATTTTAGTCTTTGCCAGTATGACCATCCAAAGTGAGGCAGTGTGTGGCTATCAAATGTCTGAGTCAGCTGGGCGCGATGGCTCACACCTGTAATCCCAGCACTTTGGGAGGCCGAGGTGGGTGGGTCACCTGAGGTCAGCAGTTCGAGACCAGCCTGGCAAAAATGGTGAGACCTTGTCTCAACTTAAAATACAAAAATTAGCCGGGCGTGGTGGCAGGCGCCTGCAATCCTAGCTACTCAGGAGGCTAAGGCAGGAGAATCTCTTGAACCTGGGAGGCGGAGGTTGCGGTGGGCCAAGATCGCACCATTGCAGTCCAGCCTGGGCAACAGAGTAAGACTCCATCTCAAAAAAAAAAAAAACAAAAGAAAAAAAGTCTGAGTTATGCAAACAGAAGGCTTGAACAAGCCCGTTGATCTGGTTATCCCAGCAAGCCTACATGTGTCCTTGAAGGTTTCTGGGCTCTCAGGTTTTGCAGCCTTAGCAGGCTGAAGGCAACAGGGAGGACCGCTTGGGTTATCTGTTAGGCAGTAGTTTTAGTAACATGGTCAGCATGGTTACCTGTAAGAGAGGACCCTGCTTGATTGAGCCATATCCAGCTGTCCAAATGTATGAAATTAGCATTTATCGCCGGGCGCGGTGGCTCAAGCCTATAATCCCAACACTTTGGGAGGCCGAGTCGGGCGGATCACAAGGTCAGGAGATCGAGACCATCCTGGCTAACATGGTGAAACCCCGTCTCTACTAAAAAATACAAAAAAAAACTAGCCGGGCGAGGTGGCGGGCACCTGTAGTCCCAGCTATTCAGGAGGCTGAGGCAGGAGAATGGCGTGAACCCCGGAGGCGGAGCTTGCAGTGAGCTGAGATCCGGCCACTGCACTCCAGCCTGGGCGACAGAGCAAGACTCCGTCTCAAAAAAAAAAAAAGAAATTACCATTTATAATTTAAACATATGACAGCTGCATCAACAGAGGGCAATGTATAGTCTGGCAGAGGACAGAGTGGGATTAAACAAGAATGGCTGCTTCTTTTATTTAAACTCAAATGGAAGTACAAGAAGGAAAATTACTTTGTTTACCATACCCTCTCACCTGTTATAAGCTCTTCTACCTTTAGGTTCTTGCCCTATTCCTAGACTATTTGAAGTTGTCCTTTTTTGTAGAACCTCCATACATGAGTTGAATTTTCCATGTGAGCCATGGAGCTAATTTAGAAACATGTTGCTGGGTTGGGCACAGTGGCTCATGCCTGAAACCCCGGCATTTTGGGAGGCTGAGGTGGGCGGATTGCTTGAACTCAGGAGTTCAAAACCAGCCTGGACAACATGGCAAAACCCCGTCTCTGCAAAAAATAGCCAGGCATGGCAGCATGCGCCTGTAGTCCCAGCTACTCAGGAGGCTGAGGTGGGAAGTTCACTTGGCCTGGGAGGCAGAGGCTGCAGTGAGCAGAGATCGTGCCACTGCACTGTCCAGCCTGGGTGACAGAGTGAGACCCTGTCTCCAAAACTAAAAAGTAAATAGAAACATGTAGCTGTGAATTCAGTGTCCAACTCACAATCAGCAATTTCCCTTATCTCATTTTTTTACTTATTTCTTCTTTATTTACACACATAGCTCCCATAGCTCATAAACATTTCTGAGGGCAGAGACCATGCCTTTTATTCCTAACACAATGCTTTCAGTGTAGTAGACACTTGAACATTAACTTAAATGCAATTAAAAGGGGACAGCTACTGCAAGTCATTATGACAGTCTAGTAAAATGGTCAGGTTACAGATCTCAGGTTTTATACCTTCACCCCGTTTCTCAGCTTTTAATAGTAAACAGAATAGGGCTGGGCATTGTGGCTCATACCTATAGTTCCAGCACTTTGGGAGGCTGAGATGGGAGGATACCTTGAGACCAGGAGTTCCAGACCAGACTTGGCAACATGGTGAGACCCTGCCTCCACAAAAAATTGTAAAAGTAGCGAATTATAGTGACTCGCACCTGTAGTCCCAGCTGTTTATGGGAAGATTGAGGCGGGAGGATCACTTGAGTCCGGGAGGTTGAGGCTGCATTCAGCTGTGATTGTGCCTCTGCACTCCAGCCTGGGCCACAGAGCAAGATCCTGTCTCAAATTTTGAAAAAGTAGTTAACAGAACAGAATTGTTTGACTCTTTTATGGTTTTCTTCTCCCAAGTAGTTGGTAGAATTTGGATACTTTCTGCTCCATAACGAATGTCACTTTATATAAAGGAGCATCTCCTTAATGCATTCCAAAGGACGTATACAACTGATTTTAAGCTAATTTCAGTCAGACCTGGTAGAGAACACCTGACACACTTAAATTGAGGGGATTTTAATAATGAGACTATTTGCAAGGTGTTGACCCCAGCTGAGGACCTCCCACACTCAGCCCACCCAGGCTAAGTGTTGCTTGTGCACCAGCTCAGCTCTTGGCTGGGCCGGGTATGCCCCAGCTGACCTGTGTTATAGCTTGTACCCACGTTCAGCAGTTCCCAAGGTCTTGTCCCCTGTCCGAGAAGAATGAGGATACACTGACAATTTAAGGGTGAGGAGGGTGGAGAAGAATTTTATTGAGCGGTGAACAGCTTTCAGGAGGGGAGGTGGTGGTTCCCCACCCCTGAAGTCTGGTGGTTTCTTTCCCAGTATAGCTGGGTCAGGGCTTTTATGGACTCACAATAGGGGCATCCATGCTGAATGGTTTGTGGGCATGCAAAGAAAGGCTAAAGCAAAGGCACCACTCAAAGGTGGGCACGGCAGTGTAGAAAATCAATTAGGAAAGAGTAGGTAGATGTAAAATAGGTGAAGGGTGGGGATCAATCAGGAAAGCCTACCAAATGGAAGATGGGTTCTTGGTCCGGTCCCTGGATTTGACTTGTAGTGTGGCTTTCAGGCTTTAAATTGTCTTTGGCTTAGAGGTGGGGTTTCACTGGGGACCTGCCCCTGTGAGGCGTTTGTCTGCCTCCTGCCGCTATCAGTGTGGGCAGAGTTTCTCTAGAAACCACAGGGATGATGCAGCGTCCACAGCTGGTAATCAGGTTAGCACCATGAGGCCTAAGACGGGGAGAAGGAAGGGGCAGGAGTTGCCCAAACCTGGAGAAGGAAAGGACTTGCTTTCAATTGAGAGTCCAAGACTGTCACACACAGACACTCCCAGGGTGGGAGCTGGTAGAATGAATGCCCTGAGCTGTCCCTCCCTTCCTCTCACCTTCTGCAGGCCTCCCCATTGATTCACAGCACTGGGAGCCAGAGAGTGAGGGAGCCTGTTGATGTGGTCCTTACAGATCCAAAAAGTCAGAGCAGGCTGGGCACAGTGGCTCACGCCTGTAATCCCAGCACTTTGGGAGGCCAAGGTGGGTGGGTCACTTGAGGTCAGGAGTTCGACACTAGCCTTGCCAACATGGTGAAACCCCGTCTCTACTAAAAAATGCAAAAATTAGCCAGGTATGGTCATCCCAGCTACTTGGGAGGCTAAGGCAGGGGAATCACTTGAACCCAGGAGGTGGAGGTTGCAGTGAGCCAAGATTGCACCACTGCACTCCTGCCTGGGCGAAGAGTGCGACTCTGTCTCAAAAAAAAAAAAAAAGGAAGAAAAGCAAGTTGTCAACTGGATCTGGAGAGACAGATGGAGGATACCAGCACAAGATTGATACCTGTCTTTGTTTTTTGGAGACGAGTCTCACTCTACTACCCAGGCTGGAATGCAGTGACGCAGTCTTGGCTCACTGCAACTTCTGCCTCCCAGATTCAAGCGATTCTCCTGCCTCAGCCTCCCGAGTATCTGGGACCACAGGCGCCCGCCACCATGCCCGGATAATTTTTTGTATTTTGTAGTAGAGACAGGGTTTCACCATGTTGGTCAGGCGGGTCTTGAACTCCTGACCTCAACTGATCCGCCCGCCTTGGCCTCCCAAAGTGCTAGGATTACAGGAATCAGCCACTGTGCCCAGCCAATATAGCAGTTTTTCTAAAACACTTTCCAGAAAAAAAAAAATCGGTAACCGAGAGGAAGACCACTGAGCAGCATCTCATCACCAAGTCCTTTTGATTCTACCTCCAGAAATACCTCGACTCTCTCCTCTTTACCTCACTGCCCCACCCACCTGTACCTCCTTGCAGTTCATCTCACAGTCAGCCAGAGGAGCTTTTGAAAAATGCAAACCTGAATGTCACTCTCAGTGACTTCTGATGATTGTAACATATAAGCTTGAGCTTCTTAATTTGCATACTGTAGTCTTCTGCCAGACCACCCACAGGAGAGCCTTTGATCTCCCTTCAAATGTCACTGGCTTGGGGAGGCTTTCTCTGACAGCCCCCACCCCCAAACTAGTTTAGGTCCCTGTGTTTTCTGCTGCCTGACCCTGTCCACTAGCTCGAATCCACATTTGCAGTTTGTATTGTCATTACAATCTGTTGAACTCTCTGCATTCGCCTCCACCCTGAGGGTGGGGGTGGGGTGGGGACTCACCACTCTACCCCAGTTCCTCTTCCTCTGTCATGATTATAGCAAGCCTTTCCCGATTTGGAACTAGAGTTAACTGCTTCAGAAGTAGAAAATGCATTTGGAACGAACTTTTTTAGTTGGAAATTAACGGCGTCCTGGTGGAAGGACCCCAGCCTTGAGTTTTTCAGTCTATCCTTATGCACATGTTGGTGAATAGCTCTGTGACCAACATTGCTTTTTCTTCGTTCAGTAACATCCTCTGAGGTGGCTCTTGGGTCACAGAACGACTGTAAATCGATCAGTCCTTTCATTGACCTCTTGAATCGTAAAGTCTTACGTGGAATTAAACAAACTCTGTTGTCATTAATTTTCAGGGTGGAGGTCTGAGCTCCTGTTTTCTGCTTTATGCTGAGGCAGTGGGATGTGAGTAGAGATCTTAGAGGGTGGAACTGATACACAGGAGTGGTTTGTCTGTTAGCATCACAAAACATGAGTAATGGCTGCTCCCCCAGGACGGGGGCTTTGTGTTCTATTTTTTTGAAGAGAGGAGTGTAAGATTTCATGAAAGATTAAAAACCTTCTTCTGTTTTAATGAAAGGATGAAAAGGACACTTGCTAAATATGTGTCATTGAAGTAAAGAATTAGCTACAGTTGAGGCCGGGCGCGGTGGTTCAACACCTGTAAATCCCAGCACTTTGGGAGGCCGAGGCAGACATGTCACTTGAACTCAGGAGTTCGACACCAGCCTGGCCAACTTGGTGAAATCCTATCTGTACTGAAAATATAGAAATTAGCCAGCTTGGTGGCAGGCATCTGTAATCCCAGCTACTCAGGAGGTTGAGGCAGGAAAATCGCTTGAACCCGGGAGGTGGAGGTTGCAATGAGCCAAGATCGCGCCATTGCACTCCAGCCTAGGCAACGAAAGCAAGACTGTCCGGAAAAAAAAAAAAATCAGCTACAGTTGAGATTATTTGGGTTTTTTCCAGTTAGAAGTTCTGATACCATTAATAAAGATTTTACTTTTAAGCTAAAAGAAGCTTAACCAGGCCGGGCGCGGTGGCTCAAGCCTGTAATCCCAGCACTTTGGGAGGCCGAGACGGGCGGATCACGAGGTCAGGAGATCGAGACCATCCTGGCGAACACGGTGAAACCCCGTCTCTACTAAAAATACAAAAAACTAGCCGGGCGAGGTGGCGGGCGCCTGTAGTCCCAGCTACTCCGGAGGCTGAGGCAGGAGAATGGCGTAAACCCGGGAGGCGGAGCTTGCAGTGAGCTGAGATCCGGCCACTGCACTCCAGCCTGGGCGACAGAGCCAGACTCTGTCTCAAAAAAAAAAAAAAAAAAAAAAAAAAAAAGAAGCTTAACCAGTCTTTTAGTTAATAGCAGCTAAATCTGGCCAAGAGAACAATCTATCCCTCTGTTTGCAAGTTGCAGAGTCTGCCGTGTTCCTTCTACTCATAATCCAAACAGACTAAGCAGAGCTAAAGATGCAGACAGGTAATAACCAAGTTCACAGTTCATCTGGCATGTTTTCCTGATACCACCTAAACTGGAGTTAAGTCATCGTCTTTGGTGTTTGGAAGTCAGATTTTTCTGTTGAATTGATGCCTGCCATAGTACCCATAACTCCCCGTTCCTGACATCCGTCACACTGTGATGTGCCTGGCAACTTTCTAGTCCCTGAGCTCCTTGGGAGGGGTGTCCATTTTATCCTCAGTTCACCGAGCTCAGAGCTTGGTCTTTGTCTAGTACAGGTCATCATATGATTGTTGAATTTTTCAAATACACAGATTTTTCTTGAAACCTCTGGATCTCTGTGTGTCTACGTCGGTCTCTTTCTGCCCCCTCCCTTCCTCTCCTTTCTTCTCCCTACTCCTGCAGTTGAAATTCTGACATTCCAAAAGCATTTCAGCTCCACCAAATAGGACTTGCACGTGTGACAAAACGCAAGACAGTTATTTTGAATGGAAACTTTTTGAACCCCTTCGGTAGAAGTTTATTTTGGGGTATTGTCTATGCATTTAGGTTTCGCTGCCTCCAGATTTATCTGGGTGGAGTAATATCACATAAGTGTGAACTACCTTCCTGTTTTGTTAAAAATGAGCAATTTCTCTTGATAAGAGGTCAGCTGAAGAGGTTGATGAGTATAACCTAATTATCTTTTGAACTAAAATATTTCTCAGAGAAAGAAATATCCTGTAATTTGGTTAGTCGTCTTAATTGTTCATCTTCTAACATGTGTGAACATTATGAAGAAATTTTTTTAATGCATGAATAGTCCTGGTCTGTTAATGTGATCGTTTTTCTCCATCAACCTAGTTGCTGGTCAGTGGGTGAATCAAAAAGTCCAAGGTCTTCCAGACTGTTTCATACAAATTTTGCTGGAAGAGTTGTAGCTATTAAAATTACCACCCTGCAAAAGTCTGTGACAAGTCAGACAGGCAGACCGAATCAGAATTAGACATCACATTGCCAGGAAGCGCCCCATCCTGAGAGGGATTAGTAGGACGTGTGTAGAAACACTTACACCTCCTCTCTCCCTAGTCCAGCCCCCTTTATCCCTGTCATACTGAAAGTTCCCTTCTCTCTCCACCCACCCCTACTCCTTCCCAAGCTTATACCTTTTTTTTTTTTTTTTTTTTTGAGACAAGGTTTCTCCCTGTCACCCCAGCTAGAGTACAGTGGTGCAATCACAGCTCACTGCAGGCCTGGACCTCCCAGGCTCAAGCAATCCTCCCACCTCCACCTCCTGAGTAGTTGGGACTACAGGTGCACACCACCATGCCAGGCTAATTGTTTAATATTTTGTAGAAACAGGGTCTCCCTGTACCCTCTAGGCTGGACTCAAACTCCCAGGCTCAAGACATCCTCCCACCTTGGCTTCCTGGAGTGCTGAAATTACAGATGTGAGCCACCGCACCCAGCCTACATCTTTTTATCTTAGACAAAGAAGTAGGTGGCCTTGTGGAAAGGTACTCCACATAGCCTTTAGGCAGGGTGCTTAAGTTACAGGAAGACTGATTGTCTAATTCTGTTACCTCCTTTACCTCTCCTTGCTTGGATCAACAAACTCATGACAATCAGTCTTTCTAGGATCTATTTAAGAGGTTCTTGTTTATCACCAAGAATGTACAAATTGACTGGGTGTGGTGGCTCATTCCTGTATTCCCAGCACTTTGGGAGGCTGAGGTGGGAGGATCGCTTGAGCCTAGGAATTGGAGAACAGCCTGGCATCATATCAAGACCCTCGTCTCAAGTTTTTATTAAACAGGTAGAGAGAGAATGTGTAAATTGTTGTAGACCCAGCTTGCTCTAGGGCCCTAAACTTATTACTTAGAACATTTAGAACAAAGCCCCCACATGTAAGTCAGTTCCCCAAAATATGCTAGATACCATACTAAGAGCTGTGAGGAAGACAAATGAGAACTGGATATGAAGCCAGCTTCACTGCTTGCAGGTTAGTTTGGGAGGGGGCCAAGTCATAGCAGCACATGGTACAAAATAGTGATAGACGAGATACCATAAGGGGATTATATTGTTGACAGTAATCCTCCATTAAATACTGTAAGATTGAAGCAGAGAGAAAGGTGACCAGGGTGGTTGTAAGTTCTGAACGGAATTTTGAAAGATTTCAGTAGACAAGGAAAAGTACAGACAAGCGGTGGGGAGGAGTACAGTGTGTTTAGAGGTCGGTGAGTTGACTAGCTGACTGCACGACAGGGCTCATTTGGAGAAGCAATGGGTGATCAGAGCAGATAGTTGGTGATGGCCAAATTATGAAAACCGGAATGCCAGGCTATATTTGCACTTGTAGAAGGATACTTAAGGCTTTTTAACAGAAAAATGGCAGTGGTTAACTTTGGGGCACTTAAGCCTTGTTGCCTGGACATTTGGTGGGTTCCCATCTCCTGACTCACCGATGTTCCCCTTTCACACTGATCCCCACTTTGAGCAGCTACTTTTCAGAAAGGTGGCAGTTGGAAAGAAAGCAGTATTCATGGGGCATGACTCCTTCCTTCGTAGGCAGAGGGAAGTATAAAGTAATGAATGATTTTTACCATGGAAAGTTGGAGTTTGGGGACTTTGTCCTCTTGCCTGTCTTTCCTTCCTCCTCCCCTCTTTTTTCTTCCTTTCCTTTAAAAACATTTAAAAGGTACTAAGTCAGAACCTCTCATCATTCCATCACCAGGGGTCAGGAGGTGTACTTGACTAACAAATACCCTTTGTTTTTCTTCTGTGATTTTTTTTTTTTTTTTTTTTTTTTTTTTAATGGAGTCACTCTGTCACCCAGGCTGGAGTGCAACGGCATGATCTCAGTTCACCGCAACCTGTGCCTCCTGGCTTCAAGCGATTCTCCTGCCTCAGTCTGCTGAGTAGCTGGGATTACAGGCGCCCACCACCACACCCAGCAGATTTTTTATATTTTTAGTAGAGACGGGGTTTCACCATGTTGGCCAGGCTGATCTCAAACTCCTGACCTCAGGTGATCCACTCGCCTCAGCCTCCCCAAGTGCTGGGATTACAGGCGTGAGGCACCGCGCCCGACCAGGAGAGTTTTAAAACTTCATAAATGCATTTCATTTCTTCTCACCTTTCTGGTTGTTAAAAGTCAAGTACCTATCACCTGGCCTGGTTGGCGAAGATGCTTTTCAGATTTTTATTGAGCCGTGGCCTCACTGTAGTTGCAGTCATTCCAAATGGAGACTGATCTGCTCGGCAAATGTGAGAACTGTTCTCTCTGTGTTCCTGGGTGAGCAATTCAAGCTCTCTGTGGGACTGGGAACCTTAATTATTGAACTACCTTTGCTGGTTATCTCATCACTAAAATTCTTAATAGTTTATCTGCACTGTGGGTGTTTTTCATGATTTGGCACATAGCATAGCAGGCAGCATTGCCAAGATGTTTTTCATGTTGCAGAAAAACTGTAACAGATGGAGGTGGTGATTGTAAAGCACTTATTTAAAGTGTTAGTAATGAATCACTATAGCTTGAAACTGAGTCAGTTAGCCATACTAAGGGAAGTTGAAGAGCATTCTAATAGCTTCTAATAAGATATGTAATCAGGCACCTGAAGAGAACTGACTTTGAGTGGCTTCCCAGTACTGTTACCCCCACCAGGGCCCTTAGAATTTGTTCCTAGGGGTTAAAGTCTTTTAAAAGCATGCGTGCATGTGTGTTTTCTCTTTTCTAGGAACTTGAAATTATGTAGTAGATACCACTAGAATTCTTGAAATTTGTCTTCAAGTCATAGCAGAATTTCAGTATTGCTCCTTTGGGATTGACTGAGTGATACTCAGGAGTTAGACTAATTTTACCTGGATTCTTTGAAGAACTGGGGACACTGCACTGGCTTATGTTGAATTTCTGCACTGCAGGGACCAGCTATAAATAGTGTTTTTGGTTTTTTACATGTTAAGAGCTTGAAAATGTAATTCTTCCCATCATTCATCCACAAATGCTCTCACACAAATTGCTTCACAGATTGATAAAACTTTGAATAATTTTTCCCTGAAGAAATGTTGAACTTTCTGCAAGCTGTTGCAACTGGAGCGCTTGTTGAAAGGCTTGATGGGACCATAAATGTACAGCTTATTTCTTTAAAAAAAAATGATTTCTATTTTTTATTCATTTTCAGATGACTGAATATGTTCAGGCTAGAAAATATCCCCTTATTTCAAAATGCAGCAATCTATAAACAAAATACTTGCCATTTTTCTAAATGACACCTTTTTCTATAATTTGTATAGAAAATTAATTGCAAGGACCGAGCGCTGTGGCTGACGCCTGTAATTCCAACACTTTGGGAGGCCGAGGTGGGTGGATCCTTTGAGGTCAGGAGTTTGAGACCACCCTGGCCAATATGGCGAAACTCCATTTCTACTAAAAATACAAAGACATTAGCCGCGTGTGGTAGCTGGCGCCTGTAATCCTAGCTACTTGGGAGGCTGAGGCACGAGAATTACTTGAACCCAGGAAGCAGAGATGGCAGTGAGCTGAGATGGCGCCATTGCACTCCAGCCTGGGTAACAAGAGCAAAACTCCATCTCAAAAAAAAAAAAAAAAAAAGGAAAAGAAAAATTTATATATCATTATAGTTAAGTGAATTTTCACAAACAAAACACACCCAGGTCAGGAAATGTGAGATAAACAGCACCTCCGGAGTTCCTTCATGTCCCCTTCCATTGATTTGTACATATATATATATTTTTTGAAGTGAACATAAACTCAAGATTTTATTGTCTTCATAATAAAACAACAGATTACACTTAGAACTGGGTCACTTGGCCCTTTCTCTTCTTATCTTCTCCCAGTTCAAAATGCTTGCATCTTTTAATAGCCAGCATTCTCTTAGATCTGCAATCGGGCTCAATGCACTCAAGCCTTAGCACAGTCTTTGTGGTTTCAGCCTTTTTCCGGAAAATCAGCTTAGTCTGCCCACCGTAGCCACTCTGCTTCCTGTCATAACGCCGCTTTCCCTGGGCATACAGAGAATCCTTGCCCCTCTTGTACTGTGTCACTTCGTGGGGTTGGTGCTTGCCACACTTCTTACTGAGAGTCCAGCGAGTTGTAGGAACGTTGACCGTTTGCGTGAGTGTTATCAGCACAGAAAGGACTTGTATATTTTTAATTCCTCTGTAGAAAGCTCACCTCATTCCTCATCTCTTAAATTTCTTCCTGATTTGGGCTCTTAACATTATTTTCAGTCTCTTTGCAAAAAAAAAAAAAAAAAAAAAACTCTCTTCACTGAAACTTGTCTCTTCCTCCTTTCATAATCTCATCTCTTGATCAGTCTGCTTCCGTTAAACCAAAGTGTCTTGTGTGGCTACAAAGTCATAACTCGAGGGAATATGGGGGTTGGAATAGAAAATGCAGCTGTGGGGTAGTAGCTAAAAACATTCCTTCGAGATTTTAAAGCTGAAGGAAACTTTTTTTGTGAGCTCACCCATGGATTGGTGCAGAGGGAGTGAATAAGCAAGTGAAGACACGGTGATGGGAGCAGCTTACTCATGCTCAGGAGTCTGAGTAGGCCTTGAAAAATTATTTGTGGCCAAGCACGGTGGCTCCTTTCTATAATCCCAGCACTTTGGGAGGCCAAGGTGGGCAGATCACCTGAGGCCAGGAGTTTGAGACCAGGCTGGCCAACATGGTGAAACCTTGTCTCTACTAGAAATACAAAAATTAGCTGGGTATGGTGGCGCACACCTGTAATCCCAGCTGCTTGGGAGGCTGAGGCCCTTGAATCGCTTGAACCCGGGAGGTGGAGGTTGCAGTGAGCTGAGATCATGCCACTCCACTCCAGCCTGGGTGACAGAGCAACAGAGCAAGACTCTCTCAAAAAAAAAAAAAAAAATTACATTTTTAAAAACATTAATTCCATGTTTTCCTGCTTTCTGGGGGAGAAAAACATACTAAACACCAAGTAATAATTTTTATTCTGTAGACAGCCATAGTTCTAAGTTGATGTCAAATCTGGGAGTTGCCCTGGAGTTGTGTTTATTGGGGGAGGGGACACTTTTTAGGGAGATTTGCCTCTGTCTTGGTGAAGGTGACAAGAAGACAGTGTAGCTCTATGAGCTCCTGGCAGGTAAATAGTTACCTTTTTCTGCAAAGTTATTGGTCACAAACAGAAAGTGTCCCTTTCTAATGATTACTTTGCTCTGTTTTGATGCACAAATAGGTTACAAGCAGCTCTTTGTCAGTCTGACTCTCGTCTATCTTCCAAGAACAAGTGTATACAGTAAAAGTAGACATACTTCACCATTTCAGAAGTTAAAACATTTTCAGAACCTCCTCATAGCTGGTATGGTTGCACGCACCTGTAGTCCCAGCTACTCCAGCCTGAGCAACATAGTGAAACTCTGTCTCTGAAATGAAATAATAAATATTGTTTATAAGCCTGTGGGGTTTTTATTATTACTATAGGATGATGCTTTATAAGATCATTATTAGACCACATTTTCCTTCTAGACCTTATTTTTGGTAGATAACAGAATCCTGGCCTTAAATAACTTTTAAAGTAGCTCCTTTTCTCAAAGGCTATTCAGAGTTTTCTGTGCTGCCAGTACAGGGGCAGGTGGTGGTGGCCTGGCAGGATTGAAGTGCACTTTCCCTCCTCAAACTTGTCCTTGGTGTGTACTTTATAATTGTCTATCAATGCAGCACCATTGCTGGCCGCAGCGCAATACAGTGGTTTTAAAATGAAGATTTTAAAATTATGAGTGTATCTTGCATATATTGTTTTATCTCATTCCAGTCTTTAATGTGATTTAAGAGAAATGAAATGACAACTAAAAGAGTTTTCATCAGTACTCTTAATGTGTGTGTGACTCTTGGAAACTTTGAATACGCTGGGATTTACCAGTAGCTAATTTTTTTGAGAGTTTGCTACACATGTTTATTAGCTCTTGCAGGATTTACCACCTTATCCTAAGCATTGAAACCCAGTGTCTGGCACCTGCAGCCAGAGTTTGGCAAGCATAGCAGATAAGCACCAGCATTGCAAAGCTCTGCAGGGCATACCCTCTATTAAGAAAGAAATTAGCCTAGAGTAGTCATTAAGGCAGCCTGGCCAGTTGTTGATTATCTGTCATTCTTATCTACCCTTTCTATTGCATCTCACTTTGAATGGCAGTACACAGACAGCACTCACTTTAGAGCAATCCAGCTTCTAATTAGCTATGAGTACAGCATTGTTCAACATCTTGAATAAATCGTTTTGTAAAGAATTTTACCAGTTTCCTCTCAGAACTTTGTTATGTAGTGTAGATTACCACTGTACTAGCCAGCATTTTCCTGGGCCCACCATTTTGGGGTTGTATTCACATTTCTGTTTTATCTTTTACCAACCTTATGCCTTCCGCCCTTTGCCTTTCGTTGTAAGTCTAGAATTCATAGGGTGGCTTTCACACTGTACCTGATTCTGTTCTGCGCTGTATATACTAGTCCCCCCTTACCTGTGGCCAGTTGCAGTCCAACATATATATAATATATTTTGGCCAAGCGCAGCGGCTCACACCTGTAATTTCAACACTTAGGTAAGCTGAAGCAGGAGGATACTTGAACCCAGGAGTTCAAGACCAGCCTGGGCAACATGGCAAGTGCCGGTAGTCCCAGGTACTCAGGAGGCTGAGATGGGAGGATCGCTTGAACCCAGGAAATTGAGATGCCATGAGCCGTGATGGGGCCACTGTACTCCAGCGTGGGCAGCAGAGCAAGACCCTGACTCAAAAACAGAAAAAAAGATACTTTGAGAGAGAACACATTCACATAAATTTTTATTACAGTATATTGTTACAACTTTTCTTTTACACTTTTTAAATATAAAGACAGGGTTTCACTATGTTGCCCAGGCTGGTCCCAAACTCCCGGGCTAAAGCAGTCTTCCCACCTTAGCCTTCCAGACTGCCAGGATTAATTATAGGTAGGACTGGCATGGTGGCTCACACCTGTAATTCCAGCACTTTGGGAGGCTGAGGCAGGAGAATCCCTTGAGTATAGGAGTTCAAGAATAGACTGGGCAAAATAAATAAATAAATCTAAAAATCTAAAAAATAATAATAAACTTATAGGTATGTGTATAGTGTAGGAAAAAGCATAGCATATCTAGAGTCCTGTACTATCCATGGTTTCAGGCACCCACTGGAGGTCTTGAAACGTGTCCATCATGATAAGGAGGACTACTGTATTACTGTACACATTACAGTGTCATGGCCTGGCCTATCTGTGCAATTCAAGAGGCAGCATTGGAGAGAACGGTCATTGTGAATACGAAAGTCTGGACGTGATGTTAGCTCTCTGGGGTCACTACCTCATAACCTGGGGTGGCCACTGGTCTGTTTTTTTACATCTGTAGAATGCAGTGGTTCAGTTACAAGATTTCCAAGGCGTTTGCCTGAATTGTGCTGGTTGATATACTTTCAGCACTATCTGACTTTAATACAGTGTGGCATTTGGGTAATGTAGGATTTGCCATGCTTTTTCCTTAAAATAGTTGTCCCATACGAGGGCATATGGTTGTCCTCAGAAGCAGCAGTGTTCTGGAGCTGTTTGGTGGTGACCCATACTTGCAGTAACCAAGAGAAGCCATGAGGGGATCAGGACTCTATCACTGTAGATTCTGGAGGTCGGTTGGAAGATCTCTAGAGGAGTCTAATAAAAGGTTCTCTAGATGCTCAGTTCTACTGTGTCACCTGTCTCTCCCAGAGAGCAGACTTTGTCTTCGTCAGGCTCCGTTATTCTCCTTTGTGTTTGCCATTTTCCAGAACCTCCTTTCCAGGTTTCTCGCTTAGAAAAAACAAACAAAACAAAAAAACTGGCCGGGCACAGTGACTCACACCTGTAATCCCAGCAATTTGAGAGGCCGAGGTGGTCAGATCATCTGAGGCCAGGAGTTCAAGACCAACCTGGCCAACATGGTGAAACCCCATCTCTACTAAAAGTACAAAAATTAGCTGGGCAATGTGGCATGCACCTGTAATCCCAGCTATTCGGGAGGCTGTGGCAGGAGAATCACCTGAACCCAGGAGGTAGAGGTTGCAGTGAGCCGAGATCGCGCCACTGCACTTCCACCTGGGCAACAGAGTGAGACTCCGTCTGAAAAAAGAAAGAAAACTAACTCTTGCCATTCTTCTTTCTCCTTCCTTACTGAGGGTTTCATTCCAGATGTTTGGGAGCCTGACTTTTCATTTTCAGAGATAATTTCTGTTTCATTTTGACAGAGTTTAACATAATGCCGGTTGTTTGAAGTTACAAGGAGTCTTATATCCGTATAACTGATAATACTTTGAATGAAACCGTTTACAAACCTAAAAGACAGCATAATTGTAACTACCTTTTTAAAGGGAAAAGGAAATGATTGGGGTTTTTTGTTGTCTTATTTCTTTTCAGGTTTTGAACGAAGAATGTGATCAGAACTGGTACAAGGCAGAGCTTAATGGAAAAGACGGCTTCATTCCCAAGAACTACATAGAAATGAAACCACATCCGTAAGTTGAGTTCCATTAGTCTTGCAAGGGTTGGACCCACCTCCTTGTTTCAAACACTCTTTTTTAAAACAGATCACTGGGATGGATGTCATACTTTTTATTCACGTTTCTAGGGAATTAACAAAGGATATTGATTGTACATGTTAACAGTAAATAATAATACATAATAGTCAATAATATATGTTTTAGATCGATAATTTAAAGCTTTCGGTGATCTTCAAAAATAAAACAATAGTTGTGTGGGTCCGTAATTCTTTTTCTGTTCAACATGTCTCAGGGCCAGATATGTTTCATAATTCTGCATTTTTTTGAGTTTTAGAAAAGGTACTTAGATGATTTTGTGTTTATATGTGCTAATCCTGTGGGACAGTTTCTTAATATCTTTGTATCCCCAGAGCACAGTGCTTGGCATCTAATAGTTCTCAATAATTGTTTATCCTAGTGTTCCTACTTCTGAGAGAACAAAATAGGCTGTCCTCCAGGCTGCTGGGAGCAGTCAATATTTTTAATTTTTTTCAGAAGCTACCCCTGTGACGATTTTATTGATAACGCAACATAGTGGAACCCCGGGAGCCCCTGCAGACCACTGTCCTCCCATCCTCACCCACCCCTCATTCACGGGCCCTGCTGCTAGCACAGAAGCAGTTGTTGGCTTGCCTTGCAAGTGTGTCAGGGGAGCCGAGGCTTTCCACGCTCAGACTAGAATGTCATTGGACATTGTCCGCTTGCTTTTACACCAGCTGGTGGCGGAGGCTTTCAGGTGGCTTGTTGCATCTTGAGTGAGAGGGGCCCGTTGGATCATAGCACATCCTCCCCAGGTCCCATATAAGTCACATAATTTATGAACTTCTGTTACCTTCAGTCGTCCTGAAAAGAAAACTGTAGATCAAGGTTTGGCTAAACTTTTTCTGTGAAGAGCTAGATAGCAAGTAATTTGGGCTTTGTGGGCTGCATACAATCCTGTCAAATATTCCTCGTAAAAATTTTCTTTTAACAATCGAGTAGAAATTTTAAAAGCAGTCTTAGATTATGGGCAGATTTCGGCCAAAGGCCATTGTTTGCTGGCTCCTTCATTAGATCCAAACACAACATCGACTTCAGTTCCCTTTTATTTTCATGTGTTCAGATTGAAAGGGAATTCAACAGAACATCATACTATACTTCTTATATGACATGCCTGTGGCTCGAAATTCTTATTTTTCTTCAGTGTTTCGGGCAACACAGGCATTTAAATCTGACTGTTGAGGAAAGATAGGAAAGGCTACCTTCCTTGGAAAGTTGTAGTTACTGCCAGGCTGACTGGGACAGTCACTCCCTTGCCTTGCCCTTTTGCCCCCACTATGAAGAACTTTAGAAGAATTGATTGAGAAGTGTCCAGCACAGGCTCAGCTGTGTTGTTATTTTCAGACTCTGGCCAAAGGTTGGGCAGTGCTTAGCCACTCTGAGCTCTGAAAAGGCAACTAGCAACTGAAAAACCCTTATTTGTTCAGGTCTACCATATTGCTGACAAAGAGCATGCTTGTGCCTGTGTAGGGTGCGGCCTTGCAGACGCAGTTGCTGTTGTATGGGGCTGCTCTGTGATTGGATGCTTGTGTGTATAGGGTCAGGGTCCGCACCAGGCCTTCTCCCCATCCTACCACCTCCTGGTTTTTTTGGGTTTTTTGGGGGGGTTGGGGGGCAGGGGTTATGGAGGAAGAGGGAAGCATAAAATGGAACACCATGTCAATTAATACAGCATTCAAGTTAACAAATTAGACACAGACCACAAAATGATTGTTGGCATTAGTGCTGCAGCATGAATTGTATATGCTTGAGGGGTGGATCCAAATATGTGCTTTTCACGTTAAATGCATATGGATGGGAGCCTATAGGATGTAGTAAAGAATTATATTGGAAAATTAGCCTTCTCCCCCCACCCCCTTAGCTCTCGCCCTTGCTATTTCTGTTGTGTAAGCCCACTTTTTTTGGTTGTTTTTTTTTGTTGTTGTTGTTGTTCTTTTTATGAGACGGAGTCTTGCTCTGACGCACAGGCTGGAGTGCAGTGGCACCATCTCAGCTCACCGCAACCTCCGCCTGGTGGGTTGAAGTGGTTCTCATGCCTCAGCCTCCCAAGTAGCTGGGACTACAGGCGAGTGCCTCCACTCCCAGCAGATTTTTGTATTTTTAGTAGAAATGGGGTTTCACCGTGTTGGCCAAGCTGATCTCAAAGTCTTGGCCTCAAGTGCTGGGATTTCAGGTGTGAGCCACCGCACCCTGCCAAAACCCATCTTTTTTTTTTGAGACGGAGTCTTGCTCTGTCGCCAGGCTAGAGTGCTGTAACACGATTTTGGCTCACTGCAACCTCCAACTCCCTGGTTCAAGGGATTCTCCTGCCTCTGCCTTCTGAGTAGCTGGAATTACAGGCATGTGCCACCATACTAGTTTTGTATTTTTTAGTAGAGATGGGGTTTCTCCATGTTGGTAAGGATGGTCTCGAACTCCTGACCTCAGGTGATCCACCCACCTCAGCCTCCCAAAGTGCTGGAATTGCAGGCATGAGCCACCGCACCCAGCCTCCTATTTATTTATTTATTTATTTATTGAGACAGACTCTCGCTCTGTTGCCCAGGGTGGAGTGCGGTGGCGCAGTCTTGGCTCACTACAACCTCCGCCTCCCAGGTTCAAGTGATTCTCCTGCCTCAGCCTCCCAAGTAGCTGGGATTACAGGTGCCCGTCTAATTTTTCTATTTTTGGTAGAAACCGGGTTTCACCATGTTGGCCAGGCTGGTCTCAAACTCCTGACCTCAAGTGATTCGCCCCACCTCAGCCTCCCAAAGTGTTGGGATTACAGGTGTGAGCCACAGGCACCCAACCTGTCCTTTTATATTTAGAGAGCATTCTATTCTAGTGATATGTGATTTCTCTTGTTTGTCCTGATTTCCAGGCACTGCAGGCCCTAGCCTTGAGTTATTTGCAGAAGCAGGAGGATCTATTATCCCAGCTCCTCAGCAGCCTGGCAGTAGAGTATGCAAAATGAGAAAGACTCCAGCAGGTAGATGTCAGACTATTCATAGTTACTAAGGGTCCCTAGAGGCTGACACACACACACAAGGACAAAGTTACTAAGGGAAGCTTCTAAGTGCATCCTTCCTAGCAGTTCACATCTTTCTGTTTGAATTTGAGTGTAGTATATTATTTTAGGGACATCTTCC